>NC_061529.1:10657500-11000000 GCF_022379125.1 Scophthalmus maximus
ATGGCTTGTTAGAAAAGCAAATGGCTCTTTTTTTTTTCTCTCTCTCTCTTTCTTTCTTTTTCTTTTGTTCAGAATAGGATGAGGAAGATGAATTCCCAGCCCGCATGATGTTGTATCGTCAGGCACTTGGAATCAGATGCTGCGTGGAAAAAAAGAGAAAAGAATTAACATTCTGTTTGTTTGTTTGTTTGTTTGTTTGTTTTCAGTCTCCGGAGTTGCCATCAGAGCTGCTGACAGATGACAGCCGGACTCTGCATCGTTAAGAAGCGGTAAGTCTGCTGCTCGTGTCTGCTGCTGCTGCTGCATTCTGTCCGAGGCTCCGGGGCTCCGGGGCTCCGAGGCTCCGGGGCTCCGAGGCTCCGAGGCTCCGGCTGCAGCCTGTCGCTCAGTCTGCCGGAGCAGGGGGGCTGGAGAATTACCGCCGAGTGCATGTTTGCCCCCCTGCTCGTGTGGCTGTGTCGTCTCCCGTCGCTGTAGGAGCCCTCAGTGTTGTTCTGCTTGCACGACAACGTGCTGCTGCAACACAAAGTCGGTCGACACAGTTGATTCGACTCGAATCCAGTTCTGGATCGCTGTTGTTTTTCTATTATCAAAGCAGACATGTATTCAAAAGCGAGTGTTTCTGAAGAAGAGAGGGGTTTTAGTGTCAGTGTAAAAGTGACCCAGATGCAAAGATTTCTCGCATTAATCAAAAACATATTTCGGAGACTCATCTGCTGTGATGTTTTGCTGGCAGATATTAATATATATATATATATATCTTTTTGCATTGGAGGCTGTGCGGAATTAGGGGAAAAGGGAGGTATTGGCTCCAGGCTGCTTTGGGTTACTGTACATAAGTAGTAGTCGCCCGGGTTTGTATTATACCCTCTTCTGTCTATAATGAAGAGCATCTGCAACAGGAGAAATAATGGCTGTTTGGATTACTGCTACTACGATGTCTGCACATAATTGGTACAAGAAGTGGGCAGGCGCCAGCTGAGCGGCAATTACGCTGATTCTTCCCCAGATTGTGGGGGGGGGGGGGGGGGGGGGGGGGTGTGTGTGTGTGTGTGTGTGTGTGTGTGTGTGTGTGTGTGTGTGTGTGTGTGTGTGTGTGTGTGTGTGTGTGTGTGTGTGTGTGTGTGTGTGTGTGTGTGTGTGTGTGTGTGTGTGTGTGTGTCGCAGGGTTTGCTTAGTATTGGGAGTGTTTGGTTAAATGTTAAAAACTGCGGCTTCCTCCCTGGCGCCAGTCTGTCCGGATCTCTGCCCTGTTTGCATTTTCTAAACACGCCTCTCTCTTTCTCAATCTTTTGCAGGTGTTTGGTCAGGACGCAAAAACACACACACACACACACACACACACGCGCAGGACCTGGGGAGCAGGACTTCCCCCCCACACCACCACCCTCGCCCTCGACCCCCCTACTCCAACCTCTGTCCTCCAGGCCTGGACTTTTTCTCTCTCTCTCTCTTCTGACGCTGAAATCAAAAAGACTTTTGCTTATTATGGGACAATCTTATGTGATGTGTTTTCTGTTTTCTATGGACACTTCATTATTATTTAACTTAAGACTTTTTATTATTATTTTTATTTGTGGGTCCTTTCTGGAAATGGAAGGCGCGTTATATTCCCGACAGTGGGAGGAAAAACGAGATTATTGTCACAAGGATTACCCCCCCCCCCCACCCCCCCGTCCCTCTCCTTGTTGAAGTCTTCGCTTTTTTTGCGGAGTTGGGAACGTGAATAGAAGAAAAAAAAAAAAGACAACTTGGTTAGTTACTGTAAAAAGTTTAGTCTTGTCTTGTCAGAATTGTTGGCACATGAAGGACTGGACGTTGTTTAACTAAAAGAAAAAAAGAAAGTAAAAATGAAAGAATGAAACCTTGTCAACTCTTATCGGGAGTTTATCTTGTATAGTTGCAGGAATTTGAAACTTCTGCAAAAGTGTAATGTTGTACTTAATTATGCTGAGACTTTTTATAAAAGTAATGTAAATTGTACCTTTTTTATACAAAAATAAATCGGAAAAAACACAATTTCCACATGTTTCATTGGGGGGGGGGGCTGCAGTCTTTGGCTGGGAGGTGGGGGGTTGATGCAGAATGAAACCAGTGCTGACATCAGTTTCCTAGCTGTGCATCCAGATGACACCCCCCACCCCATAAGTAGCCTACATGGACACGGAGCGCTTTATTTGCAGTGAACATGTGACACTTCAGAAACCAAGTCCACAACAAAGCGTCCTTATCAGACCTGCACCGTGTGACCTACAGTGAAACACTCCCCCCCGAGGCAAACATGACCCGGAGGCCCACAGTTGCATTAACGCGTTGTTTGGGGCACAATGGCTGCACTTTTACTTCCTCACATGCTATGGAACATAAATGGGTTTTAGCGTGACAGCTTGAACCAGTAATGCTATGGGCTGTAGGCTGTGTTAAAGAAGAAAAAAGACTTGGCAATTTAACTTGTGGTGAAACTGGGCCGGTGATGCGTTACCTTTCCTAAAGTGCCAAATCTTCCCCCCATCAAAAGTTCTTCTGTCATTTGATACAGTTTTACTTGGTGCCTTGAAAAAAACACATGAACATTGCAGGAAATCGGAAGACTGCAAGAATAAGAAAAAAATACCGAAAAAACTGCACCAGTCAATCATCATCACCTTCACATTAACGCTCCTCGAATACTTCTCTCACCACAAACAGGCCCGTGAGGCTGCAGGGCCACATCTGATGAATTATCCCGAAGGACACTTGCTGGGATGGGGGGGGGGAAACCCTTTCAAATATTGATTTATTTATACATTAATTGTCATCTAAAGTAAAAGCACTTAAAAACGAACAAACCTGACGACTCCTGCTTTCGGGGTCACTGAGCTGCAGTTGCTCTCAGTAGTTGACGGTCCTGACCAGCGCCACCAGCCTGCAGCGCGTTTGTATGGGGAGTGCGCCATCTATCGGCCAACATGAAAACCCCTTCCAGTGACGCACGTTAGGGGTCTGTCCCTCAAACTGCAACAGAAGATATTCAATGGTTAAAAAAGAAGAGATTAAGTTTGAGTATTAATCAGCCGAGTCCCATTCTGCGGGAATTCGCAGCACACGGCTGAGTTTCCTGCAAGACATGGAACAATGAGACTATGAGAAAACATGACGCTGGGTCCACGCGGTCAACGAGTTTATTGATTCACAGAACAGTTTCACAAGGAAGTTTGGAAAAGAACTTTACCCCTTGTTCAGTCGAGTGCATTCACTTCTTCTACCACACAAACTGCTGACAACACACTGCACCACGGTCTTCACTGACATCTATTTGACATTTACTTGATATTGTCACTAATTTCCTGAAGCTGCACCTGTAAATAACTATTGTTAACAACATGTAACAGTTCATGTCCACGTTACGGCACCACATTCACATGAGGGAGAAACCACACAGTTACTATGGAAACACAGGGAACACTAACATGTCCCATAACATGATAAAAGGTCTCACTTTGACCTGACCTTTGCACTTCCAGTGTAATGGAATACAAATGTAACTACGGACGTATACTACTCACAGCCAACACTTCCTACATGTTCATCCTAACAATAAAACACGTATCTACTCTAATTCTTCAGAAGACATCACGACATGAACGTTTGAGATTTTCTCAACCTAACAGAACATCAAGAACATCAGCCTAGGCGTCGCTTCTCAGAATGAGGAACACACATGGCACTTCAGAGCACACTCTCCCTCTCGTCTCCCAGGCTGATGGTGCGCAGGTTCTGGTTGTGGATGGTGGCGGCCGTGGTGTTACTGGTGCTGCTGTTGCCACCGGGGGTGATGATGACGGCTGGGGAGACGTCAATGCCAGAGGAGAAGGAGGACTGTGTGCCTGTGATGTTGGCCTGCTGCTGCTGACGGCTGTTGTTGGTGTTGGTGTTGGTGTCGGTCGGACTGCTCGTGTTGTTATTGAGCGTGGTGTTGCTTTCGGTGCGATTGAGGTTGCTGATCCCGCTGCACGGCCACCCTTCATCGGGGCTGCTGGCCATCAGGCTGGCCTCGGAGGGAGCCTCGGAGCAGATGGACATGCGGGCCACGGTGGCGTCCTGCAGGCCGCTCAGGCTGCTGGGCAGGAGGCCCCTCTTCTTCACCGACCCCTCCAGCTCCAGCTCGATCAGACTGGGCTTTGGAGGATCTCCCTCTTTGTAAGCCTGAGCCTCCTCCAAGGAGCGGTCCGAGGAGCTGTCACCGGAGCGCATCCCCGAGTCGGACGAGTCCTTCTTATCCAGGAGGAGCTCAGTGAGGAAGCCAGGCTTGGTCAGTGGCCCGGTGTGCTCGGAGGCCCTTTCGGATGAAAGAGTATCGCCTCTCGTCTCTTTGTGGAGGAGAGGTGTGGTGTTGTCGGCTTCCTCCGGGCCCGAGTCTTCATCGTTTGGTAACTTGTGGTAGTACGACCCAGCTCCCTTCTTCCTGGAGCCCGGAGTCCTAGAGGACGAGCTGTGGTCCAGCTTCTCGTCCTCCTCGCTGATGGGGTCTAGGGGCGGGGCCTCGGTCCCCGGGGGGAAGTCTGTGGCATCGCTGGTCTTTGGGCCTCTCTTGGTGAGGGTCTTGCGGCCGTCTTGGTCAGCTCCTTCCTTGGCCTGAGGAATGGGGAGAGAATTCAATGAGAATAACAGTATGAAAATATACAGTATCCCGTGCTATTGGCAGAGAGGCCTCTGCAGAGGGGACTCCTGTCTCTCTCTTATGTGCCAAGACAAACGAGGAGTATAAGCCAATAATTAAGAATCGCAAGAAGCAGTGATTTCCCCTTTCCCTGGCCAGAAAAAGACTTTTGCCATTGCACAGGCCAGAGAAGTAAAAACATAAGTTTTAGAATAACATAACATACAGGCTGACCTCAGAAACACGCCGACACAAATCAATGGCAACGGTTACCACAAGTTATTTTCCTGACAGCGGGGGAGCTTCTCCTCTGATTTGACTAAAGTATTCATGTCGCCAGTGATGCATTGACAAAAACTCGACAGTGTACTTGTGACTGTCCACCCACCCCTTTGTCCTCTGAGCTGGCAGCCTGCAGGAATTGACCAGGGTGGGGCTGCACGGGCCTCTCTCGTCCACTGCCCGACATCTCCAGCTGGGCCATCTGAGCGATGTACTCCCTGTAGGCATCGCGATACTCGGCCTGCTGCTTGTCTGTCAGCTTGCAGATGTCATTGGAGGATTCCTGGGAGTTGAGGCTGGACATGCTTGAGGTGCGGTGATTTGCCACCTGACAAAAGACAAGACAGAGTCGGGTCGGATTGTGAACTCCTGCGTTTGAGTTTGTTGAGGAATATGTTCGAGTGAGAGGGTTTCATGGTTGTGGGCTGTTAACCTACAGTATACTGCATGACGTTTGGTATAACGGATATAGAAAGGTGGCTGTTACACTGCATTAGCAACCAATATTAGAAGTAAAAAGTTGCTTGAAAAAAGCGCAGACTGAGCGGCGATTAAAGCCGCGGTGTGTTTTCCGTGTCGGCCGATTTAAATTCGAAACATATCAAAAAGTGAGATCATATAAAGTAGAAACGGAGCCAGTTGTCAAGGTGCAAACATTTGCTCGCGTCTTGGAGATTTTTGCAATGTGGCAACAGGGAAGGTGAAAATAACAAACATGGGGCCCCTTGACACCTTTTGCTGCTCTGCACAGTGTGTGCATGTGTGTATTTCTAATTCTTCTATTTAAGAGAACACCATGAGCTTCCTCTGCCGCTCTCTTCTCTCACTTAAAACCGCAAAACCACTGAGGTCAGTAACACGCTGACTAAATAGGCGCTTGGTGCCGGGGACGTGTGGCCATGTGACAGTTTGGGGGTGCGTGACCTTGCGATCCCGCTCTGTGAGTGTAACACACTCGCATACATGCTCACACCTGCATCTCCCACACAGCTCCTTGACCGGACGACTGACCTGCCAGTGGGAGTTGTTGCTGAGCCTCCGAGGCTCATCCAGTCCAGCTCCGCTGAGCTCCTCGAAGCTGAGGCTGAGGCTGAAAGCCGCTGCTTCGGGCGGGGCCGCTCCTGGTCGTCTGCTGGGCTCCACGTGGTGCTGCACACTGCTGCCCTGCTCGCTGACGGCTCGAGACTCGTCCTGGAGCAGAGCCTGACTTTCAGCATGACGTTGTTCCATCACCTGGGGAAACATCACAACTCAATACATCAGATCAACAAAACATACACTCTGACAAGGAGGTTATGTGATATGTCCGCTTATCCGATTGTTAGCAGGATTACTCAAAAAGTTATGGATGGATTTGGAAAACATTTTTATCAAAAGTACACCTTGGCCATGGTAACAGGTGATTACATTTTGGGAGGGAAAGAATTTTTCCCCATTGCGGGACAGAGATCAGCCTTGGCGGAGTCCTGTGCTCTATTGAGTGCTCGCTTGATTTAGGTTTCAGGACTTTAAAATGTTAATCGTAAACATGTTTTGTCAAAGCACATGATACAGAATGTTCGACAGCAGCAACAACAAAAGCATGTGCTCTGCGAGTGGAGAACTGTGAGCTGTTCCTTAAGTAGAGCTATTCAGCCATCCACTCCTACTCAACAATAACCTCCCTTCATACAGATACAGGCAGCCATCTTGAACCAGATGGCTGTGATGGCTGCGTCCTGGCAACACAACACTGTTTAGTGCACGGAGCCGTCAGGCCGCTGCACTTTCAAGCTGCTCCTATGTGTTGACCTGCATCAGATCTCCGGCACAACACGACCAATCCAGTGCTCCGGTTTGGTATTAGGAGCACAGACTGACATCTGATGTAGAGGAGACGAGCTACATGTGTTAGTGATTTCAGCCCCGGATCAGACGACTGGACTCCAGGCCGAGTGACTAGCGCCCTTCTTGTAATACGGATTATAACATCTCCTATCCCAATATTGTCGTATTATGTGATTCTGTCTTGCTTCTTTTCGGAATAAACAGGAGCTGACACATATCAACAGCAGGACGGCCCCGGCAGGCTGACCGTCTGCAGAGTATCACAGAGGAGAATGTATTCGCTATTGTCAGGCCTTCACTCCAAAGAGAAATGAAAAGGTGGGTGTTACAGTCGGAGATGGACTGATGCTTTCTTTATCATTTAGGCCCACTTCTTTTGATTTGACTCAACCAGAAAAACTTATTTTTAGCCCTTTTGCAACTTTGTATGTTATACATACGATACCCATGGAGCAACAATATTACATTATCAAGCTGAGGCAAGTGTGTGAGGAGTTTGGTCTCACCATTCCCCTGAAGAGCTGCCAGTCGCCAAAGTTCATCTCCATCTCTTTCTTCAACTCATCCAGGTTGCACTGGGTCAGCACCTGACCGTTTATATTAGCCTGCAACAGACAAGGGAAAGGACGGACCTTGAGTTCACCCATTGACTGAATTTGAATGTGCAAAAAATTTTAAGCTGGCATAAAAAAAAACTACAACACAAGAAGTGCAAAGAGAGATAAACTATGCAAAGAATATGAAAATAACATACGTTAAGTATCTGCAGTGTCAGAGACTGTCGGAAAACTTTTTTCCCTTCTACAATAAGACGCACAATCATGTTTAATAGACATCAACATTACGTTGAACGTTATGACAAACCTTCTTGATGGTGGAGGTGTACTGAGGCAGCATGTTGGAGTCGATTCCATCCATCTGTGTGAGACGCTCGCACACGGCAGCTGTGTTCATGGAGCTGAGCAGCACTGCAGGAGGGAGCTACACAAGCACGTGCAGACATAATTAGAGAGCAGACAACTTTATTCAGAGAGTTTTCCGTGAATCAAGGTTACCGGGACAAACTCCCACACTCATGTTAGAGCAACTCATCACTCCTTCTGACCCGTCGATTGGGGCAAATTGAGCAACAATTACTGGCAAAGACGCATGCAGGTCGGTCGGTTACTGGGAGGCACACGGCGGCGCACAAAACCACAATCCCACACAGTAACTTTCTCTATCAGTCACACAGTGCAAGTGTAAAAGTAAACAAAGCTGTCAACCTATCAAAATACACTGTCACCTGCTCTTATTCCCCTTTTTCTCAGTGTATACATAAGCAACTAAAGTGGGTGCACAACACTTAAAGGATGGAGTCTGGAAGTCTGTGAGCCGCCGCCACAGAGCTGGGCCTCACTGGAGCGGCGGCCGGTGAGGAGCGACGAGGCTTGATGTGACTAATACCAGTGGCCTGTTGATGCTGTCGAAGGCCTCACAGACAGCGAACATGCCACCCTGCTGGCAAACAAACTAAACAAACCAACTACCCTCCTCCATCCCGCTCCCCTCCCTTTCTTCTACCCCGCCGGCTCTGCTCGTCTTTGTGTAACTTCACTCTCGTTCCTTCCTTCCCTCCCTCCCTTCCTCTCGCATTCCTTCCCTCTCAGCCTCCTGCCTTGACCTACTCTCTTTTACATCACTTGTTTCGCTGTCCCCATGTCTTCTTCCCACCCCTCCTTCATCTCTGTTCTCTCCCAGCTACGAACACCATTAAGAAATGGCTTCAGACGACGCCTTCCTTTGCGCTTTGGTGCCGATTTCGAGGGACAGAACTGAGCTTAGTTGGAATGTGAGTGGTTGTTAGACAAAAATAAGCAACTCAAACACAGTAGTGGGTGGCAACTTTGTGTAGTGGTGGGCAAGAGGATGAAAACTAAAATATAACTATTGTTAATGTCCAGGAAAATAGAGGGTTTCTTCTCTGGAATGGAACTATGTTAGTGAATCTACAGAACTACAACACAGAAACCTTCACATATGTTTTGACTTCCTAGTGATGAGTCTATATCTCATTCTACAGCATGCTAAATGAACCAGTGTTAGCATTAAATATGAGGCAGATATAGGTGTAAGGTGGGCAAAATGCTGAATGTAGTCAAGAAAGTGATGAAATCAAAGTGTGTACCTTCTTTATTTTGTAAGGTAGCGACTTTAAATGCTTCATAAGGAGGGGAAAAAAGAGAAGCAGACAGACAAACTATCAGTCAAAAATACACACAGACAGTCATGACATTATTAAGCCGGGACGGTACCTGTGAAAAAAGAGTGGAAGCAGAAATTGAGACAGAAAACACAGACACAGGGTAGACACATGTTGAAGTCATCATCGGGGGACAGGAGAGACATTGACAACGGTGCAGACAGACATTACAGCTGCCCCATAGTCGGCTGGCCTCGTCAGACGGGAAAAGAGGAGGCTATTGGAAGTTGAATTATTACACAAGGAGATTTTGTTTTTCGCTATTGTCAGCGGGCTTTCTCAGTCATAATGTTTGCAGACAGAATGGATAGTGGACGAGATGGAGACGGCGAGAAAGTGAGAGAGTGAGACATCTCACTGCGCAGAAAAAAAAGAAAGCAGGTTTCACTTCAGGAAAGGGCTTTGAATACGACTCCTCGATTCAGACTGCGAGCATGTGTTCTAAGAACATGAGCAAAAGCGTAAATGTCTGTGGGTGTGTCTGCATGTGTGTGTGTTGGTGTGTGTTTGTGTGTGTTTATGTGAACCCTCCCAGTGTGTGTGTGTGATAAGACCGTAATTACAGCTGGGCTGAGCTCAGGGCCGGGCAGAAGGATGGGGGAGAGGAAACAGAGCTCTGTGAGGGAGGAAGCGTCTTGGTAAGGAGATAAGCTCTTCCAGCGCTGGGCTCATTGTCAGTGTGTGTGTGTGTGTGTGTGTGTGTGTGTGTATGTGTGTGTGTGTGTGTGTGTCTTGCCAGCACCAACAGATACTCTGATGATAATCCCAGCAGGCCAAGGAATCCATACTCACACTTATATCAGCGAGGCAATTACACTGGGCTAGGCCTGCTTACATATGACAAAGAGTCGCGCACAAATGAGCGGTGTGCACACACATCCACATTCGCAGATTTGTAGAAATACAGGCACACATGCATGAGCACTGCAGAAAAAGATAACGTGTGAACCAAAAAAAGGGATAAGATGGGCTAATGTACATTACGGAGGAAACTGAGGAAATGTATACCGAGGAACAAAGGAGACAAAAAAGCAGGGGGAATGAAAGATGGCACAAAAATTTAAGACAGCGATGAAGGTATAAAGGAAAGGATTTTAATAAATGTAAAAATAGAAACATACAGACGATAGAGATAGAGGGAGGGAACATAACATAGTTATCTATATTTAAATCTTTCATACAGCTCCTTTAAAAGCTTGCTGGCAGCGCACTGATAAGTGGCTTTGTGGAGAAGAGTAGTGTTATCATTAAATTGTTCTAATAGTGGCTGCCTTCTCTTGAAATGTGTGAATATCTGGATTTAGAAATTTATTTTCAGTGTAACGCCATGGATTCCTGAAGTGAGTTAACCACATTTAATTTACCCATTAAGAAAGTGGGGACTGCTACTCTGCCAATATCACAGTTAACTTCATTCAGCGTGTTTTATTTACAGATGCTGGAGTTTGTGTATTTATTGTAAAGTGTTCTGCGGCGGGCGGCCAAGAGTGACTATCTATATCTGTTCTCTCTGCTTTTATAAACCACAGCAACAACACAAGTCGTCTGCACACGTACAGGCGTGCGTTTTATACATGCAACACAATCAGTGAAAAACGAATTTGAAGAATCAGGACAGCAGGTAGATCAAGAGGAACTGGTTACATTTTGGCATAACCTCCACAACTGTACGTGTGCAGCATATCTGCTAATGCGTCAGCTAATGTTAGTAAGGGTTACCATGGCGGGGTCAGAGGGAGGGGAGGGGAGGCTTTCTCTGGCATCCTCTGCAATAACATCCTGACATGGGCACAGAAGGGAGAAAAGGAGTGTATAGAGAGAGAGAGGGGCTAATGAAGTTTGTATTCATACTGAACTCAATTTATACTTTAATCTTTAACTTTACACTGGATTTGGTGTCAGAAAAATTGTGTTATTAAAAAGATCAGGAGTTAATGGAAAATATAAATTAAAACACAAGACGTCACTCTGAGGAGACGGAAGTACGGAGGAGAGAGGCAGATGAGAGAAGAGGTAATGCTGTGGGTCGCCACAATGGACCTCATAGCATATTCAATACTGAACAATACAATCGGAGTATGTACTCGGCCTGAGTCATTGTAATTTTAATTACAATTAGGAAATTATCTTTACAAACAGAATAACACCTCACGTAGCTGGTGCTGCTGGGAAACTGCTCAGGGAAATGAAGAAGACCGGAACCGTTTAAAAAAATCCAATCACACCGACGATATTGTTGTGTAATGTAACTGCGACAAACAGTACAATCTGCTCGAATGCAACATAAAAGAAAACATTGAGTCGATCTAGCGCCGCTTCTTTACTTACAAGTCCACTGGTGTCCTTGGGTTGGCCGAGTGGTTTAATGGAATGATGCGAGGATGAGGGAGCATGGTGGGAGTAATGCCGAGGCTGGTGATACACATGATGGGGGAAATAAGGCTATGGGGGAAGGAAGGAAGAAATGTGGAGAGGAGAGGAGGTAAAAACAAAATGAAAATCATAAAATGATATGAGGGAGCTCAGGCATGTACATATGACAAAAATGCAGAGGGGAAATGATAACAATGCTAACTTAATCATGCTCAGTAAGGTGCTTATTCAAAAGGCACTGTCACGTGGTACAAACAGAGATCTGTCAACTGCACAACCGACTCAGTTGTAACAGCCAAGTGGGTTGCTATGAGCAGCTAAATCCAGAAAGGTGTGGTTGTCTTTGCTTGTGGGGATCAGTGTGTGTCACTCAGGCTTTTCTACATCAATGTGGACTCCTGACGGACCCTAAATAGTAGGTAGAGGACTGGTCGTCTAAACTCCGTTCTGTCTCACCCGGTTGTAGAAGGGGTGCTGTGGGCCAGTCATCCCACTGAAGTAGGCACTGTGGGGCTGAGGAGGCAGGGATCCAGTGAAGGAGCCTGTTGGGGAGCAGGCGGCGGAGGGCTGGCCGTAACCTGACTGGGGACGGGGCACTGCCTCTTGCAGTGGCAGCGTGGGATAGGTCACCCCTCCCATGTGCATCTGCTCCCTGGCCGCACGCACATCTAAGAGATGACAAGAGCAGTGTGAAAAAAAAGAAAAGAAAAACAAGAGCAGGGGGAGAGAAGGAACCATTTATCTGCAATGCTGCTGATCATGTCTTGGCGATGACTATAAAGACCCTTCAGATCCACCCACACATTAATAATTTTGCGTTATTTCATCATCTCTAGAGAGTTTAGACAGTTGTGAATCCACATATCAAACAATCGACGCACACAAGAGCAAAACTGCTTGATTCTCCAAGCGCTGGGGAATACAACGAGAACATTGTTCCTGAACATGTTCCCCTTATCCAAAATACAAGATGATCAAACAACTAAAAGCTGGAGAGAGAAAGAGCGCAGATGTTACAATTACAAAAACCTTTCGCTGAGAATTACGTCCCCATTTTGATTTGCTATTACTCTGTTTGCCCATGAACCAGCAGGCTCGCTGATATTCTGTTTTCCAAATTATATACCAGCCATGTGACGACTCTGGCACACGGAGCGCCTCGCCGTCCCGGACAAACAAAATGGCCCATGTAAACAAACAACGGAGACCATGTGAACCCATAGACACTGTCTCATAAGCACTCAACCACAATTGTTTTCACATAAATCAATTTGACTTTGAGTCGAAGTGGGAGCTGAGAAGGGAGCTTTGGTGAAATCTCCCAAATTAAAGTCAAATAAGCCCAGAGGCAGAACAGAGTGGCTCTGTGTGGCTGGCAAGAAAGTACGAACCAGAAACAGAAGCAGGCACCAGAATGTCTCCTGGTTATACAAGTGGCTGCTGAATGACACACTGAGTGAGACCCAATCCAGCCTGCGAACACAATGGGGGCCTTATGATGTGAGTCAGCCTCATGGGCGGGTATCACTGACAGCACTGCCCACTGGCTGGCCACAGGACACTGGGCACCAAGTGCCGACGGGCCGTGGAGGAAGGGGAGGGTCTGGGATGATTGGTCGAGAGCGCTGGTCACCTTCCGCTCCCACAGGACACGTGTGGAGGTGAAAATACCTGCGCACTCCAGAGTAAACACACACAAATAAGCACATATGGCGGATGTGCAGAGCATATACACACCGACACAATTTTAGAAGAGGAGCGCTGTGCTCACAGACTGGACGTCTGGTCGTAGACCTTGGTCAGCTGCGCCCTCCGTGACTCAACCTTGGCTTAATGGAACAGACTTTGTGTGTGTGTGTGTGTTTTCTGTGGTCTCATAACAGTATGATGCAGCAGCTTCACACCAGGCGTCATTGACACTCTTGTATAGGCTGAGCGGACACTGACGCATTGTGGCAAAAGTAAAGATGAATAACGAAGGTATTATTACGTCATGGCAACTGTGAAATCTGGTGCAACACTGGAGGCAGACTGGTGACAGCGGGGGGAAAATATTGTCCCTGTCCCGCGGCGTCGTAGTGGAAACCTGTTCGACATTTGATTGTTTGGAAATGAAAAGCAAACTGTAGGTTTCTGAGAGCCCCAGCAGTGGGCGATTTTAGAGCAGACCCTTCTGCAATGTTCCTCAGTAATGTGTCTGCCAAATGAGCTGGCACCGAATTCAACACATCACATACAGGACAGCTCTTTGTTTCTTCATGCTACTGTATACTCAGGCCTTTTAGGTACATCTCTCTAACCCACATATATATACAAACAAAACACTACATTCACACACTTCTTATGATGATGACACTTAAAATGCCTTATAACATTTTAATCTCGAGTATGCAGCAGAGCCCCAGAGTTTTTTGACCTGAGAGTCTTATAGGTATCATAGGCTTTCTCTGTGCCTGTCATTCAGGGTGAACATAAGAGGCTCACTGGCCAATCACAATAATCAACCAGCCTGAACCCTGGTCTCCTCAGACATGCACCACCACAGATAGAATCGAATTCTATTGAAAAGTTTTCTCAATACAAATTTTAAAATTTTAAAATTTTAAATTACAAACACTGTCTATAGATGCTGCTATTGACAGTCAGGTCAGTCAGTGGTTTGAAGAAAACAAATAAGCTGTGTCTTTCTGAGCCAAAAAAACACACATCAGGTCAAACTTATTTTTATGTCTGAGGCTTTAAACCACGTCTTCTTGTCGTTGTCGTGGAATTGGCTTGGTTGTCTTTTTGTTTTGCTGTCACACAACTAAATAATAACAGTTAAACCATCTCCAAGGCAACTGAGCAACTCCAACACTAGACTAAGACATTTGATGCTAATTTTTTCACGCATCTGCACTGTATGACGAGTGTGTATGGACCTGCTATGATCTCCCTGAGTTTGGGGTCGAGGTTGACGGTGCAGGGCAGGAACATCTCCACATCTCTGGCAGTGAGAACAGGGGTCCTGGAGGAGAGGAAGACCTCAAAGCTGCGGATGTCTCCATCAATCTCAAGCAGTGGCTCCACGTCCTTAGTGGTGGGGATGTTCTTTGAGATTCTTCAGAGGAAAGCGAGAAAGAGAATTTAAGCACAAGCTATCATAGCTAATATAGTGATAGTTTTGACAGATCCCATCATTCACAAATTTTAATGAGTTGGAGATTATTTCATTATTGGGACCTAGGATCTTCAATTCATGGACAATACTATAAATCATGCAGCGTTATTGACATATGACACATAAATGTCAACATATCAGGTTACACTTAGTTCTGACTGGTACTTTTGTAGCTGTAAAAAGCAACGCATCGCTTTCTGGTGAAAAAAGAAAAGAGGAAATAGCAAGCAGCACTGTTTAAGATTGAATAGATATGCAACGGTCATCATCATCATGAGAGCAGAGAGATAACTGGATTTAGAGAAGGCAAGATAGCGAAAGGGGGGGATGTTCGAGGACAGATAGAGTGAGGGATGTTATCTTTTCTCAGCAGAGGAGGAAACCTGAGAAGATGACAATCAGGGCAATTTAAGCAAGGAGCAGACGGAAGCACGTCATGATGAGCTGCTACAGTTAACATCATGTTTGTTATCATAGGCTTGAAGTAAACAGCACGTTTGGAGTTTGTTCCGTTATGGCGTCATACAGTTTTCCTGTGTATGCTGCCGAAATTTTTTTTGTATTATAACATGAACGTTGCTGTTTTCAGTTTATTTAATATCACATTTAAACTTCCGGCACCATACAATGTGAATTAAAGCTTAAACCTTCAGTTTAGAAGTAGCAGCAGCCTCTCTGAAATGATGAATACTGAATACAAATACTGAAGAGTCAATAGGTGGGAAATTTCAATTCAATTTCCGCTGCAACAAGTTAAAAAAAAAATATATCAGTTAAATCAAGGACAGTGTAACATGTGGCCAAAGCTACAAGGGAAGCAAACACCCACGCGCCGATCAGTATATCTCGTTAATCCTGTCATTCAGACATGAAAATATGAAACTCTGAGTGACTTGTGACACCGGGCATTAATCACCAGAATGTGCCACTTTTATCAGATGACTGAGGAGACTCCAGCGAGGGGCAGGCATTTTTCTCACGTTTGCGTCCATTTCTCACCCGAAACCCTCCATCATTTTCTCAGTCGATGCTCTTCTCCCCCTACATCCTGCTTAACCTTCCCTCCTCTCCGATCAACCCCGACTCACCCTCCTCCTCATACATCACCCGGCCTGTGGACTGGTCGGCTGTGCTGAGAAAAGACCACCGGCTGATGAGTTGGGTTTTTCCCTGGGCCTGACTTGTTTGAAAGCGAAATACAGACAGGCCCTTTCTGCGACTTGATTGGATGATTAGAACCGCAGCTGCAGCAAGCTAGCTAAGTCATTGTGAGGTCAGTGTCTGGCGGAGACTCAACACAGCACACTGCTAGCTAATAATCCACACTATCGGCTAAACTTTGCCAGTTAACATACTGGCTGAAATGTCCCCTGTCAGCTGTTACATCATTTCCATTTCAGGCTTTTAGCCGATACCCCTGCCCACACTGCTTACAGCGAGCGGACAGGTAGGGGTCCGGTCTTCTGTTCAAGGACATTTTGACAGGACAGATGGTTGGTGATGGACACATCTGCTGTTGGAGGGTCACTCAAACCTGTGACCTTGTGGTTACAGGATTCTGGCAAGAAATACGAGCAGGCGGTGTCCTAGGGAGGACACAGAGAAGTAAGAAAGGGCACAAAATGTAAAGTAAATATAAGTAACTCTAATGAATAGATATTTTCCTTTTATCACGGACTCTCACTGGAAAACTGTGGCTCATTTTATACGTGTTGCAAGTCCAAAAAATACTCTATACAAATCTTTAGGGGGCAAAGAAGGGGCCTTTCTCAAACCACTCCCTACACGAGTGCACGTTAATGTGTGCTGGCCTTCTGACCACGGGCAATGCCACACAATGTTGTGTATGAATACTCATACTCGTTAACTGTTGAAACTACGAGACAAATGCAATACTGTCATACAGATGTTAACAACAACTTAAAAGTTACATTGGATTTGGGATAAAATATACAATTATTTGGTCGACAAAACAGTTCAAGTTGTAGTGTTCATTTGTTTCTTGGGTATTGTATATTTAGAGGGGCTCAGCTAATAAATATCAGAGTTTAAAAAAAAAAAAAAGCCACCCAAGACGCTTGGGAGTAACCAAGGAAATGAAAAGTTATGACGGTTTCTGTTTCCATCCCAAAGCTTTACTAGAAATTACACTCTACACTCGTTCAGCTGCGAGTGTGACTTCAAAAAGGGATAGACTCTGTGATGGAGTGGGAGTGGGGAGGGTCAGGTTTGAGAAAGTCCCTAAATCTATATCTTTGCATCTGCACTCATCAGTAAACCTCTCCCTAATCCTCCCCTAGATACACGTCTCAGTGAACCAGCCCAGGTGGTGTCACCCAAGCACACTGCCTTTACAGACACACTTGGACTGAAAGAGAAGAGAATCGGCTGTGAGAGGGGCAGACATAGAGACACAGCTGGGATCCAGTGGACAAAGCCCTCTTAGTGTTTCCTTCCATTAGAACCTTTGACAAGACCCAAAAGGTCGAGGAAGCTCCATGTTGGCACACAGATGAACCCACGCATGTGACCTCTGCTGAAGAGGATGAGCAGGACACTGAAGGCACAGATGTGCATGCACACACACGCACGCACGCGCACGCACGCACACACACACACACACACACACACACACACAAACACACACACACTGGTGACTGGCACCGACGGAGATTCCAAATGAAATCGACAAAAACGACAGTGTAATGTCCACAACGGACACCTGGGCACTGTGCAGTGTGGATGGGGAAATTAAAAGTCACAGATGAATGGTGGTACGTGTGTTGGTGTACACGTGCAAGTACATGTACAGTGTGTGTATGAATGTGTGGGTGTTTGGTTCCTTTTCCCATGAACTGTATTAACCCGAATACAGGCTGAGAGAAGCCTGCGCTTTTCCTATTTTCCAGCTGGCTTACTGCTGTTTATTTGTGGGTCTGCAGACACAGACCAACAGGAGCCAGTGACACACACACACACACACACACACACACACACACACACACACACACACACACACACACACACACACACACACACACACACACACACACACACACACACACACACACACACACACACACACACACACACACACACACACACACACACACACACACACACACACACACACAGAAACGCGCACAGAAACACACAGAACACTTCCTTTTGCTATATCGAGAACACCCTCCAAAGACTTTCTAAGAAATCTCAAGTCTTTTTATAGGACCATCTAACACAGCTCAGTGGTGTGTCCACAACCGCTTGATCATTTTGTGCCAAGAATTACAAATTACAGTAATAATGAACGCAAAACTCAAGACTTACTAAGTTGCATCGATTTTGGTCTTGGCAACTTTGGATTCGGAATCATCTTGAACGCTACATACAAATTCAGCCTGCATGGGTTTCACCAAACACAGGGCATCCAACAGAAAATGCCACACAAAATAACAACTAGCTACAACACCCCATATTTTGCTGACATTCATATTTGCTCTGGCGTGCTGTTGTACCATTGAAAACATGGAGTAGCGCAGACGGCTGTGACTTCCAAAGACAACGAGGGGCTGGTGAGGAGAACAAATCAAGGACATCCATCACAAAGTTACACCCAGACAGATGGAAAGGAGGGGAAAAAGGAAAGTGGAGAGTCAGAGGTCCATTCCTGACGTTCCCAGGCGACTGGTCAGTGGTGTCTGCAGGAAAGGCACAAAGTGGAGCTCACACTTTAATACTGGCCTTGTAAGATCTTTGGTAAAGATCAGAGGGCACCAATCTACGGATGATCAATAAGGAGAATAATGGAAATGAGAGAACTATAGAGAGAGGACTGCATTACTGGAATACTAACGAACCCGACAGCTGACGGTTCATTAGACTGATTCTGGCCAATATGTTGAACTGCAGAACAAACAGTTCCCATTAAATGCCAACAGCAGTTTGTCAGCGAGGTTTAACCACTGTAAATGTCATCCTTTGCAGATAAAAAATGATGAGTTGTTGGCCTGGGCATTACGCAATTGACGCGAATCACTTCAGACTTACTCATCCTCGCAGTGAACAGATGATTTCTGACAAAATTAACAAAGTCATTCTTATCAGCAATCAGTTGCAAAATGACGAGAGGGAGGTACCGGGGGTTGGAGCGCCAAGGAAGCCGGCGTGCTACTTTCAAGCAGACTGCGGACGAGCGAGATAAAGGCCGGCAGGCATCTCGTGGCCGTTTCCGCACAATGGGTCCATTGACAGGGCCCGGCTTATAGCTGCACCAGCACAGACGCTTAGGTCCAACCACTCTCTGTGTGGTGTGGCCACTGAGAGCTTTCTGAGCTTATCCAAATGCTAATAGGTCCCAAAGCTGACTGGGGCACAGCCTTTCTTCTCCTCTCAACCTCCCACACGCTGCAGCTGACAGGGAACAAGCAGAATTCATCGCTCTATCCCCTCCGTCCTCTCTTTGGGCACTGAAACTAAGAATGTGCCACTTGACTTTGCTTTACAGCTGCCCTCTGTGCTTACAGACGACATGCGCATGCCACAAAGAGATGGTCTCGCTGCCAAACATTTCCATAAAGGGGCCCAAAGACGGAGAGAGACGTCTGCAGAACAGACAACCGCCTGTGCACATTGTGTTAAAGAAAGAAGCTCAAGAGCTTCAGTGTGAGACACTGTGAGACCAGTATAACAATGTGTGGTTGAAGAAGTTAACCAGGCCCAGGTCCGGCACATTCCTCTCCTGGACAGTCATATCAGAGCCGCTAGCATAGTGTCTGCCAAGCGCGTGGATGAAACCAGAGAGGCCGTCACTGGGAAAACAGTGGACAGTCGGACGGGCCGGCCTGCTGGCGCGTGGACTCGCAGCATCATTGCTCAGAGAGGTTATTGTTACAGTGGAAGCTGCCAAATCCTCCACCACCCTGGAAGCAGAGGGGAGAGCGTAAATATGTTTTCACTTTAGATGACGCCATGTTCTTTGTCTCCTTAAAATCCAGACGCATTCCCTTGATAGGAATCAAATGCTTCAAGTAATGTGGACACCCTGTGTCTCTGCTTTCCTCTCTGGCTGGAGCTTTCCCTCTTCCTCATGTCCTTGTCTTGGCAGTGCCAACTGACAACTTGTGGCAGCGTCTGCTTTCCATTCACATTCGTGGCAAAGTTTAGTCCAATAATTGAAACTCTCGTGTACTAAGCTGGACCTGTGCATCCCAAAGCAAACCACGGAGACAAGCAGACTAATGGGAAACACACCAGGCTGATAAAAAACCAAGCAGCTTCGGAGCGAGCGGCCTCTCGACAAGCAGGGCCCAGGACCCAGTGGTTCTCCGAAATGTTGATTAAACTCATGTGTACGCCGAAACGGAGCCTCCTTGTTCCAGACCCCAAAAACCTTAGTTGAACCCTCCACTCGGAGTAACTAAGGCCTCATTCTTGACAAATGGTAAAAACACTAAACCTCAGCGCGATGATTTATGCACAAGAGGACAGTTTGGAGCATCATGGCAGAGTTTGTTCATCATGACACTAATTTCACCGCAAAGTTCATATCAGTGCATGTGGTTGTTCAAGAGCTGTAATGGCCAGCTGATAGGCTGTACGATGCAGAGTTAAGTGGGTTGGATGGTTAAAGTGATAACAAATGTGCTTCTCTGCAGTAGATAATACATCTGGAATAAGTCTGTTATGGAACTAAAATCCATACAGTAAGTGATGAATGTGACAAAATAAAGCTTGGGCTCGTCCGGCTGAACCGATAATCATCTGTTTGAATTCACACACTGGGATGTGGGCATCAGAAATACGATGAGACACAGGACACAGGAACGTCAGTGAGTGTGTGGAGAGAAAGAGAGGGAGCGAGAAGAAAAATGCTGTACAGTAAAAGTGATTTTTACATTTCTTTCCAATGTGTGCCTGACTCAAAGGCAGTAAAAGAGTAAAAAAACCTCTTCTGATTATAACAAACTTTCTTAGGACCTGGGGCACATTGCTCAAGAGACCCTCACAGACAAATCTGATAAATAAATCCTTAAAGCCTTACGGTGGCTGGCACCACAAGGGCCTTATCAAGAGCTGATGGGGCAGAAAGGGACACTAGTGATCCCTCCAAATAAAGGCTTCATCTTCAATTCGCCTTCTTTGGACTTACTCGCTTGCCTGGTCGTTCTATGCCATTTTGGTGTGGTTTACACACACACACACACGCATACAAACACATACACACACGTACACACACACACACACTAAAAAGGACCTAGCCTCCATTGACTTTTGAAGGGTCAGGATGTTAGCATCAGTTAAGGGCCGGATATGTGTTTGTGTAGGTATGTGTGTTACTATCAGGAATGCCCGCAGCAGCCGAGTGGCGAATCTCACTGTCCATTTAAAGGTCATCGCTGACCCTCATGCAAGCCTGGGCTGCTATTTATAACCACACTCACACTCACACACACACACACACACACACACACACACACACACACACACACACACACACACACACAAACACACACAAACACACACACACACACACACAAACACACACACACAAACACACACACACAAACACACACACACACACACACACACACACACACACACACACACCAGTAGTTCCAGCACAATGAGACGGCGGAGCAACAGAAAGATCAGCAATGGTGCTCAACACCAGAGAAATACCAAAGTATCAGACAGACGTCTGCTTCTCAGCCCTGCGCCTCTTCTCAGCCCTGCGCCTCTTCTCCTTCCCCTTCAGCCTCACGTTTAAATGTGAATCAAAAGCTTGTCGTTACTGACGGACGACCCTAACACGTAAGGACGGAGGCCAGTCCGAGGTGAAGCGGGGGCTTTTATAACATTTGAAATGATTCTTTATGCTTCGCACAGAAAGGGCAACAGAGCAGTTCTCTTGTTTCAGACCAATTAGACTAATCCTTCAACCTCGGCTTACAGGCAGAAATGAAAAGGGCTTTAAGGATTTTCTAACAAAGAATGCAGCATGACGTTCTTTCCCTCCTCACGTGGTAGCCGTCACACACAAATACTGTACGAGGACACATAGACACAATCAGAACCTCACCTTGCGCGCGCACACACGCACGCACACGCACGCGCACGCACACACACACACACACACACACACTGCTTCCTGTGTCACCTGTACACAACGGCTGAAGTCTTTTTTTTTTCTTTTCTTTTTAAATTTTGAGCAGCTCAGCAGGGGTTGAGCGCTGGTGGAGCTAGCTGAGGCTGTATAATGCCTGAGACGCATATACACACACACACAACTGGAATCAGCAGAGGACCAGTTTCACTAATGTAAACAGCCATGTGGGACCCAGGGGGACATGCATCAATCCGTATGCGTCCACCACCTGGACTATCTCACTTGGAGCAGCAGCATCACCTAAGGCTATGAATACACCTGAGACATGAGCGCACACCAATGGCCGATTCGTCTCGCAGTAATCCTGCTGGTATCTGGTCTGATCCTCTACAGTCTTTATCTCATTTTAACCTCCTGAGATTGGGCTTTTTTCTCTCTCTTCGTGCCCTTTCTTATCTCCGCCCACCCCTCTCCCTTTTCCATCTTTATCTCATGCCAACCATACATTCTTCTTTTGCCTCTGTCTGTTATTTATCTACTCGTCAGTCATGTAGTCCTTCAGCACTGGTGTGTATACCCCAATGCTGGTATCCTATCGGTGATGGAGCCAGAACTCTATTGAGACCAAGGTGGCTTCACACCAGTCTTTACTAATTCACACACCATTTTTTATTGGTTCTCTTGGCAAATGGCAGTGCAACGAGCGATGGAATTACCACTTTTACTCCGTCTTTCACTAAAATACCTCCTGGGGGGATTTAGAACAGGGACAATGGGCTCCCTAAGAGGACACAGAGAAAGAGAAAAACTATTTTTTGAGCATTTGCAGTGCACACACGTTACAGAAAGTGTCACGAATTTGATGGGAAATCACATGAACAATAGGCCGCGTGGCAAAGAATAAAGACTTCTCATTTGAGGGCAGGCAAAGTTCAAACGCATTCATCATAAGAAAAGAATAAGATCTCTCCATTTTTTTTGTGGCCAGATATTTAAGAGCTTATTAAAAGATTCCACATAAAGGAAATCACCCGCATGAACTTTGGAACAGGGCTTTTATCCTGGCACATAATTGCAACCAAATTATAATAATTGTGCCAATTAAAGTAATCCTGAATGAAGAGAGTGTCATCTTAATGTTTCAGTGCTTTGGATAAGAGTCTCTCTAATTAACACGGAATTGCCTGGCTACGTATTTATTCAGTGTGATTAGTAAAAAAAGAGAGAGAAGTTTTGAATTGTCCAAGAAGTGTCTGGCTAGTCCTGTCTCTGAAAAAGAGGGGAGGTTTGGTGGGGGAATGCAGGGTCAGGCCAACAAAACAGAGGGGAAGAGACGACGCAGGGAAGAAAGGAATCAGAGAGAAATATTCTTCCCAAACTGTGACATGAAGAGCAAGAGTGCTTCAAGATTTGGAACTTGATTTACATGCAAATGCTGTTCATCGCAGTGTCTTCTTAACACTACTACCTCACCTTGCAACTATTTCTCTGCTGTGCTCTGCTTCCTGCGCTGTGTGAACACGTGCTCTGTGTGTGTGTTTGTGCGTATGTGTTTGTTGAACGCAGCCTGCATCTCAGGGTCTGATTAATTACACTGATTCCCAGAGGAGTTGGGGGTGACATATGTTCTTGCACTGGTGTGAGAGCTCGATGTCTGTGTAAGTGTGCGTGTGCGTGTGCGTGTGCGTGTGCGTGTGAATGTTGCATGCACCAGTTTTATGTGTGATTTGGGGAGTGTGCACACATATGTTTAATCACACATGCTTAAAGTGGCAAATACTGTTTGTATGTACCTTTGTTTTAGCATGTGTTTTACCACCATCACTGTGTGTGTGTGTGTGTGTGTGTGTGTGTGTGTGTGTGTGTGTGTGTGTGTGTGTGTGTGTGTGTGTGTGTGTGTGTGTGTGTGTGTGTGTGTGTGTGTGTGTGTGTGTGTGTGCGCGTGTGCGCGCGTGTGCGTGTGTTGAACAGAAGATTCAGGTGCAGCACCAGAAACGCACTCGTGACTGCGGCTGGGAGCATCCTGGAACATGAGGGCACCAGATGTCAGAGCAGGGCAGGAACCTGCTCTGTCCATCAGTGACACTTTTTCTTTCTTTCTTCCAGAGCTGAGAACAGAATCTGTGCGTCCAGGAAAAAACTCTCGGAGGGGCTGTATAAACCCGCTGCCCCAATGCATTATAAATTCCAAATATGTATATGGTTATTTTAGAGCCCTCAAAGGTGAATCCAAGGTTGTTTTTGTTCAGTTAAATATCAGAGAATAGAAGACAACGCCCATCAGAATGTCCCAGAATGCAAGTGAATATGTTGACATAGCTTATCTGATCTGATCAACAATCCAAAAGCCAAAGATCTTCAGTTCACCATAACAGAAAACAAGGAAAAAGTGTGAATCTTGAGGCAGACATTTTTTTAAAAATCGAATAACAAATTGGTCGCAGAGCAACAATTCTTTTTAGCTCAATGTGTTACTATCACTTAATTGCCTGTCTTCTTCAGTTCTCTGTTTTCTTTATTTACATTATAAATCCCTTTTCTCTTTGTAAGTTGCTTTTATTTCTTTTATGTGGGTCCGTTTATTATTTCTGTGACTAACTTGCATTCTATTGACTGTCGAGCCCTTACCATTGCATGACAACCTCCTGTATCTAAAATGCAAGAAAGATATGTATATGCATAGTTGTTACTTCTCAACTTGCTGATCATAAGACAGAGAGCAAATTTCTGCAGTAAGGCAGCGATGAAATCTAATCAGGTCGTGCTCCTAGAAGGGGACATCTGCAGTTTAAGCAAGAAACTTTGGTTGTTATTGAATTCAATAGAGGCAGGCCCCCAGGAAGACGAGCAACCATGTTATAAAATCTGATAGGGATCCAAAAACAAAATTTAAAAAGTTTAAGGATGAGTAGATTTTCAAAAGAAAACGAAAAAATAACAGTGAAGGGCACAACAGCAGCCATGCTTGTTCAAGAGTGTCCTTGAACAAGATCCAGAAGCTGTACTTGCTCATTCACCCAAAGTCACTAAACAGAGGAGCTTCCTTGTAATGGCTGAATGTAATGTAATGACTCTAAACAACATCAATAAACACAAATAAACATACAAAAGCCTATTAACAGTATTTGGAAATGGCAGGGCTGCTTTAGAGCAATAACCATGAAGCTGGAGAAAGCCAGGTTAGCTGGAGTCATTAAGTCTCTAATGGCAGCTAAAATAAGGAACAACTGACTCCTGAGAGACACAACACTGAGGAGGAAGAAATGATAAAGGCGAAATGAGAGTCACAAGGCTGCGGGCTCCAAATTCAATTTGGGGAAGAAAATAAAATAAAAATAAAAGAACAGCATTTGAATCGTGGATTTGGGGTTGTTCATTTGACAGCTACAAATATGATGGTCAGCACAAGCCACTCCTTGTTTTGTTTTCTGTTCAGTTTCTGGCAGTTGTGAGAGGCAAGCTCGCAGCTCGAGCTGTAATTTATAGATTTCCCTACAGAACCACTAGAACACTTTAGTTATGCTCTGTGCGTGCGTGTGTGTGTGTGTGTGTGTGTGTGTGTGTGTGTGTGTGTGTGTGTGTGTGTGTGTGTGTGTGTGTGTGTGTGTGTGTGTGTGTGTGTGTGTGTGTGTGTGTGTGTGTGTGTGTGTGTGTGTGTGTGTGTAAGCTTCACTGTTGTGAGCCCGTATCTCCGACAGACAGTGCCATCTTTGTTGCACAATGCATTCCCCCTGCTCTCTTGCATTAGTCTGGGCAGCTCCCGGTCTTACCATTAATGATAGAATTGCTGAGGTTATTAACCGATTACACATTCCCCATCAGATTAGGAAGGCTGTGCTGGCCCGCTCCCTCTACGGGAATTAGCGCTACACATTTCTCTTCATGCCGTGTCCTACAATGACACCTCACAGCCCCATATCACGGACGCCTTGTTATTGCCAGGCAAGTAGCTAAAAACAGCTTTTAGCTGTTCTGAAAGCGTGTGTGTTTGTGTGAGATATGAGGGAAGGTGGGTGACTGTTTCTATTTTTTTTCCTCCATTTCTTGGGAGTTCAGGTACATGCCACATAAGAGTGGCTGTCTCGTTCTTCATCGAAGGGGACTCTGCTATTCACACAATATATATAGTAATTTAGTTTTCATGTAACAGGCGAGGGAGGGCGCACAATCTCAACTGAGAACATCTTCTGGAACTTAGCTGGATTGACAGAACCTCAGACAAGGATCGTATTTTATTTCCATTGTTGGAAATGGCATAAAAAAAAATATTTTGTGACCTTTACAGTTGTATAGTTTATCAATAGTATGATTTACAATATATTGTTTTTCTGATGCTGTGTGCACTACTGCGCCATAGCGAGCCCCACATAGAGGAGAGAAGAGGAAGAGCTCGCTGCCTTGTGACTGAGATGCAGGGCGACAGTTGACCTATAAGGGGCTGACTCACCCCCACGTTCACTTCACCACTAATATATTCACTTAGTAACGCTCAGGGGATGTGGAGTTCTGCTGTGAAAAATTGGCTGAGCACAACAACAACGTACATGTATGCATGTTAAAACTAAAAAAACCTTTGTGAGGTCTGAACCATACTGATCTTGTAGATACAGAATTATAACAACAAACAAAATATAAGCTAATTATAACACAGGAAACAGTCGACTGGTTCAACGTAAAAAAAGAAGAAAATGTGTTTTTTAAATGTGCTTCACATGCATGTATTCATATACGCTTGAAAAGGAAAGCAAAGAGAAATAGCAATCACTCTCTGGCCTGATGTTCTGAGAGGCCGGTCAAGTGCTCATCAGAATAACTCATCCAGAGCACAAAAAAGAAAAACGGACCTAAAGAGCCTCAGATCACAAGAAAGAGGAAGAAAAAGCGCAAGCATGGAGACAGAAAAAGATACACAGACAGAGGCCAGAGTCTTATCAGCGGAAGATTAGCGCATGAGATAAGGCCTCTAGGCAAGGCGTTGTATTTAGCCTGTTTGAGGCTTCCTGTCATCATCATTAAGGCCGCTTCTGCGACGGCCACTGCGGAAAACAGAGCAGCTATTTGGAAAGACACCCAGCGAGGATGGAGATAGAGAAAGACAGGCCTGTTGGTCAAAAACAAGATGATGGCTATATTAGGTCTGACGAGCAGTGTAAGGACAATATCATACTGTGGTAAAGGCACTTGAATCCAGACCGAGTGTTTAGTTTAATTTGCAAATTTTATTTTCCACGATAATTATGGTAAACTGTGGACATTTTCTTTCGGGTTTTCCACCATACTTAAACCGTGTAAAGATATAGAACGAAGAAGTGTAGTGGCAAATTTTTCCACTTCAGTTGACGATTACAAAATGCAAAGATAATGATATCCAGCAAAAGTTACAGCATCTCACATAAATGCTTCGCATCTATTACCCTGTACTGCCCTCCCCCAAAAAATTCTGTACACATCACATGTAACACTTAACTGCCATATATATATATATATAAAAAAGGAAGGTAATGCCTGTTGTCCTTTGAAAAGCAAACAGCTAATGATATATCAGCCTGCCTTCGAGATGGGGGAGGGAGGGTTGTCTGCTAAATCTAGCTGACTGACTGCTTGACAGTAACTGTCTGTGACACTTTCCTGCCGTAGGAGCTGTGGGTGCTAGTGTATTGTGACAGAGTGCAACCTTTAAAGGCCAACGACTGATGCACAACAGCACCCAAACCCGGCAGTTCAGCCTGGGTCGGCCTCCTCCTCTCGTCGCGTTGAAAACGCCAAACAGCGTCCGTGACCCCACACACAGACAAAGGCATAAACACTCATACTGTGTACACACGAACACACACACACACACACACACACACACACACACACACACACACACACACACACACACACACACACACACACACACACACACACACACACACACACACACACACACACACACACACACACACACACACACACACACACACACACACAGAGAGAGAGAGAGAGAGAGAGAGAGAGAGAGAGAGAGAGAGAGAGAGAGAGAGAGAGAGAGAGAGAGAGAGAGAGAGAGAGAGAGAGAGAGAGAGAGAGACCTTCCCTTGCTCGAATAGAGACATCTGACTTTCAGTTGTCTTTTGTACAGTTTTTAGGAAATGTGTCCTTTCTGGATATTCAGGTTATAATACAGTCATAATTTGCCTTGTACATATGATCAATTACAAAAAAGTTGACAATCAGTGTGGCACTTGCAGACAGTAACTGTGCACTGATGTGTTTTCCACACTGTAAAGAAAATCCTCTACTGCCACCTGATGGTCAAAGACACTTACAGCTTACTCACAACTTACATATTTCAAAGAGAGAAAAACAAGTAATGTGATTCTTTATTGACCCCAAAACAGATGTTGTTGTGTTCTGGCTTGTTGATCTCCTCAGTGAACGCTCAGCGTTTAACTGGCAGAAGCTGGGTCACTTGGCGTAATTCCTCTGACTTAGTTCACATTAAAGATAAATCTAATTTTATCTTACGTTAAACGTGGTCCGACATTGTGGGCCATGTAAGAAAGAGGGGGAAGTACAGTCAAACACCAAGGGAAGGAAAGTGAGACACAGTAAGAGAAAAAATGAAAATATACACAGGTGTAATGAAGAGGCCTGTAAATCTTGTAAACCAGCCAAATTTCAGAAGAAAGGGTTATATCATACTGTCAGTGTGTGTGTGTGTGTGTGTGTGTGTGTGTGTGTGTGTGTGTGTGTGTGTGTGTGTGTCTGTGTGTGTGTGTGTGTGTGTACCTCTCATAAATGGTCTTGAGAGAGACCTGGTCAGTCACTCCGTCACTCTCCTCCAGAAAGAGGATGATCCATGACGTCCTGTAAGGCCACTCCTCTGTCAGGTTGATCCACGACGCCAGCCGATCCCAGCTGAAAATAATCTGATTGGCTCGCAACAGACGACCTGTCAAACATTCACACATATGGTTCATATATCTCACGAACTGACCAGCTCGACATCAGAACTTCTGCTGCTTAGTGTTTCTAAAACTTCTGCCTGGTTCTACTGCTCTCATATAACGTGCTAATGAAAAATATCCATGTCCTCCTCCAAATCGAATTTTTTTTCTCAATTAAATCTTCTAAACAGGTAAAAATTTAAATTATATTTCTTACTGTTACAAGATGAGGTTGGTGCCAAAGCAAAACGGTCAAAGTTATTCACCTGTGATGGAAACAATGTTGAGCAGCCTCCTCATGGTCTGCGGGCTGATGTCACTGAACCAGTCCTCAGTCACCAGCAGCTTGGTGAGGTCAAAGGACATCTGTCTGGTGACAGTCCTCTGCATCTGGCGACGTCGGTATGTGTCCTTGAGAGGCAGCAAGTGCACAGAGTCAGTACAATTAGCATAGCGATACTGGACACTACCGTAAACACTGTTGCAATCCACCATTTCAATTGTCGTTTCAGTGATGTTGATTTGATACTGAGGGGTTTTATAAATGCATTTTTACATAATTACATGGAATAAATCAAGAAAGCAGTAGAACAGCATGAAGGGAAAAAAACAAGAACTGCCTTAAAACCAATACAGTCACAGGAGGCTGTTAACAGGAACATACTCTACAGGGAAGTCTTAAAAATGTGATCTCTAATGACAGATAGAAAACTAAAAGTCAAAGAATACCACAATATTTCTCCTGCCCCTGCCCGAACTTTCAGATTTTGTGTGTAAATCATGAAACAGGAGAGCAAACATTTCAGGGTCAACATGTGATCTCAGCCAATGCCCTTAAATATTAAATAAGTTGAGGAATGATGTATGGATCGCGAACTCTGTACATCTTTAATAGCACTTACATGCTGTTAGTTTATACATTCCTGGGTCTGTTTCGCTCTTGTGCGTCAAAATAAACTAGCAGAGGTTAAAATCTAATCATAGTGCGGTCAAAAAGCGTGAGACCATTTTCCCAATCTGGGTAAAAGGGAAGCTGTTTGTGAAGTGGTGTGAGAGAAACCAATTAAAAGGATTTTTTGTTTGTTTGTTCCCACACCCAGCCCATTCCATATCATCTCCTTGGGAGCAAAACACACAATTCTGCGTGACTGCAAATGAAAATCAAAGAGCCGCAGTCCAAAGCTGAACGCGCATGACACACAGGCAAGCTATTGACACAGATCTACCAGAGAACATCTGTGATGATATCAGACAGCTGCCGTGGTCATGAGCCAAGGCAAGGTTTTTGGTTGACTTTGAAGTTGTAACGCCAGTCTCATGACCTCTTTCTCGGAGAGATGACACATATGGCCACCACTCAGTCAGGCCTGAAAAGGTCTATCATACAGACAGGTCTGTGAGGACGACTGTCCAGTGTGTATTGATTTTTACTGTAGTTCTACAGATTCACTCATCCATGTAGGTGTTTTTGTATTCATTTACTAGTTCTCCTGACAGACACATTGGTCAATCATTCGGTTGAACAAATGTTTTTACTTAGAGAGGGTAGAATACTGAATACCAAGGTTCTGGGTAATAATTATTCTGTAAAGAGAATTTGTTTAATTCTGGTAAATGGAAATGAGATGGTAGAGATACTCATAATGTCATCCACAACTTGATAAGCCACATGAAAATGGAGACACACTAATTGATTTTCCCCTCCTGCCCTCATTTCGAGCTCCACTTGTAATCAGAGGACCCTTCTGCCAAGAGCCAGCTAGTGTGGGAGCGCAAATAAACAGAGCCCACTGCCCCGAAATTTAAAAGGGCCAACGCCAATAATTGACGGTGCTAGATAAACCCGAGGTACAAACAAATGTCAAACAAACAAACAAGAGAGGGAGGCGGGAGGGAGGGAAGTAAGGGGTGGTGGTGGTGGGAAGGTCCCGCAGGGCGGGAGGAAAGCATCAGCGACAGCAGCAGAGTCACTTAGCCTCCTGCCAGCAGACCTGGTGCCAGTGTTTTGTCACAGGGACCCACTGCTGCTAGGCCTTGTCATTAGGCGGTGGCAACGCAGCAGGAAGGATAAACAGCCATTACATCAATTACACCAGGAACCTTGGCCGCACACCGAGCACCTCTCGCTATTCGTCTGTGTGTCTCCCTCCGTCCTCTGGACTCTGAGGTGCCTGCCAACACATGTACAGGAAGGAGGCTGAGAAGAGGGGGGGGGGGGTTCTAAAGCAGCACCTCTCATCCTAACCCAGTGTTTTCTATAAACGTTGTGGCGAACTAACCCGCATTTTGATTTGGTTTTAAATTAATTTTGGGACATTGAGCATCCATTTCCACTTTCATGATATTTTCAGGTGTTGTTGAAAAACATTATTTTAACTCATTCTTTAATGAAAACATGTCTCCATTTTAATATCAAAAGCTTCTCTGCAATTTGTTATTTTTATTTGGTTTTTATGAGTTTAGGGAGGGGGGGGGTTGAACTGTGTCTCTTTCAATCCTACAATGTCTACAGTGCTTGATATATTGGTCTTGGTTTATCTATATCTAATTTTAACTTACTATAATCCAACTCTGTGACTTATAATTCACATATTGCCTGTTTAATGTTTATGTTTATCTTCCTCCTACAAGTCACGTTATTTCCACTGCCATCTCAGCAGGGGGTTTCTCTTCGAATTTCCTCTCCCTTGGTCATTTGTTAATGTGCCACTGTTCTTCCTTTTACTTCTGTTCTTCAAGGTGAGATAGCTTAGTGAGGTCAGGAACAACTAAGGCGGGGCCATTAGCCCCAACAAAAAATTGTACAGTCTATACTAAAAAGAAAATTTGAGTTGGAATTGCTTTTACCCTGCGATTGAGGGCATTCTTGCTGCCGAACTTGGCCTGGTCTAGGCCCAAGTTGTTCTGAGACATCTTCCTGTCCATATCCTCATGCCACCCTGGAGAGAGACAGAGAAAGAGAAAGAGAGAGAAAAAGAGAGAAAGGAAGAAAGGAAAATTTCATGTTTTTATGAAATATTTAAATTCTAAACCTGTGGATCCATGGCTCAAAATATGGTGCTAATCATACACATATATATTTATATGGATATATATATATTAGCACTTGTCCCTTTACCTTCAGCAGGTAACGCCTCTCCATTGGTGGGAGCTGCCATGCAAAGCTTTTTGGCCGTACTGAGGCCCCTGCTGTTGAGGAACACTGGGAGGTGGACAATGTTCCTCATGTAGTCGTGGCCGTTGATGTTGGAGTCTCTCAGCACACTGTTGAGGTTTTGGTTGATGGCTTTTATTATAATATGGGGATCGCTGGCGAAGATGGAGATAAAGGGGCCTTTGGAAAAGAGTACCCTCACCTGCAATGAGAAAGGAGTCATAAATTTGTGTGTAAAGATCATAATTCACGTGGTCTTGATTTGGTTCGGCCATCTGTTAAAAATTAAAAGGTTTTAAGCAAAGCAGAAGCCTCTGTGCCGTATCTACTACTTAAATGTCAAAATGGGGGGTTCACAATCTAATCAATCAACAACATGACAACAACAGTCAGCTGTAGTACTTAAACTTAATTAGTCCTGTGGGAGCTGACTGTCCGAAGCACATGGTTTGGGGGGGATTTCCACTGTGCTAACTAAGGGACACTGTCCAAGTGTCACAGGACATCGCTTTGTGCTACATGCAGACAAGGTTTGTTAAAACCCTGGCCAGAGCCCTCAGGCTCGCCCCACAGGATGATGAACCTCTGTCTCTACAGCAGCTGTCAGCATCATCACATGATGTCTGCATCTTAAATGTCTCAAATCTGGTCGGAAAGGTACACAGACTGAAGAAAGAAAAAAAAATAAGATTTAATTTTGTAATTTGCATGGCCTGGAGAAAAAAAATAAGTATTGCAGTGTGCGCGTTCGAAGTGACAGGGAGGCATGACAAAGATGATAAGATTATATTAGCACGCAGGAGGTTGCCATGCTTTCTGGGATTACTTCACCAAATAATTACATTTGGTTAAAGGAAATTCTATTACAGCAGCTGAGAGGAAGAATACAAACTTGGAGGTAAGCTGAGGCAGCTATGACCACCAGGGGGGCTGCACTGCAACAGAGATGTGTGTGTGTGTGTGTGTGTGTGTGTGTGTGTGTGTGTGTGTGTGTGTGTGTGTGTGTGTGTGTGTGTGTGTGTGTGCGCGTGCGTGCGTGCGTGCGTGCGTGCGTGCGTGCGTGCGTGGAAAGACAGGTGAAAGACACACTTCCCATTAAGACCACATGGCAGCTGCTGTACAACAGTGTGTTTCATGGTTATAAATTGAATTGAACGACAGATGTTAAAAAAAAAACTTTCATATTATCTTGTTAACGGTGGAGGGGGAAGCTGCACACGTGCAAACACACACCGTGTCCAGCATTTGCAGAACTTTGTCCTGTTCACAGGCATCCAGGCCATCGATGATGACGGCCATACGGGTCTGGTTCTGGGTGAAACCATCGATGGTTTTGGCCATTTTTGACATTAGTTCCACCTCGTGCTTCAGAACCTGGTGGGAGACGGGAAAAATGTATTATAACAATTTACTTTATTATGAACGACAACTTAATATCATCATGAACAAATTAAATTCATCTTGGGCCATGTCGAGATGTTGCAGGGATTTTCATTCATCCTTGATTAAGTACTGACTAAAGTGCATTCATACGTTAGTACCTTCATAAATCCTTCACTCTTGAGTTTGTGCAAGTTGTTTGCAGCACTGTGCAGGCGTTTCCTCTGCGAGTTGAGGACAGAGTCAGCCACTTGCCACCAGGTCCTGCAGTTGAGCAGTAAAGCCAGACCCACAACGCTGGCCATAGCTATCAGCACTGCATTTACTGTCAAGTTCTCCGGGTTCACCTGGAAAATAAAAGGATTTCAATTGATTGGTGGGGGCATCCGAGGACCTAGTGGTTAGAAGGCATAGTGTTTTAACGCAGGGTCCCCTTCTTCATTGAGCTAACCTACCTTGAAGATGGCCAACAGGGCCATACCGGAGATCAGGCAGGCGAGTGTTAAGGCAAACAGTACGAAGGACGGAACACAACAAGTTTTCTTCCACTTTTTACCTGCAGTATGAGGGGAAAGTTAGGGAGATACACAGAGAGAAAAATATTGGGAAACCTTTTTTCTACCATTTTCTACAGACTACAATTAGCATTAACATTATCTGGTAATGAAGGATGTAGTTAATGAGGAAAACACTGAATAACCAATTAGTTTTAAGCACAGCTTATTGTGTACTTACAAAAGTTTCACAGTGTGTAAAAGAGCCACAGTACCAACAATCTAATTTTACACTGATTATTTCTATTTCTATTTCTATTTTCGGTTTCACCGTTAACACAAATTGCACAGCAATTGCATTATTAGCAGTAGCAGAATGCGCTGACATCTCAAGCCAAAGACAGTGATGTTACCTTGGATCTCATCATTCTTGAAAACCCTGAAGAGCCTCGTGGCCATGAAGCCAAACTCCCTCTCGCAGGCATCTGATAGCGTAGCAATCATCTCGGCCAAGGAGGTCTCCCCTCCAACGCTGGACAAACGGTTATAATCGGTGAACAAGAACCTATGTGACATTGGACAGAGAGAGAGGTGGAAAAATTATTATTTGCATCAAATTCAACAACCTCCTATTGAGTTTTAAAGCTCGTAATGTATGTATGATCTTAAGAAACGTTTATATATTTTTTGTCTTGGAGCTAGGAGACTGATTTTGTAATATTCCAGCAGAAAAGTGAAGTGATTAGAGAGAGTTTTTCTGAGTTTTTCTGTGTCTGCCATTGTCACCTGACAGGCAGGGCGCGGGTAGTCTGCTCAGGAAGTTCAGGGGGGTTGACGAACATCAGTTTGAGCAGCAGCTCCATGTAGCCAACCTGGCGGGCCAGGCGGGTGCTGATGACCCACGCCCAGGTCCAATTTTCCCTCTCACGTCGGCTTCCAAAGTACACCACCACTGGAGACGGGAGAAGGGGTCGTCAACCGAGGAATTCATTTTGTCTTTTTACGTAGATATCAAGCCAACAAAAATATAATTTCATTATCACTATGACTCTGAGTTCTATTCTTAAATATTAATGCATTGTTTTCTATTAAAAATGAACAACAACGTAAGAAGCTCAGCTCATCATGTTTGGTATTGGTTGTATAATAGCACCCTCTAGTGAGCAAAGCAGTTTCAAAAGTATCATGAAAAAAGGTTTGTTCTGTATAAACTGAAATGTATCACATATCTGTATCTATTATGATTTTTTTTTATTATGAGTAATCTGAAGCTCGTCTTGGCTGGAATTTCTGTAGCCCTACACCAGTTTCTTAAACTCGAAATACCTGTTGTGTTTGTCTTTTCCATATTCATTTACTACCATCGTAGTATAAAAATATGTATTAAATTTTGTATGTGATCAGATAGAAGCTCCCTATATGGTCAAATTAAAACCCAATTTCCTCATAGTTATCAGTACTGCAGTTCTACATATTCTGTCCTCTCACCAAAGAAGATGTAGAGCAGAGCCAGGAGGCTGAGGGACACGGCAATTGCCAGCTTGGGATCAACAGCGAAGCCCAGAACGACGGCCACTGAGCCACAGAGGAGTAATGTGAGGAAGACCACCAGCCATGAGAACTGGAACAACGGCTCAATTTGCTGGCCTGCAAACGTCTTCATCTCATCTAATGGGTAAAAAAAATTTTTTTTAAAAAAGGAAAATTATGTGAGGAAGGAATGTGAAAACAAACTCCTGACGTTACAGAGGGATTGAGGGAAATGCACTTGTCAAAAAGCAAATTTCCCCAAAAATTTGACCATTGTGAGAGGAAGTTTTTAATGCTGTTTTCTTACTCACCCTCCAGTTTCTTCAGAAGGAAAGACTTGCCGCTGCCCCACTGAGCATACAGACCAACACAGATAGGTGGCTGCATGGTGGGTTCACTCAGGATGTCTGCTAAAGCGCTGCTATACAGGTCATAACCCAACATGTCTCCATCTGATTCTGATGGGGAGAGGTGCTCTGGGAGAGAATAAAAAACATTTGAAAAGAAGATGAGAGAGGATAAAGTGGAGGAGTTTAATATTTTCTAACTTCTCAATAAAATGAGCTCATTTTGTCACACAATCATTTCTAAATGACAAGGAGAAACGGGTCCTACTGGCTCCAAATATCTGTGTGAGGATGCTTTTCTGGTGGGTGCAGTCGATGTTGTACGGTGTCTCTCCAGCTTTGTTGGGGCGGTAAAGCAGGCGGCCATCTTTTGGGTTCCTCAGAAGCAGCTCCGCCAACTTCCGGCTCCGCCCTCGGATAGCAATATGGAGCGGCGTGTCTGATTTCTGTGTAACAACAAAAAAAAATGACAAATTAATTTCCCTGGAAAACTGAAAGCCTCCAGATTACCAAAACTAAATATGATCAAGGTCTTCAATACAAACCAGGGTTATGTGCAGTAATGTTATGTGCTATTGTGATTCAAACGGTACCTTATCGAGCGCAGACACTTTGGCTCCTTTATCCAGCAGCAGCTCCACAATTTCTATGTTCCTCATTTTTGTGGCTTTGATAAGTGGTGTCTCTCCCTCCTACAACACAAACACACAGAATGTTTCATCAAATCAAATTCACTGAGACACTTATTTTGAACTTCTATATTTATACATATTCCACCTTCAACACCGCACAAATTAAAAGAATATACAAATCCAAACAATAGTATTTTCAGGAGGAAAGCCCAGGGCAGGTCGGTATTATATACAAAGCTCATCTGATTTGTGTTGGGCATATTTTTATTTAGTATAGTGAAGGTAAATATTGTAAAATTTGATCACAACACGGTATATTCGTTTTTATTTATTTGACAGGGACAATGCAGAAAAACATTGCAAAAGGTCACAGGAACTTGATTCTAGCCAAAATGATGACAAATGACAGTGCACATTGCCCCTTTACTTCCGATTGTGCCTTACCTTTGTGCAACTCTCGGTATCAGGGTTACACTGCAGGATGTCTCTCACCATGGTCGCGTTGCCTTTCTCCACTGCCCAGTAGAGGGCAGTCTTTCCATCCTGATGTTGAAAAGACAAGGCGAATAATACTTTTTTTTTTTTTTTAAATTTTTTTAAGTAAAAGTCTCAGAAATGCAGTGTCTATTAACATATAGCAATAACACATTTGTGCAATTCTCTCCCATGGATTTAAGTTCACTTTAACAAAGAACAATAGAGCTGAATGAACAGTATTGAGTGGCAGTGGGACATTTCACACAGAACACAAGAAGGCCTCCTGCTTGTATTTAAACAACAATAAGGCAGCAATAATAGTGGGAGAGTTTTCCCACCTGGCCCCTGACGTCAATATCAGCGTATTTGTTCAGCAGAGCTCGGACGATCTCCACATGACCTCCTCTCACTGCTCCAATAAGCATCGTCTCCCCACTCTGAAAAAGACAGATGGGAAAAACAAACAAGAGAGGGACATGAGTTTCATTTCATTCACATCGTATTTTATAATGACCATTTTACGACATCCCGTTTGTGTCAAAGAGCAGCAGGTAATGCTGCGGTGACGAGGCCTCACCCTGTCTGGGATATTGACATAGGTGCCGGCATCCAGCAGGTCCTGCACGATCTCAGTGTGTCCCTCCTTGGCAGCAATGGCCAGGGCCGTGTTGCCATCCTTGTCCGTCATGTTGACGTTCGGGTTCCTCTTCAGCAGCTCTTTGACAACTTCTGTGTAGCCGCCTTTCACAGCCACAATCAGAGCAGTCATTGAATTCTGAAAAAATAACAAAAAGAAGTGAATTTGCACATTTGAGGATTGCTAAAAACCCCAACAATTTTAATACGGTTTTCTCAACCTAACTGGGTGTAAAGAATTCAGTTGGTGTGCGAATATTCAATTGACAGATGTTCAATCGTTTAAGGCTAATCACGACAAACTGTATTCCCCACATGTTGTCAGTTTATTTCAGCAGCTCTGGGAGACTCGACAGGCTCAATGACAATTTATTATTGACATCTCATTTAGCGAGGCCCAATAATTCATATATTTTTCCAGGCACTAGTGTCTCTTAATCACACATGAATTAATTGCTCTGCAACATTAGCTACCACAGTTCCATCTGATTATTGATGCCACATATCAAACCATCACATCGTTCACTTTGTGTTGGTACAGATGGAGAACAGATGTGCTGCGTCATAGGTACAATCAATTATTTAATATTGCCCTTTATTGACACATTTACGACACTTGGCAGTGTTAAATCTTGTGTGTAATCCACACTGGTGTGAACACGCAGCTTTGAGTGTCCTGGCACCTTCAGCGACCCCCCGACAGGTGAGCGAAGTGTAATTTCAGTTCAGGAAACTGCCCAAAATTACATTATGTCAAAAAGGAGCTTCAGAACTTTAAAACTTCAAAATAAAAAATGTTCCATATTTTTCCAGACTTGAAACTTTCAAAGACTTTCCAACCCTTCCAGAAATATTTAAGTATCAAAGCAGATCATCATTTCCATTAGTTCCAAATTATATGTTCTACTTTAATTTATACATCAGAAGTTTTTTAAACTATGGTAGGTTTTTCGGAACGAATGTTGGTCAATTTTCTATTATCAATGATTATGTAAACTAAATTAAAAACTACATTTCTACTTATTTGCATCTTGACTATTACAAAAATATTTAATTAATAGGAAAATGACAGAAATGTGCAGTCTACTCAGCTCAGGGGATTGGGGGTCTTCCACTAATCGGACAGTCCGTGGTTGTGCAGTCCGTTTACTTACTGCTCCTTCCTGGTCCACATCAGCTCCGTTTGCCAGAAGGTGCATCACACTGTCATAGTGGCCCCTCCTGGCAGCCCAGATCAAAGGAGTGGTGCCATACTATGAAGAAAAGAATAAAAAATGACAGAGCACATGTGATGTGAGTGGCTGGAGATAATGCAGTCAAAAACCCAGGGACTTCATATAATTTTAAAGGAACATTAACAAATAAAGGCCGTGGGGGGAAAGATTTGGGGCTCAGGGTTGGATGTGGGCCTGAGCACTTGAATCTTTTAAGCTCATATCAGCGAATACATTTTCTGTGTGATTAAAAAGAAGTAAATGATGAACATCTTTCAGTTTGTAGTTACCTTGTCTGAGCAGTTGACCTTGGCTCCGTGCTGTAGCAGGAGATGAACTATATCCGCGTGGCCGCGACCTGCTGCCCAGATGATGGGGTAGACGCTGTACTATTGGGGCAGAGGACAGCGGATGAGTCATGCCCACAGTAACTAATGATCAGTGTCAGGCCTGCAGTCACACTCACACTTTCAGCCACCTGACATGGTGGAAACGGCAGATGATGGGGTATGGCATCGGCCTTTTCAGGTGAAAAGCAGCACTAACATTCACAACAACAAATTTTTCCGAGTATATAGCTAATGAACTAAAATCCTGCATTAAACAATAAAAGTAAACATATGTGGAAAACCCTTTTAAATACACTGCCCTACTCAGGGACTATTTTCTGAGATTAGATTCAGTTTTTAAAAGAGTGGCATAAACCATTCCTGCTTAATAGATACCTATTATCTATGTAACTTTCAATGCAGATATGAAAGAACAACAGATAAGAATGATGCCAGAAGAAATGCAGTGTGTCCAGTCTCAGTACCTGACCAGTGATGTTGGGGTTTGCTCCTTTTTCCAAGAGCAGCTGGGCCACATCTGTACAACCTTTGTAAGCTGCCCACATGAGAGCCGTCCAGCCCCCCTTAGTAGAAAATGCAAACACACAATACAAGATGAATAGAAAATATATGAAAACAAGAAGGGATAGACGATTTGCTCAGGACTAGCTGTACATATATGGACAAAAACAGTAGCCTGTTTAGCCCATAGCCTCAAAGAATCACAGATTTCGTGGTAGGAAAATGTGCTATTTCCAGCTGGTGTGACAAGCTTTCCAGTGAGTGACCAGTGCCCACAGCGTGGTTTATTATAACCCCTGTGACAGCGCTGTGATCTGTCCTGTAAACCTTAAACCTTATTGTCCTGAGTCACTCACTTCCATAGCAATACAGAAGCTTGAATTTTAAACCCCTCCCCCCCCATGAGTCATATGTCATGTTAACGTGTAACGTTTTACTGCCAATATAAAATTTTATGCCTCTTTTATGCTGCCTGCTAATGGGCGGTAATCTGTAGAACTGCATTTTTTAGCCGCTGGAAATACACATCGCCTCTTAAATGAGAAAGTCTCTGTCACGTTTTACAAGCTTACCAAACATGCTCAGCGTCAGGTAATAAATATTTGTATCCCAGCATCATATTCCCAACATTCTCATGTTTATACAAATTAGATCCTACAGTAAACCTGAAGACAACTGTCTGCCCCTGACAGGTCTGTATGCAGTGACTAAATCATATCACTGCTCCATGGGGAGACAACCAGAGCTCGGTAAATGGGATTTATACTCCAGAGGAGCTATCACACAGGAAGTAATTTCATTTTATATCCATTTCAAGGGCAATGGATCATCCTGTCAACCGGCACTGAGGTAATCACACTGAGCAGAAACCATTTATGAACATAAAATCAAGGCTTCATAACTTTATCATATCTTAAACTGTAGAGGGCTACATTTTAATAATCAACTTACAAGATGACAGTATTATATACGTTATACAACGTTTGATGTTTTCATTTTTTTTTATGATTTTTTTTTTTTTAAACTGTGTAGTTGTTGCATCTTTTTCCAATAAACATTAATTGTGAAATCATTTTGGCACTAAGGATATATTAATATCCCTTTAGCTCTTTACCCCTGAGAAATTTTCTTTTCTTAAGATAATTTGCCTCTTATTTTGTCTTCATCTTTTGGATAAAGGGACGTCAGAGTAAAGTTGTACATACATGAAATAGAAATTTGCTGTTAACAGCAAATTTTTAGAGAAAAAAAAAAAACTTTGGGAAAGGTTGCCGAAAAGTTAAAACTAAATCTCTTTCCCTGCTACATCACCCTCTCCACTCTCCACCTGCGTTCTCACCATGTCTCGATGTTCCAGGTTGGCATTGTTCTCTAACAGTTCCCGCACCACCTCGATGTGTCCCTCTTTAGCTGCCGAGATCAACGCCGTCCAGCAGTCCTGCACACAGAGACAACCATTTACTGTGGGAACTCCCATCAGACTCCGAATCCAGGTGGACAGACACTTGTCCGAGGTATACACTGGACATCCTGGTAACGGTACCGGCACTCTACCTACCAGCTGGTCGTACCAGGTGCTCATGGGAACACAATGTCGCATGGATAGACGGGAGTGACGGAGAGACCGACAGAAGTTACAACATGCAATGCTTCTCCTTCCACTACTGTGTGAGAGCGAGCACACGTTTGTGTGTGCCATGTGTAATAGCAGGTTACATGTACTTTAGATGTTGATGAGAGGTGTGTGAGCAAGCCTGTGTTTGCCCAAGTGGGAGGAGAGTATAAATGCGTGAGCGTGTGTGCGTGTGGGTGTTAGCCAGCCTGGGGATCCTGTCATTTAGTCCAAAGAGTGAAGGAAAAAAACACTGTTATAGGTTGTCATTATGGCTCATGACGGCTCGTTATAGCCGAACACTTAGCCCGAGTGTGGTGAGTTCAGCAAGATGGAAAATCTTGGAAAGTCTTCGTTGTCAAGTGGATGATGTGGTTAAAATGACCTCATTGTTTTCCACCTGTGCCTCGACGCTGATACCCTCTCCATATTACAGAAAGCCACCTGTGTGTGGGGGTGTGCTTATATCAGGCAGTTTGAGATGTGTGTGTGTGTGTGTGTGTGCGCGCATATACGTGCTTACAACATCATCCAAGTTAACGTTGGCTCCTCTCCTAATGAGTTCTTGTGCTATCTCCAGATTGCCCTGCTCGGCTGCCACCATCAGGGGAGTCTGTCCATTCTGAAACAAGGAGAGAGAGAGAGGGAACACAAACTGTTATAAGGATTTAAACAAGCTAATTAACTCCACTGCTTTCTCTGTAGCCTGCTGAGAACTCAGTGGGGGAAAAAAATGACAGATGGTGATACTATTTGATGACTGAACTCTAATCCTATCCTGTATGACATCCAGATAATCAATCCCTCCACGAGATATGGCCTACATGTTGCTTTTCTATTAGTCAGCTTAAGGGATATGTATGGCACTGTGCAACAATTTTCTTATCATAAACACAAAAATGATGATGTGCTGCTCTCAATACTCTCCAGCTCCAGAGTGTCTGTGGCGCTCAGCCCCAAGTCCGTTAGATTTCTTTAACGCCCTCTATACAGGTATCACCCTGCTGCTAGGATTATTACTGCCTCAAGAAAACGTGGCCATATAACACTGATTCTGGCCTCGCTGCATTGGCTTCCTGTTTGTTTTATGGGTTAGGGTTGATTTAAAGATTTCATTCATGACTTTTAAGGCTGTAAACACGCTCCTGTGTATATTAAGGATTTACTAACTCCCTATGAGCCTGGGCGCCATCTTAGCTCAGGTGATCGCGGTCTTCTGGTCATTCCCAGAGCCTGATTGGCGGCTATAAGCGATCATGTTTTGCAGTGCAGGCCCCCAAACCTTGGATAACGTACCAGCTGAGATTAGACATGCTACATCTGTTACTGCTTTAAATCCCTTCTTAAAACATGCTTTTAAAAAAAGCTTTCATCTCTGTGTGATGTTTTTTTTATTCAATTCTTGATTCTTTATTTAATTGCATTGTTGTTTTATTGTCGTTTTGTCCTTTTGTGAAGCACTTTGTAACTTAATAAAAGTGCCATACAAATAAAGCCTATTATTATTATTATATTATTCATTCCTACTGAATAAATACATCTTTGAAGGACCAGTGTGTAGCATTTAGTGGGATGGAGAATGCTTTGACGTCTAAAACAGTAACCTAGTCTCAATACTGAATGTACAGGTAGCAAACTTAACATCACAATGACAGAAGCTTAAATAAATCAAAAATACTGCACTGTAAGTAGTGTGCATTGCTTTTACTGGCTCTCTCCTCTAAACTCTCCTTTTCTTTCTTTCAGGGCACATTACATTAGTGCCTATAAAAAGTATTTATGTGCCTATGAACTTTTCGTCATATTGGAGCAGAACATTGAAACAAAGGGGATTTCAGAAAAAAACTGAAAATGATTAACAGGGGCGAGCGTAAAAAGAGGATCTGTGCAAAATTAACTTAAGCAATAAAGACTATGAAACATGAAAGCTTCCCAAGAAAGAACGTACCTTTTGAAGGTACTAACATTATTTATTACTGTAGCTTTAATTTTAAAATTGATTCACAATGATTTTCAGTAATATCATAATTTCCATTACAGCTTCATAGCAGATCTAATACTTCTTTTCCCACAAAAACACCTATTACATGATCCTAGATAGACTTTGATTGCTGCATACTTATCCCCAAAGTAAACTTCCTGAGCCAACATGGGGGTTGTGGTGACATGGCAGACTTACATCACTCCTGCTGTCCACATCTCTGAACATGTCCAAATGTGCTTTGACGGCCGCCAGGTTCTCCTCCTCCACGTAGCTGAACAGACTCTGCACCGCCAGTGAGGTCATCTTCAGGGAGGTGGTGGTATCCATGGCTGACTGCTAAAACACCTGTGCACCACTGTAGAGCAACAGCAGAGCAGATTAGCATTCACAGCTTAAGGACAGCACACAACACAGGTCAGTAATGTCCTACATCTGCACGACTCTACTAAGAGAATGACAGAGAAGTCAAGATCGTGGACAGGAACAGGGTGTGGCGTGTTTTTGAAGAGATGCTGTGGAGTAAGTATTGTCCAAACCCAGCTCACACGCTCAAACCGACCTGTTCTAATAAAAAACATAGGTTTGTTCTCTAAATGAAATAAAATAGAGGGTGTCATATTTTAAAAAAACTTAATTTCTCACAGAAATAAAATAAACTTATGGCTTCTAAAAGTAGACTCACTGAATAAGGATGTTCTTGTTCCTCATGCAGTGTTTCCCTGCATTTTTTCCTTTTAAAAGTTAAAATAAAGCCAGACAGTGTCCTTGCCTGTACAGTCACATGCGCATAACCACAAAATCGCCACAAAACTTTTGGGACACACTCACTTGAGTGTTTGCGTCAGTCGTGATTTTTTTCCCCCTCCAGGATGTTGAAATATGGTTACAACAACAGGAAAATGTACTGAACACACACTCGTTACACAAGAGCCAACAGGGCACTTAGTTCAGTGCCGTTCAGTTCAGTCTGCCTGCTCATGCTGAAAACACGAGCTGAAATAAGTCTGCTCAGTATAATGAAGGCAGAGCGGCCCGCTCAAGAAACTGCACCAGGACATCAAATAGCACTGAGGAAAAACAATAGTCTCCAAACTTTCCTCCTTTGAAGGACTAATGACTTGGACAATTGATGCTCTTGACTGTTCGCTCCAATTATAGCGAGGCAGACATCCGCTCTACCCTCCTCCGCTGCTTTAAATTGGACTTTGTGAAACTTTGTCTGGACTAAACAAGATAAAGTGCTGCACCGTATTTTAATGTAACTGCTTTGCATTGATGTTGAAATAGTAGTAAGATGGAGTCAGGTAGTCGTTTACATCTGACAAATCAATGCAGACGGCCCACTTCAGGGAGATTAATTATAAAAATAATAGTTATGGCTGCTTTTTAAGGAATTATTTTAAACCCAGACAGAGACGAGCATGTTCTTCTATTTTAACGAATCATTTTAATCCCTTTTTAATGCAGGAAAGTGGGACAGGGGTTTTTTTTTTACTCAAAGCAAAAGCCTGGCAATGTAGTTTGAGTTTACAAAATACATGAGAGAATCTCCTCAAAAGAAGAATATAAAATAAAAATCTCCCAGACTTTTAATGTAATAAATGTATACACCTCACAAAAGAAAACCCCTTCAAAAATTGTTTGCCTTTGTTGTATTAGGGATTCAGTCGATCGATGAAAAACTCATTAATGATTCATCAAGTTGGGCTCTTCCATCACGGTCAGCCTCCCTTCCTGCCACAATTACAGAAAATGAATCGGCTGCATTCATTGCCTGCGACTTGTCCCAGAAACGTGTTTTCACATTAAGACTACTCAGTATTTTACCATAATCCCAGAGACAAGGAGCTCAGGCTCAGGTCGATAAATGCTTAAATGTCACATGCCTCAATGGGCTGCAAGTACAAAGGCCCCAAAGCAGGCAAATTTCAGAGCTGCCAGTCAATATATATATACATATTCTTTCTTTCCGTCTCTGAACTCTGACCCCTTCTCCTCACCTATAATTCTTCTCCCATATCACCAGTGTCATGCATAAATTATTATTATTTTTTTTTAAATCCTTTGTGTACTGTGCAGCCTGTTGACACACCCGTCTCAGCTCCTTGTCTCCCAGCACAATGGGTGGAAGATAACACCATACAACAAACCAATCAGTAAACATTTAGCTCTCTCTCTGTTGAGCTATGATCAGATTGGAGCTCACACGCACACACGCACACACACGCACACGCACACGCACACGCACACACACCCTTTTAACACAGGACACACCCAGTAAAAGCCAGCCGAGACTAGAAGCCGCAACACAAAAATGATCAAAACCACTAAAAGATTGACACGTGATCTCTGGGAGATTACATAACTACAAAGGTTAAAAGAAGAGCCTCTTACCTTGGAGCAGGGTGAAACTTACATTTGACTATTTAAAACCAATTTGTATATGCCTTGCTCACTCTCACGCTGTATCAACAAGCACTGCCAGGCACACGCTCAGCATCCCCCCTCCACTCGAGGCTGAATACTAAATGAGGGGGCTGGCCTACGCCCATCGCCTCCCAACACAATAGACACACGCGTCCAGATCTCCATTCATTACATGAACTGGCTCGCCACCAAGAATACAGATGAAAATGGGAGAGCCCGTTATTTCGTTGGCCTAATTTGGGTGATTTAATTTAACGAGTAATACAATAAAGTAACATTAGGGTGATATTAATGGTGAGCTATTACTGGCAGATTACTACTGTAGTCACTTGAGTGGGTTCAAATGACTTAATTGCCCGTCAGTTAAACACAAAAATATTACACTGATCCTGGTTCACAGTGGGTTTTTCTTCAAATATCCACTACAGTTGGCCATCGTTATCTTCCGGAATGGGTAGAATAATATTGGAAAAATGTAATATCTTGTCTGATAAAATGTAAGAAAATAGTGAAAAAATGCAGTCCACAACCTTCCCAAACATAACATGACAGTTTCAAAATGTAGTGATCATCTCATTGATTAATTGACCGATTAATGACGAGCAAACATAAAAGGCTGCTTTTTCCAGCCTTCCCACTAAACCTGAAATAAACATTTAAAAATACATATATCACATAACTGCAAAGCGGAAGAAAAGCACAAATAAATTCAGAGCACCCAAAAAAATGATGTCTTGTCTGGTTTCACTGCACACATCAGTGTTTTCTCCTTTCAGGTCAGCGATGGTCCAGTATTTATGTAAAAACACTAGACCACTAGATATCATATCAAATTCACGCCGAGTCATCTGAATACACACGGATGTAGACTGTAGGGAGCCTGAACTTGAAGAGGCAACACTGGATAGGATCTCTAAATATAACCAGTCAGCTCCTTAAGGCTCGTTGTCATGTGGGTATGAAACTGCTGAGGAGTCACTTCCCTGGCACATGACAGGGCGCAGGGTCTGCTCAGAAAAACAAAAACAACAGCAACAACAGGTTCACTGGGTTGTTGGAAAACATGAAAATGGTATTTTTATATAAAGTACACATCGTGTGTGTGTGTGTGTGTGTCTCAAGTAAGTGTGTCCTGGCTGGTTAAGCCAGAGCTACGTCTAAATCCATGTCTCTCTCTCTCTCTCTCACACACACACACACACACACACACGGTGGTTCTGTGCTCGGTGTTTCCTCGCAACTTCCACTGCTTCCAGCAGCAGCGGGCGACGCTCAACTGTTTGTCTACGTGAACATCTGGACGGCGCACACACATCACACGGCTTCCAATGTGACCAGAGAGAGAGAGGGACTGGTTAAATGACACAAGCACGTTTCCTCTGGTTTATGTCAGACAGGCGTGTTACGGGTTGACTCGCCGTGTTCAGTACTGTCATAACAACACAACACGAGCTAGCCGAACTCCGAACTCCCAGCGGCTAACAGGCTAACGCTAGCGCAGAGAGGCTAGCTCCCTCCGACAGGTTGGTTCACCTGTAAAAGTACAAAACAAGTGCAGCCCACGGGCAGGAGTCCTCTTACCTGGGCCGGGCTGCTATGTGGTCGTTGATAAATGTCCCAGTCCGGGCAATATAGTTAGAAAACACCACTTTTTCAAGTCACACTGTGGCTCTGGTGCCTCCGCCTGTTGAACACAGCGGGCTGCTACAGTGAAGCCCCGCCCCCTACTACGGCTGGTTACTACCGCTGGTTACCACGCGCACGCGCACACGCACGCGCACGCCACTGCTACGGGACTTCTGTGTGGACCGTGTTCATATACAGTCTATGGTGTGGACAGTTCAAGATATTTACTCAAATACAGTGAAACACTGGGGCAACTACACTTAATAGTTACCTCACTGCTTCAGACATTAAAAAAAAAGTCTATGATGACAGAGAAAAAGTTATACGTGATGACAATAAAACACCATTGGGTATCATATTGTGTGTATCAATTGAATAAATATAGTGGAATTTCGTTCAGGTTATTATAGGCCGGGTGTCCTGTGGCGTATCAAAGGAGGCTGAAACGGATTTGACTCCCTCTGTGGAAAAAACAAATAACCAATCAGAATTAAGGTCATTGCTGTTGTCAGGTAGGGTTCTGTATCTCTTAACAGGGTTCTGTATCTCTTTTCCAAAAAAAAATGGGTTCAAGGGAGGCTAGCCCACCCAGGGCCGGATCATGGTGCCGTGAGGCCCTTGTCTTTTGTTTATTTATAATATAGGATGATAACCAAGGATATATCCCAAGAGTTTTCCTTCAACAGTGTTTTCGTGTGTGCCCATTAAAACACATGAATGGAATTTATACCATGAGATAAGATTTAGTGGTCTATAGTATGTATTGGATTCAATGATTTTAATTATGATCAATTCAACAGTTGAAATATATGAAAAAGTGATTAGTTTGTGGTGTGTAGGGAAGTGCTGCAAAGTGTGTCAATATGACACCTTTCATATAATTGTTAGATGATAATAAATAATAATATGAACAAACAATAATTTTCCAATATAACAGTTTTCTCATAAAATGTAAACATGGGTAGTTTTCTCAGCAGGCATCTTGACTTAAAGCAGTGAAACTACTACCAAACTATTTGTATTACACCGATCAGCCAAAACACAAAAACCACTGACAGGTGAAGTGGATTATGTCTATTATCTTATTTTAATGCAACGTTCTGGAGGGAAACCTCAGGTCCCAGCATTCATCTGGGTGTCACTTTGACAGGAACCATCCACCTTAACATTGTTGCAGACCAGACGGCAAGCAGACCACCAGCCGCAAAACCCACAGGACCCGCTGCCAATGTCCCTACACCACAGGACACTCCAAAAGTCCTGTGTCCATTCTCTGAGGGGTCAGAGCTGTTTTGGCGGCCAAAGAGGTCCTACACAATATGAGGCAGGTAGATATGTTGTGGCTGATCAGTTTGATGCCAATATAAATTTTTTTACCAGTAACATAAAAAAGGCATCTACTTACCAGTTCCGTCTTTATTGATATTAATTACAATTACTGGGGTGGAAAAAAAATGTTTGTCATTTTCGTGTTTAAAAATAATTTCTCTTTATTTTGCCACATAAATCAGAATTTTAATGTACTGTTATACAAATCTCTCAATAAATTTCCTTCTGACACAAAAATAACCATTATGTTACACAGGCGCGCGCGCACACACACAAACACACCATGGATACATGCTCGCTCGCTCGCTCGCTCGCTCACTCACTCTCTCACACACAGGCATACATGCATACATACGCACAAAACAAAACGCGCCATTTGTGATTTGGCACTTTGGACATATGGAGCAGTTTGCATTGATCTGCTGGTTTGGGTGGCCATGCAGTGCAATAATCGCTATGTTTGTAGAATGACATCCCTTTCCCTTAGGTGGGCCACACTCACCTACACGGGGCCCAGGCTACAAATATATTTGACTTGAGACCACATCTACTTGTACAGATCACATGAATACTGGTACACACACACACACATACAAACACATACAGTTATGGCAGGAATATGCAATGTTAGAAAGTCTTAAAAGAAATTAAAAGAGGTCCATACTTCAAAGCTCACCTGTGCTGCTTTGATATTATTTTACATTACACAAATGCACCAGACCAACTAAATATACTGGAAAAAAAACATATGGACAACGTTTTTTTTGATATTGTGGGCTTGAAATCCCAAGACTATTTCCTTCTCTAACAGATACGTGAAAATGTGTAATTTGACCGAATAAACAACAGTTGGGTGCCGAATGAGGTTTCCTTCTCCGCACCACATTCCCCAAAAATGTCTTATGATACAGATACGTATCACAAGAGTGGCTGTTTGAGCTGCTGCGTGTCGTAAAGAGTAACCTGGATGAAAGGATGAAAGGCTTAAGGTGAGCCATGGACTGAAACAATGTGAGGAGCCAGTGTCTCTTATACCATACAGTAAATGCACCCTGAAACATCCTCTAATCTAACATAAGAGCACACAATATGAAACAAGACCAGCATCCAACAGCGTGTCTGAGTCTTTGTACTATATTATGTCACATACATAAATAAATGTCAGATTTCCTCACAGACAAATGCAAATTGCACACTTGACTGCACACATTATTTATAGCCTGAATACAATGTGCTATCATGAATAGTTAATTATGACAATTAAATGAGTAATCAGTAAATGTGGTAATTTGATTAGATTTCTGTTGCATCAGTCAGATTTAAGACAATTTAAAATATAGAGTTTTATCTTTTAGGATTTGCACTAATTTGGTTTTTTGGGAGACTAACAGTCTTAGTATTACAGAGGCAAGACATTTGAACACAGAAGAAACTTGCTGTGTGAAAAATATGAACACATTAAATTTAAAAAAAATATCATCACACCCCTGAAACCATAGTCAGAAATTCCTCAGTCAGAAAAGTACTCTAAATCACGACAGGGTAAATAAACTCCCTTAAAACACACAATTATCTAATGAGAGATGTTAAAAAAAAGCAGCAGATATGAATTATTGAAATAATAAAAACAAATAGAAATCCATGTCATGACTAGAGTCCCCTTTAGACTTACCAATGCTGGAGATGGACGAAATTTGGATTCCACAGTCAATTCATCCCAGGAAAATGAATTTCAAATAGCGATGTCAGAAAAATCTAAATACAAACACGTACAATGTGAATTCTTCTTGAATAAAGTTGTTTTTTTTTAAAGACAAAGAAATCAAACAATGTTTGGAGGATCCTAAGGCCTGTTTGAAATTGGCAGCTGATGATGAAGATTTATGTTTCTTTTACATGAACACATTTGCTGTTTCCACCTAACAGAGGCTTGTATCCAGACAATGACAAAAACCCTCCACATACTGCACATCTATTCTGTTTGTACGAGCCGACACCACAGTGGTTCGACTGCCTTTAGGTTCTTGCGGAGTCCCATCATGACCGAGTACACAGAGGGTTTAAGGCAGCTCGGAAATCTTCGATTCCACTAATGTAATGTAAAATAACCACCATCACTCATTAGTTTACACTGTGGCCATTGTTACATCCTGGTCTTTTTCTCCCCATGTCAGAAGTGTGATTGCTGTCATCTTTGCTACTGGAAGTTTCCACAGGACATTGACGTTGTGTTTTCTGTCCGTCAGGATTCTCAGACCGTCCGATATTTGGTTCTTTGTCAAGTAAACAGACTCGCCACACTCCAGCTCTCAGTGGTTTCTAGTTCGTCTCAGTGTTTTTCTGCTGCTGAAGGGACTGTGTGTCGCCGCCCCAGGGCCTCATGTGGCTTTGGCTTTCTGGTTGCAGTTGTTGTCTGTGCTGTTGTGCTCTGTCTGGTTGTCCTGTAGGCCGTCAGGCTTCTCTTTGACCTGCCGGCGTCTTGATTTGACCGGCAGGGCCACCACCACCAGCAGACACAGGAAGTGTAAGCAGAAATAGCAAGACCTGCACAGACATCCCAAAGACAGAATTACCTCAACGATGTTCATTATATGTATTCGTGGGAAAATGAAACAACACAATAGGTGCAGAACATAGAATTGTAGCTGGTGGATATCAATGCGACCCTGTCATTGTGAAAATGGTAGCATTAGCACTGTGCCTACAGTAAGTACAGCCTCAGAGACGCAAGCACGGCTGTATTGTTGTTCCTCAATTAACAGCAATGTATAATAAATGTGTATGATATAATAACTTTGTGGTTGAGGGTTGACAAAACCCCAAACCTCAACCTCAACCTTTAAAGATCCTTTTAATACCTAGCATTGGCTTGTTTACAGCAGAGAGAAATATAAGTTTTAAGTTTAGTGGGTAAAAATTCTCTCAAATTTGCTAAAAAAATATTTTAGAGACAAACTGTCAAACTAACCTAAATTTGGAAAGACTGATTTTAAAGTGTTACTGACCTAGACAACATCCACAGATTGCACAGAGAACATATTACAGTTCCACCTCCCTGCTCCTTTAGCGGGCATGTTTTATATCGCCTGACTGTTTGCTGATCTAAGTCATTCAGCCCTCCTCTGAATGACACTGGCCATTGTTGGCTCTTTATTTGGTGGCAGCAGGCGAGCACTGGTAAGGCCGCTCGTTTTTTAATTCCTCATGATCAATCTTCCACCCCCTCGCTCATTAAGCTGTCTCGTTAACTGTTGCAGCCTGTTGCCGAAAACAAAAGGGAAGCAGGTTAATGAAAAAGTGTTAATTTCTACACTGTGGGCAGTAATTTCATTTACAAGCTAAATATTAAACTGGCTATAATGAACAATGGCGTGCACAGTCCACTCTACTAATTACTCCCCAGACAGATGGAGCCTATAGTTTTAGGACACTTGATTTAATGGACCCCACTGTGTTCAGCAACACAGCTCAAAGCTAAGGATCACTATCAACAACAATTCAATCAAACATGCATACCTGTAGAATTTGAGTGAGGGTCCCACAGCAAGTAGGACAAATGGCACCACTGTGTAGCTAATGGCAACCTGAGTCCACGCCCACGTGATGACATCATAGATGCACTTGTACGAGTCAGAGACCAGGAAGTACGGTCTGATGTTGTGCCTTATCTGGGCGAGAAAAAAACAAACAAGCAGACGTCCTGTAAGTTGAAATTCTGAACATGTGGCGTTGGCCAGTGGTTTCATGGTGCGTCTCTTCCTGTACGGTCATGCCACCGTCTCAACAGTCTCTACATATAGAGACTATATGCAACCATATTGGTTCACAAGACCAGAGTGCAGTGATCTGGCTAAGCAAAGATTAGTGGTAATGGCCTCACACTTAAAACGAGGTATAAGCGGTGTACAGCTATCATTATCTCCTTAGTCGCAATAAAAGGATTTTGTTGCATTTGTTTGTTGGTCTGCTAAGTAGCTGTGGTAAATCTAAAGAGCTCATAGACTCTGGCAGGCCAGTGGAAAAACAAATACATTTATTATGGCAGAATTTTGAGGAACGAATGCAGGATTCACCCTTTTGTGTTGCGATTCCTGAGTTGCAAGAGCACAATGTGTCACGTGACGAATTCCTATCTACTTTTTGTTCAATCTGGCACGAAAAGCTGCAAAACAGGTACTGTGCAGATAGAAACAGTGTGTGTACTCACTGAACGTGCAGCCATGGTCATGGCGATGCCAGTGAGGAAGGTCAGATAGTAGCCGGGGTACACCCCATGCCACATGGCAGACAGCAGGAAGGTGGCAGCAGTGGGGTTAATGTGACAGCGCTCGTAGCACACCCTGGGGACATCGCACAAAACATCGCATTGGTCAACCAACTATATTGGAAACGAAGGAAGAGTTTCATTCCATCCAGTCTTCAACAGAGTAAATAACATCATGGATTGTAATATTAGTCATAAATGTTTGTTTTTCTAAGACGTGAATCCTGTTTTGTTTAATAATGAAACAAAAAATTGGCCAAATTATTCTGTGGCACTTTTGCAATCGAAACATTCAATGCTTGACCTGAGATATGCCGACATGCATTATACACTTATGCTTATGTAAACAACCCGAGGTTGCCTGGGCTTTGTCCTACATAATATTAGAACCTGAATGCATTTACCTTTTGAGCCAAAGAGCTGTCTGGATATTCCAGTTGTCTAGGAACATCTTGAAACTGGTGGCAAACTGAAATTGGATTGTAAAGAACATACCTTCAGGCTTTAGTCGAAAAAAGGGGGCCTTTATCTGGATATAACAGATCTCATAAACGGAGCCGAACCTCAATGTCCAGAATTCTGAGATTTGATATCAGGTCCCACCGAGGGGAGCCGTCTTTGTTGTATCCATTGAAGCCAAATCCAGCAGCGTTGTTGATAGCATCAGCTGCAGGAGAGAGGGACAAATGTTTCTGAGTGCTACAGCACCAGCAGCAGTGCTGAAGGACGACGACATCCATTCATCCGTTTTATCTCAGTTTGAGAAGCAATGACAGGAACAGATGGAGATGCGGCGTCACATGCACTTGTCACTGGGAAGAATAAAGAGCTGCAATGCTCAGTTCAACACTAGATGGCACTGTTACTTCAAGATATGTTGTTAAATAAGAGTTTGTACTACTTTAAAAATAACCAGGCTCTCTGAACCCAGAATCATTGAGTTCATACCACTCAAAGGAGCAGAGGCGCTGAACAACAACCAAAACATGAACACTTCTGTGTAAAATACCCATCAGTTTTCATCCTGCTTCATCTCTAAATTCACAGACTAACTCGTTTGATGCACTAATTAAATAATTCATTTCATTCTGCAAACATTCTAATGAAAGCATGCATCTTCATTTCAAATAAATTCAGGTTGAACTCACCAAGTGTCCAGACAAAGTAGTACTTTGGCCTCAGAGCCAGCATGGCCACGTAAAGGTAGACGACCTGAAGATGGAAAGGTGTGCCGTTGACAAAGTCGTCGTCTATCGAGCGCTCCACCGGCAGCAGCTTGCACAGAGACAGATAGATGGCCAGTGAGATGGCACATGTGCAAAGCTTGGAGAGGACGTCATTCTGGGTGGGGGAAAGAAAAGAGAGAATGGGGGATACAAAGATTCAGTGCTGTAAAAACTCATTAAACTGCTTTATATTCAAAAAGGAAACAATAACCACCTTATGATACATGATACTCAAGGTTAACTGGAGTTCCTGAGCAATCTTTAATGTTTTATATTTAGAAATGCTTATGTTTGTCTCTCTCTTCCTTTCTCATATGAGATAAACACACTTAAATCCTGGAGATTTATTTAATTATGAATGTGCTACGCAGTAAGAACACGGCAATAACCTTGAGGTTTAGATATTTGGGTCATTAAATTCTCAATGTCTCAGTTTTCGGTTTCTCTAAAGGGATGCAAATGCATGATAATTAGCCTGGGCTCCTTACAAACCTTTTTCAAACACTATCCAAATATGCACTTAAAAGAGAATTGCATAGTTCAAAGTTTTGTGGGTTTTAAACACTTTAGAATGATTTGCTGACAATTACACACAATGTGGGTCTATTTTACCACAGTGTGTCTCTTACAACTATGCAGAACCTCCATAGAATTGTGTTGTACCTTGGGTGAGGGTTCGCTTTGCTTGTACTTCCCATTCTCCTTGCCGTTGGCATTCTCCTGGTGGCGTGGCTGGTAGCATGTGCCTTCGATAAAGGCCATGTAATCGTTGTAGGAGCAGGTGGGCCCTGCCAGGATGCCCATGAAGTTACAGTTGTAGCTCAGGTACTCCAGCAAGCTGGGCATCCGACTTGAGGGCCAGAGGGAGAAACAGGAGCAGATACGTCAGGACAAAACACACACAGTCCAGTCCAATAATCCAAGACCGACTAAACCCAGGGGTTCATGCATTAGAGCAGCTGCCCGAATCCTTTTTGAGACGCCAATTCAACAGACAGTATAATTGTATACCAGACAAAATACCACATGTGGCGACGACCACTTGTCCACTTAGGAACCAGCGGGGATGGTCTGAGTGCTTTTTACAGACTCTGAGGTTTTTATGGTCTCTTACCTTTTCACTAATGAATTTAATCTGCCGAGGCAGGAATCGAACTGTGGGAACAGGAGCTCTTGTTTCGACTGCTAATTCCCCACCTTCCCAGTAGCCATGTCTGAGTGAGCGGCTGACTGACAGAGGCCCAACACGGGTTTATGAAAACAAGGGTTTGGCGCCGCCTTAAAAACACACTGCATTTAAGTGGCGTCCAGTGTATTTCAAAAATTAGAGTTTTTTTTACAACAATGATGTAAAGATGTCAGGCCCTGTCCCTTATCTCTGTTGCATTAAGCTATGTTGTCACATGTCAACTCATCTTCCTTCGGCTCTTTGTTTTCTTCCAACAAATCAGCTGCACTCCCGTCTCCAATATTAATGATTTGGAGAGAACGTTCTGCAGTTGTTATGCAGGACTGATAAAGCATTCTGACAATATCGGTCACATGAGAGTAGTAAATGCATGGTTTCCTAGATACCGGGTGCCTGACAACTGCTTGACAGCACCAGAGGGAGAGAGAGAGAGAGAGAGAGAGAGAGAGAGAGAGAGAGAGAGAGAGACTGAAAGGGAGGCAGGCTGGTGAATTTCTATGCAAGAAATGATGCCTTTACTAAAAAAAAATTTTAAAAAATAGCTTGACCTCTTTCACACTGATCTGGCGAATGCTAATTTAAAGCCATGTGAACTTTTTTAGTTCAGCTTGATTGAATTTAACGCAACATCTGAAGCAGTAAAAACATACCTGAGTCACATACCTGATAGCAAGGTATTTCTGACTGGGAGTCAGCTGTCCCTCCCGCTTGGTCAGTCCTACAGGCAGACACAGAGAGACACTTTCATTTAGACACAAAACTCTGACTCGAAGTGCAAAGTAATGGCAAGTGCTGACTCAAGAACTGTGGGTACAGCATCCAAACCTAGTCGGTGTCAAAACCACGTCGCAACACACAGGCTTGGGGGCCAACAACATAAATAATTACAGCTTACCACAGCTGAGTTAGTAGAGGGCAGTGAGTGCGAGGTGAGAGGTGAGAGAGGAAGAGGCAGCACGGAGAGCAGGCAGTTGTTACCTCATAAGAACTGCTCATCTAACGCGGCTCGTTTCCATTGTTCTGGCCTTGCGTTTGCATTGGCCTCACGATTTGATAGATATTCTGAGAGGACAATCTTGGCAAAATGTTTTTTTTTTATAGCAGTTATCTTTATTAGCGAGGAGGTTTGTAAAGGTTGGCTCTATTCTTTGGGCTAACTGCATTTGTTTTAATCAGTCTGCTCTTTGTTTGTAAAGACCTGCGGGTCTGGAACTCATTAGACTGAACTCTCACGGCCGGCTCTGGCAACATGAGGCACAGGTACTGTTGAGCTAAGTTTATTTAAATCCAGCTGCTGCTCTGGCCACAATTAAACTGATTTAATGAGCCCGATCAAAAGAGGACTGCTTCTCTGTGTCTTTATCTTGGAAAGTGAGCAGTCTCTAAGTGTTTTACTGCATGAAATCAGTAAAAAAAAAACATTCCATGTATGCAAGTATAAACCACAGAGTGGAATAAGAGTGTGATGGAAGATTGCTTAGTTTCTCTTAGAGTCACTGTACATACTGAACAGAATACAAAACACGACACTACTATGCTACATACACATGCATGCAACCACCACCCAAGCAGGAACTAAGAACTATAGTCCGACTGATATATTGGTTGGCCAATGATATCTGCCGGTGTGAGCCTTTACAGTCGATGTGTTATTTGTTTATTACTTACACAATAAACAATGCAGAAAAGATGTGCATTTATATTGACATTTCATGTAATAAAATTATTTTTTCTTTACCTCAAGTTCATTATACCTGGTTGTATTTGTGTTTTTTTGTTTATTTAGTTTATGGTTAAACTTTATAATATCAATTTAATTTCTTTGGCAATGATTCCTAAGATGTTGTTATCAAACCCTTATGACAAATACACACACACACACACACATATACATATATATAGTCTCCATCATTATTTATTGCTCATAAGCACATTTGGTGCTGACTCTCCATTTCCCATTAAAAGCTGAGTGTCTATACAGCACTGTCATGGGCCTACCACACATACCTTGCTTTGGTTTCTTCATTTTGTAATAAATAGATGAAGGATTACCATTCAATTTTAACACTGTGCAGTAAACTTCAAGCTGAGCTTGTGTTTAAGCCATTAAACACGCAGAGAGGGAGGGAGGGGGGAAGTTAATACTTGGTCACTGCTCAATTACATAACTGTGTTTATGTTCTTTCTGGTTCACTGGTCCATTGTCAGAAGAGACTACTGGCGTGGAAACGTGGCCATGTCGTGTTGTTTTTAAAACTCCAAAGAGAATTTAACCGACACTCTCACTTCCGTTGAGTCTTCCACTATTTTTTCTTCACCCACACAAAATAGACACACCCTCTAACACACACGCACACTTTAGAGACATCTGTCTTACCATCGTGTATTTCAAACGCCAAGCTGGTAATCTTCTGTGTTATTACCATCATGGGCCTAATAAAGAGAAACAAGCCAAGTTAATATTGTCAATTTCAAACCCATTCCACTCTTTACAGCATAAATACACACACACACACACACACACACACACACACACACACACACACACACACACACACACACACACACACACACACACACACACACACACACACACACACACACACACACACACACACACACACACACACACACACACACACACACACACACACACACAACCAGCTCATCGCTGTATTTAGATTCCATACCTGACCTTTATTGTGGATGCTTGTCTGCTGTTTCTAAGTTGAAACATTTTGTTAAACTGCATTAGTGCATCTTCCAATGGCAGGCATTTGAAAACACTTTGCAGCATGATGTAACTAATGGCTTTGGATGCCAATTTATCCAGGAACAGCAGAAAATATTCCGCTGCAGTATTATCTTCACAATGGCAAGTTTCCTCCAGAATAATTGCAGGCCCTTTTTAACTTCCTGTAATTATGTTATCTATTCTTTTGGCCTCACTCCAGTTGCATCCCACTATACTACCCTCTGCCTCCGGATTTAATAAAACCATTCTGTATATGTATAACGTTGTACAGTCTGCTCATATGCTTTAGCCTGCATTTACATATGTAAAAAAAATAAATTCTGTTGATATATATTTAAGTTCCAGACTAATTTTATGCACAAAATCTGTCAAAAGTAGCATTAAGATAAGCTACAGAGTAAGAAATAAGCATCATGCCACAGAATTTCCGGTCCTGTAGAACAAAGCCCATTCGACCGCGAGGGTCAGTGATATTTTGAGAGAGCAGGTGAATTTGACATTTTAAAGAAACAGATGGACCGCAGACATGATAGTGAAATCTCTGCCCTTGCAAAGGCAGTATGGGTTTTCCATACGGTTGCTCAGCAACCAGCCCCCCCCCCCCCCCCCCCCCCCCCCCCTTGCAAGTGCAGGCTGTCTGCTTGATTGTCAGACTGTCTGGAGGAGCGGGAACCAACCACAGCTCCTCCTGTGGACCCAGCTGAGCAGCGTGACAAAGTCTTGTTACCGGTTGAGTCATACGCAATAATCCCTCGACTCTTACTGGTAATTTCTCTCTCTCTCGAGCATCAGATAATCACCATTTGGGATTAGGAATTAAGACCAGGGGAGGTCTTCATTTATAAAAATAAAAACATTAAACAAGCAAAAAGATTTGAAAGAGCCTTGTGCTGTTAGCGTAGCTTACCCTGTGAAATCTGCAGAGTACATGCCATAGTCGAACACGTAGACCCGTGTGATCTGACACAAGATCAGATAGCCCAGCGTCACAATGAAGCAGTACCTGTGCAGAGAAAGGGGGGAAAAAAATAAAAGGTGAGTATTAATATTTCAAATCAACAATAGAAAAAAACTGATTAAAAAAAGAAAAGAGTGTTTGTGCATTTTTTTCTCCCTGATTTGACATAAACAGTGATACAGAGCTTTTCATCTTGATACACATAATGTAAACCTTTCATTTCGTAACTTCTGAGAAGGGAAACTCCTTTATTTCCCCTAATACAGTACAAAAGAGTGACCATGGAAACAGGGCAGAGCTATGGAAAGAGGGGGAGGGGAGGGGTCAAAAATTGAACAAAAGGGCAGAGGAGGCTCTAATAATGTGTCACTGTCAGTGGCTGAAGACAGAGGACAACACACCCTTTCAACAGAAGACCAAAGACAGTGCAGCCCTGGAGCCTGCGGTACAAAGCTGTTGCAGAGTCAGCCCGAGTGAGAGCCAGCAAGACAGCATTCCTCTGCTGGCAACAATCAGAGGGCTGTGCTGCACTGAGGAGGAACACAGCCCAGCAGCTCCGGCGAGACTGCGACTGGAGATGGCACATAACAGGATCCCCTGCCCCCGAGAGCCCTACTGTAACTACAATAAACACAGCATACCATCTTTAATGCAAAGAATTGGAGGGGAAAAAGACAACGCCTCATGAAATATTCCATTTACACTGCTGCGATGTGAAATTCAAACACTTTCGAGAGTTTTCTTAGCCTCTAAAAACTTACTGCTACTGTTACACACATGATCACAAACACCTCAAAAGAGAAAGCACAGAGGAGATAATCACTATATAGTCAATTAATGTGCTCAGATATTTCTGTTTGTGTCTGACCAACACAGGGCACTTTTTTTTTGTTTGTTGAGTTTTTAAAAAAAATATTACAGTATACTCAATATCCTTCAGCATCCTACCCTTATGTGAGACTTTATGTCTCGTTAAAAAATAGCAACCATATATCCAGACAAACCCTGTAGCAAAAGGCCTCATTCAAATGTGCTGCATGGATAAACTCAGCAATACTAGTTTTTTTTGGCACAATGCTGGTGAATCAATGTGACCTAAGTAGGAATCAAAACCAAAACCACATTTATTTATTTTTTCAGCCCTACAAGACACAAACATAAGTGAACCTAGTTAGTGCACTTCCCATTTGCTGACTTGTAATTTGCAGTAGGACAAACTGCAAGACAAACTGCAAGATGTCCTCTTTCACTTGTTTGCAATAGGGTTTTGAAGAAAAGAGACAATAAGAACAGACCACAAAAATTACGTGTGGTGTTATTTCACTTGTTTAATTAGATGCATAAATATGCTCAACACTGAGCTATATGACAAACGTATGCAGTGACATTTTAGCAGAGCTTAATGTTTTTCTGTTGACGCTACAAACATTTTCAGTCCATGGCAACAGCCAAATTTCTCAAGGCTCAGCTCTCCCCACCCTGGCAGCTCACAGCTGCAGCTATCAGTGCAGATATGAGCTATATGTGCTGCAGCAGCTATATTTGCCGCGAGCCCACCAGTGAGTCTTTATCCTCATCTTATTTGTGCTCCTGTAATTCACAGCTCAGAAGGGGGTGTTTCATTTCCAATGAAGGCAACGGACGGAGCCTGGGACTAAAGTAGGTTGCACGCACGCACGCACGCACGCACGCACGCACTGTTTGGACAGCAGCAGACAGGTCAATGTATAGAAATTGAAGAAGGTTCCACAGAGGAGCTGCAGGTATAGATACACATTATAGAGGGGGGGAAATAAAGGACCAGGCTGTAAATAAATGTTTGAACACATTCAGACCTTCGCTTCATGCTCACACACGTACACAGATTCAGAGAAAGTCTGGGTCTCTTTCCTGTGGACCAGCAGCAGGCGTTGCCGTGATCACACTCGAGGCAAGTAGGAAAAGTGTCTGGAACATTCCCTATCTGCCCACCAAATCCAAAGTCAAAGAGAGCGGGGAAGTGGGAGAGGGGAAGAGTGGGAGATCCGGAGCTGCACTAGAGTGAATGCCATGATATATGACGCCCTGTCACTTGACAAAGTAGTCTAGTAAGTCTAAGAGCAACACGTACACAAACAAGTCCAGAAGAAAAAGAAAAAAAAGAAGCTTTTTGCAGATCCAGCTGTCACACTGCACACACTTAACGACGGGGGAGAAAGAGACAACCATATTAATGGGAAAATATTGGACAAAGTGAGATATGAGGAACAAATGAGAAGTAGGAAGGAAATGTAATACTCCTGAGAATATAGTGGTAAAATGAGGCAAAGTAGGAGTTTAATATCCTATGCAACCAACTCAAGGGTAGTTCAGAGATAAAAGGCCACAAGTGATACCCTGGGTTGACACTCAGTTGGCAAAAGCGGAGATCCCAGAGTTGAATCTCCACCTGTTGCTGTGACGATAGCGCTTGTTTGCAATGCAAAAACTCAGAGGATGTTGGTTCAACGGCCTCAGTAAACATGAGCATGTCGGTGCATCCTCCCTCTATGGCTCTCCTCCTCTTTGCACCATCACCCGGGACAGGGTGACCTTTATCTCTGAACGTGAGGGGAGGGTGTGTTGGTTTGGCATGGGTGACAGACAGTTTTTTCTGGTATCATAAAGGCTGCAGTACAAGGGTGTGCAGACACTTATCTACCCGCTTACACAAGAGACAGAACACCAGGCTAAAAGCGCATCGATACTGTTTGTAGAGGTTTGAACCTCGGGGGAAGTGTGTGATGTGACATTTTAATGTAAGACACTGCTCGATGTCAAAATGTCATTCTTTTCTGTTAGGAGTGCAGTTGCCATTGTGATTAATGCTTTGTTAGGATCTAATTTAATTGCTCGCCAAAGGGGTAAACATCTATTCTTTACACCTGCACTCATAACCGTGAATTCTGGTGTTGAAAAAAACAGAACATCAAAAGACTGACTCTGTGTGCGTGTGCGTGGGTGTTGCGCGTGTGTGTGTGTGTGTGTGTGCGTGCGTGCATGTGTGTGTTGATGAGCCATGGTCACAGATGGAAGCCCTGAGGCAGAACCATTATCATTGTGACTGAGGCTCATGTGCCTCAACAAGAAAATTCAACCCACGAAGAAAAAGCCAGTATGATCCATAGTTAACCCCTAGGGAACATTTATCTAATCTAACATGCAACACGTTAGATTGTTATACTCCAAGATGTTAGTTTACTGGCTTTGTCAGTTAGCCTTGTCGTGCTTCCAGTGCTTCTTTCAGGTTAATTATTGCAGGAAATGGTGATGCATTCGACCGTTCTGTGTGATTCTGACACATGACACGGTCACATAATAACTCTGATAGAAACCTTTAAAATGTATTTTTTAGAATATAAGAATTCTGCAGTTCATTTGTGCTGCACTTGTCCTCACTTGTGCATGTGCTCCAGGCCGGCGAAGACCATCACACTGTAGGACAGACCACTCTGCACCAGGAAGTGGAGGGAATACCTACGAGGAGACAGACAAGATAGAAAATTCCATTATTGACGCAAATGAGAAATACAAAGGAGCTGGTAGGTATTTAGTTTGTTGCGACAAGTGCTGCACAGTACACAGATTTGAGGAAGGTATTGCAGTGCCCTGTCTTTTTTTTGATATTTTAAATAGCATTGTTTGAAAAAGGAGCTTCATTTCCTATGAGTTTCGTCAACGTACAACGGTGGAGCAGTGTGTGTGTGTGTGGTGTGTGTGCGTGTGTGTGTGTGTGTGTGTGTGTGCAGCTCTCTGCTTCCTCTGCCTGCAGGTACAGTGGGTGTGCCAACTATTTTTAGCTTTTACTGGCAAGACAGCGAGGGCGAGTTCATTGACACCCCAAAGCAGGTGTGTAAAGTTGTTTGACACCATGAAGACTAAAGCAGCCAACATTGTTTAAAGAGCAACAGGTTGGCAAATGTGATAGATAACATAACTGCAGCTCTCCCGATACGCCAGCCCTCAAATATAAAGACAAGCAAACGTTTATCAGTGTTTGGTGAGTCAGTAGGGGGCAATGACAACTCTTTAATTTGGCTTTTTGGCCAAATGAATCCTTTCAAAGACACATGCCCCTTGTTTAAACCAGATTATATTAGACTCTATTTCCTCTCTGCTTTGCGTTCCACATCCTGTTTTGTCATCCTACACCGCCATTAGGAAACCAAAAAATTACAGCATTGCAAAACCACAGTCACACCAGCACCCACGTGACATTTCCCTCTCACTAACGAGAAATGTGTCAAACCCAGTGACAGGACACAATGGCGACGATCACGTCACATTATGTTATTTAGTCATTTCTGCCTCAAAAAGGGTTCCTCTTATCACACCGTTAAAGTGACTTGTGTAATCAAAAAACATCCACCTCTTTCCCTTCCCATGAAACAAAAACAAACATTTCAGTAGCAGCAGCAGCAGCTACCAGATGGGTCTTTAAAGGGCAGATGCTGTCGACGTCAAGCCTCCAGGAGAGTAGAGATGCCACACTGTGTTAGTGAGCGAGTCAACAAAGAGGGCAAGGGCGTCAGGGGTTTGCAGGGAACAAGGGGGGGAAGGCTGGGTGAATTAAACAAACAAACAAAAGGGGGTTATGCATGAGGTATTATATGAAAAAAGAGAGGGGAAAATTATCACACATAAGAACATTGAAACTTTTAACTGGTTTGCTTGGGACATATTGGACAAACACAAAAGTCTGTTCTCGTGTCTAAAATGCCTAAAACAAACTCGTTTTTGAAACGTTTCCACTTTCAAATCGCAACTGTGAGGGAAGATCCTTTGTGTGTGCGCAATAAAAGTTGAAATGAATGCGTTTGTGTGTGAGTGCATGTCGATAGGAGTGTGCAGATGAAAGTGTGAGCACAGACGAATTCATGCAGAAGCTTTGCAGGATCCTATAAACAATAAACACGTGCATGGGGCTTAATGTCAAGCTTAATTTCATCAATTAGTTTGAATCACAGTTCAACCTCCTCTGCATCACTATATGGTAGTGTATGAAAAATCAGAAATTAATGTGATAAGGACAGTTTTATTCTTATAATTAACATAATTATTACCTCTGCCAAGGGGGTTTTGTTTTCACCCATTTGTTTGTTGTTTGTTTGTCAGCAGGATTACGCAAAAGCTACGGAATGGATTTCCATCAAATTTTGGCAAAGAGCCAGACAAAGGGACGAACATGGGCATTTTTTTTTGTTTTTAATCACTTTGTTTAATATTGCGAGATTTTTTGACATTTTCATTGAATTCCCAGGGAATAATCCATGGATCTCGATTTAAAGAAAATGTGGCATATTTAGGGGACCGCTATCTATGATTGTGTGCAATTTGGTACAGCTTGATTGAATTTTAGGGGACTGGTAGGCGGCGGAATGTGCTCTGCTTAGGGCCATTCTAGTTTGGATAGTGTAACAGGAAATACAAATTCATGAAAGAGAGAAACAACCATTCATCTCGTTCAGCTCTGTCGTCCTTGTATTTGTCTGTCGTGAGTCCAATTCCATGTATGTTTACACGCTTGGCCAATGAAGCTGATTCTGATTCATTTAGTGTGCCCCCGTTTAAAAAAGTGGATGTATTTGCATTATTTACTATACACATTCAGTCCCTGCTTTCACCCGATTGCCTTTTTAAATGCCATTTAACTGTATTAGAGTCTGGTATCTTATTCGGGAATGAATTATGCAAAATAAGCTCTCCCAGCCACAGCAAATGAGATAATCCGACCGCAGACCCATTGTGAAGTTGAACCGTCGGAGCGTTATCAGATCAAAGTCCTCACCTCACCCCTCATCACCTTCTACCTGACGACCGGGTAACCAGGTGACATTCAACCTGATTAGCATTTTTCCGCTAGCTGGATGTCCAGCGAATGTATTCTTAGGTCTGCATCCACTCATGCACGCAAACACACATGCATGCACGTATGGCGGCACTTTGAGAGGCACTCTGCCAGAGGTGCAGTGGGTTTGTCTATTAAAGAGCAATAGCTTTCTAATTGGATATCAGTTACTACATGATCGCCCCGTTTGCTTTGGCGAGGATGAGGAGAATGAGGACAAGGTGAGGTAGAAAGAGGAAGGGAAGGGCAGTCAGGCGAGAGGCAGGAGTGAGAGGGGACAAACAGACAAGTTGCAAGCAAGGAGACGGTTGTCGGACGAAGAGGAGGAGGAGAATAAAGCCGAATGAGAAAGAGCAAACTCCGCGGGGGTGACCTTTAATGAAATACTCTTGACTGGTGTTAAGGATGTTAGCCATTTCTGACAGGTTGTTACTCATTAATAAGTAATTAACACTTTCATTTAAATTGATCTGTGAAGCAGTTAACTCAATTTGTGTTAAAAGGACACAATTACCACTAAAATGATTTTATCATTATTTGTTTTGAATTGATCAATTTATAAAACATTCAATTCAAAAGTATAATAAGGAATTTAAATTTGACAATATGAATACAACAATTTATTACTCACACTGCTTAGTTGACATTTAATTTTCACAATGTACACTCACTCAGTGTCCAAATCCAAGCAACAAGCTCTCACTTTTAGTGATAGTTAGCATGTTGCTAACACCCTGGTTCTAAAATAATACTGCCAGAAAGGCAGCAAAACACCAGGGCTGGGGGGAATACCATCCCATTCTGGCAGACCAGACCACATGGCGTGCCCTTGCAGTCATATACAGTCTCCTCAACATTCATCTTTATTGCGATGATTATATATCAATGACCTTTATGCAGCGTAGTCACAAAACGTGTTGTGTTTGCCTGGCGGGTGTGACTCTCTTTCGCTCAAACAGAAAAACACTCCTAAAGAATACCTAAAGATACACTTCAAAAAATACAGCTGAAATTAGACCGCAATCGAAGATAATTCTGATTGCGAATAAATCTGACCCAGATTGATTGCGTGATTAATCATTCGGTCAAAGAGATGTCAGGGAATAAAGGGTGGCCAAAGTGACATCTTAAAATTTCATCTCAGATATACAGTTAAAAAAAAGAACAAAAAATTTAAATTTTTTTAAAAAATTCACTGAAGAAGTTTGGAAAAGTTTTTGATTGAAGTATCCTTTTAGCTGTGGCCGAAGTGCTCAGGTACATTCTCAAAGGTTTAAAAAGAAGCATTCTGGGAAATGAAGGAAAACAACTAAAGTAGACATGGCCAGTGCAGCAGTTGACACTTCATTACATTATTCATTGCACAACAGTGTGTTACATTTCATATACTAATAACTGAACCATGAGAATAAAAATATCTTTCCAAACAATGCCATAGCATTTAGGAAGGAAGGAGCAGAGTATAATGATAAATTAAGAGCTGATGGTGAAACAGAGGAGTGACTCACCAGCCAAAGCAGAAGAGGGCCAAGTAGAAGCCCAGCAGAGTGGCCACCACATGTCTGATGAACGGACTGGTCTTACTGGGGTGGAGGTAGACCCGAAACCACACAGCCATCAGCAGGGCAAACAGCTGACATGCCACAAAGTTAACCTGCACAGAGGAACACACCAATACACGGTTACAGATGCATGCTGGCTGGAACTGGACCAAATTCTGGGATATCCACATGGAAGGGTGCACGAATGTTGTGCTTGTGTGTGATGACGTTTACTGTTATTACGATTGGAAATGCCGACCATACTGTCTACAGAGAGTTCACCACTGTTGATATTATATATATCATAATTTCACATTTGTATTTATACATCGCTTATGGTCATCCACAATCTGTCTGACAGGTAAAGCTGGTTTAAAGTGGGTGTGTGAGACCCTGTTTCATCTGCTAATGTCTCCAAATGGCACACCAAAGAGGCTTTAGTCCAGACAATGGTGGGAGTGACTGCATCTAACAAGAGGGGAAAATGGAAACCTCTTTGTTTAATCACACTTTATCTGTACTCATCGTGAAGGAGGGGCATGTACAGTATTTACTATAGACATATCCTGATCATGTTATTCTGACAGTTAGATCAGACGTGTTGATGAAATCACCATCATGACTACGACACACCCCTCTGTAGCCCCCTCCAGTTAAATCATCACTGACTGTAGACACTGCTGTAGGTATTACACAGTGTAGAGAGTGTGTGTGAGTGTGCGTGCGTGTGCATGTTCAACCGATACACAGTGATAATGACTCAGTAAGTATTTAATAATCTATTCCTCACTCTCATCATCACACTGTACACTTGCACGCACACATATACACAAAGGCACAAATTAAAGGCTTCCTTATTTTGATTCTCATTTTCTTCTGCCTACAATCTAGAAATTAAAATGAACACAGACATAACATACAAGGCGCATACAGTTACAGTATGAGTTACTGCAATTCAATAGCTGTTATTCTCGTACAGTGACCTCACCTCACATACGTGGTCACTGGTCAGACATGATCAGTGACTCTGCAAATTCTTTTTTATGAACTCGGACCAAATTACAGAGTATTAAATAGCTAATTTAGAAACAAAGGAGAAAAAGGAACACGTTTTTACACTCAGTAGGTTAAAAGGTGAACACGACTCCTTTATGAACCCTTCGTTGTTTGATGCCACGTTCAGCGATGCATATCTGTGTAGACACAATGAACCGTCCCCGGATATAGGTCATGTTAGCAGATCCGTCTGGCCATTAAGCAGTGAAAGGCTACAGACCCCACGAGCACCATCCATTATCTATGGAATCTGCATGATTAATGAGGGGGAGAGGGAGAGGGACAGACATGGCCTTGAGCATGGAGGCCCTCTTAAGTCTGCACGGGTAACAGCTGTAGTAGCAAATCATCTGTAGTAAGAGTGTGAATGTGTTATATCAGATGGCATTTGGCAGTGAGTACGGGGGGTTTAGTTTTTCCAATGTTTGCACGCACACACACACGCACACACGCACACGCACACGCACACACACACACACACTCACACACAACACACAACACACAACACACAACACACACACAGGTTTGGGGACTTGTGAGAACACAGAGTGAAAATCTCCGAAAGATTCACAGAGGGCGAGTGGGCGTGTTGATGACTAAACAGAAACATTGCTTTCTGCAGTGGAATCATCATCGTGTCCCGACTCAGTAATTCTGCGGCTGTGTTCGTCATATGTGAAGGGCAAACTCAGTTTAGGTCAGAAACACACACACGCGGAGCCTCAATAACGTTAGGTGGCCTCTTTTGTTCTTCTATTGTCAAGGACCGCATTGTTCAAAAGGGGATCCCAGTTGGGACTTAGATGAGTATAATCAACAAATAATCCAGCAGGAGAAACTAAAACAAAAGGCTCACGAGCTTGGTACTGATGCTACAGTCCGAGCTTAACCCAAAAGTTACCTCATCAATATGTTTGTGTGAGACAGACGGAGAGAGAGAGAGAGAGAGAGAGAGAGAGAGGGAGAGAGAGAGAGAGAGAGAGAGGACGGGGCTGAGCAAATCAATGCACTCCAGTGTAATAAGATTTTACTAATTTGAAATGAAAAAAAAAAAAGTAAAATCAACAGGGGGCAGTCAGCGTTGCTATTGTATATATTGTTGTTTTATATTATTCTATACACAATTGAATGTATTTGGAAACAATGAGGTGTAAAAATATTTTCGGTTCATTTTGAAAATGTAGTTGGTCAAAACATATTACTTCAGAAGGTTCTTCAATGTGTAATCTTCCACAATCCGTTGTGGCTGCATTGTCGCAGGCCGTCCACTTGTGACCGAGTCACCTCAGACTGATGGTAATGCCAGTTCTGAAAATGTCCCAAAAGCAAACAGAAACAAAGTAATCCACTGGCCATTTATTTCATAACCGAGGTGTGTCATTTCAGACGCTGTCTCTATCTGGTATCTACAAAGCAAACTACAAGTCGCCAATCTATACAGTCAGCTACAGTATCTGTGATGGATCAAAAGCAAACAACCCAGCCCAGCTATGTGCCAATAAAGATTAGTTTTTACTGACAATGGCTGCCATTTCCATCAACTATGAATAATAGAATAAGTAGCGGCCTAGAAATCAATCCTTGACCCAGGTGGACGTTGGTCAGCCTCCAGTGTAACAAAACAGGCAAAACTAGTGCCTGATTCAACTCCCCCCACCCCGCCCTTTTTAAAAAAAAAACTAAATTCTAAAAACCAAATGAGATGCTTTGGTAATGAAAGTGAATCACATCAAATGGACTTCTTACGGCTTCCTCTTCTCACGCAAGCCCCTTTTTTTCTTCAAATCAGTGTTTACCCAAACCACAGCTTTGGATGCCATTTCACGCTTTGATTACTTCAAGCTGCCTTCTTGCTGAAGAAGCCATTGCCGGCTGGTTTGATGAAAGAAAAAACTTGTCTTGCCAGCCTGTGTGCCTGTCACCAGAAATGATTGAGTGGCTCGTCTGCAAACCAGCAAACATCCCACACTTACTCACAGCCACTGATTTATCAGAGCTGCCCACAGCGGCAAAAAATAGCCAGTAATGTCAAATAGTTAGATGGTCAAAGCATGAATCAAGATGTGTTCCTCCACAGCAGAAACGTCAACAAACCAAAGCTGAACGTATCCAACACAGTATCTTAGTTATTTATTTCTTATTGCAACTACTGTTCAAATGGCTGCGTTCTAACCAATTGACGTTACAAGTGGAATGACGGATGTACTTGAACTCGAGGAACTTCAGCTTGTGCCTGAGCGTAAGAGGGTGTGAAATCAGCCCTTCCCTGGATATCAACATGTTCCTTTGTAAGAAAGGAATTTCATGTGGGAGGCTGGATGGGCGTGATAGAGGAACTGTGTTGTTCAAGGCACTAGCAAAGCCCAGATATTTGTGACTAGCCGTAGACTTATTACAGTAGCAACCGTTTCAGTTCGTGGAATAGAGTAAAACAGATATTGAATCTACATGATAACAGAAACAGACCACAAATATGCTATGATCTCTTTGACAAAAACACATTTTCTTCAGGGGTTGGAGCAAAAAACGGAACAATTGCAGGTTGGTTGATGATTTTGTTGACGGCTTTTTGCCCAAACCCGCACACCTCAGTCCAAATTATTACAAAAACTAACCCTCTCAGAATTCTAAATTTAAATAGCCGGGGCCAACTTTGGTGGTGCTGAGATTCGTGAAACTCACTATATCCGACCATGAAACAGCCGGCTGTTGTGTCCTCGTGCAGGCCTGTAATTGAAACTGTTGATTGGAGGGTTTATCAGAGATCTCAGGTGCCCTGAACCTGCACTCTCTTACAAACCGTCAGCTAGAAAACTCAAGATGATCAATGAACTGGGAAACATCTTGCAAAGAAAGTAATTAAGAGTCTTATTTTGTTCACGGTCACTTTAAAAACACAATCTCAATATGCATGTGAGCATACACACACCTACCATGTGCACAGTATGAAGAGGTGACATCTTACCAACAAGCAATTTTAGTTACAATCCAAATATTTTAACATTCCCATTCCTCAATGTTTTCAAAGTTACAAATGCACTTTTTCTTGAAAGAACCTAAAATCAATAGATGCACAAAATGTTGTGATGTAGTTGGAAATGCAGTAGTTTGGAAATCGACCGTCAAAGTAAACAGAACTGTCCTTTTGCTTGAGGAGCAGTTATACGATGAGACCACATGCCAGTCGACCTGCTACACTTCACTCGCAGATGTGATTTTACACTGTGGACTCACGCCACAGCATCACGTTCAAGATGCCTTCCACGTAAACGGAAAGCACCGCAGAAAAGTTATGGTGGAAGATAATGCACGGCATGACAAAAACAAATAGACAATGTCACTCTCTGTTCAAAAAGACAAGGCTGAATGTATTTTCCCTCAGCCAGTCTCCAAAATTAGAATAGTAGTTTACTGAATAAACATTTTGCAATAGACAAGCTCCTGTGCCAAGATGCGTTGTTTCTTTATTCATAATACATGGATCTCCTTCTGCATTATTGATTCATTCTGAAGCAAACCTTATCCTGGGGTGTCCTGAGCTTTGCAAAGGGAGCCACATTAAAAGGAAAAGCCACTTGGATAAAGACACTGAATGTACTTAAAAAGTGTGACTGCGGTTCGAACTATACAACTATGCAGTTAAGTGCAAACGGGATGGAAACAAAAGTTGGACGGTTGGGAGTTTGGGGACCTCTCTGACAAACTGCAGCCGTTTCTTGGCAGCGGACATTATTCCTTTCTTTTCTTTCCTCTCACCTGTGTTAACAAACCCTCCACTGACACTATACATTTGCTCCAGAAGCTCAAACAAAACCACCACCCACAAACAGGCTTGGCAGGAACACGCCCTTAAACAAGAACTTTTTTTCCCCCGTCCTTCATCCTCTGTTTGCCCTTTTCTTTACGCCGGTACAAGAGGAAAGTGTCTAAGCAGATCAATTGCATATCATTACAGTGTGTTGAGACACCGGGAGTGAGACATACGTGCAGATGATTGGATGGGTGGCAGGCGCCAATGAGCGATCAATGCTTAAGGGCAATAAGCTGGCAGACAGGTTTCTCCTGGCAGCTGTGGCACCGAGCGCAGCTCAGCTTTTAGATGCAGTCTACTTCATAGACTGACGCTTAGACTGGCATAGGCAACAAAGCTGAGGGGGAGGGAGGAAGTCATTGTGGATCCAGGAAGACACCGATAAGCCAGCTCCCTGACACTTGTTACTTATAGTGAAATACAGTGTGTGTGTGTGTGTGTGTGTGTGTGTGTGTGTGTGTGTGTGTGTGTGTGTGTGTGTGTGTGTGTGTGTGTGTGTGTGTGTGTGTGTGTGTGTGTGTGTGTGTGTGTGTGTGTGTGTGTGTGTGTGTACACGTGTGAGAGACAGAAACGTCACCCTTCCGGGGTAGAGCAATTTCACTACTACTTCATTCTTTATCGCCCACAATAATGATTTCACCACAACAATCATGATTTGCCTAAAAGTTTCTTTTCTGTCCCCCTGCTAGTTGTGTTATCAGCTGGAAATTTTTAGATTTTCCTCTTTCCAGAATCACCAATTTATCCTTGTGGGTCTTTAGAGATCGGTAGCACATTCTACGAAAATGAAACCAATAGTATTTCACAAAAAAAATTGTCAACCTCGTGGCTCTAGAGGAAGAGTCAGGGGATTGCCGCAGTGCTCGGTACTGTCTGACCTTTACTTAGCTGTCTGTGTCAGTATGTGGATGATTCGAGAAAATGGCAGATACACATCTCAATAAAACTGGCTTGTTGAGTCGGACCCACTCTCCGTTGATGCGGGACACCTTTCCCATTGGAGAGCTCTTTGCTTAGGTAATGACTTTCACTGCTTCAATTAGCCCTGGTTGCATTACACACACACACACACACACACACACACACACACACACACACACACACACACACACACACACACACACACACACACACACACACACACACACACACACACACACACACACACACACACACACACACACACACACACACACACACACACACACACACACACACAGTCTACTTGGGTGATATAATTTCTCATAAATAGTAGCCTTCTCTTCTCTCCCCTCCCATGTGCACGGTCTTTGTTTAGCCCAGTGACACATAAAATAGTTTCTTTTTGCAAAGACCCGTGCACGCTTCGACAAGCTGTGAGTGCATCGGTGTGTTTGCGTCTACAGAAAATGTGGGGGATATATTTAGGCAAACATTTGCATAAAGGCCTTTTTTTCTCCCCCATGTCATTAAGCCACAGCTACCCCCCATCCCCCACCCCATATTCCTGCTCCCCTCACGCCTTATGTGACGCCACAGCCCCGTTCTGCACGTTCTCATTTCCATCAGCTGTAGTCGACAGCGACTCATGTGGATTCATGAAGCGGCTGCCAGCGTAGAGGGAGGGGGGATGAACGGCCTGAAGTTAAACTCAACTTGAGTCACACTCTGAGCTCTGAGCAAAATGTTGCTATGGAGGATACAGCATATCGTATATTACACATACCGTACACTGTCCTGATCCTCCTTAGAGACCACAGCAGAGCGAGGTCTCATGTTAGATCAGAGATCATTGAAGTCTAATTCCCACAGAGGATTGAAATCAGCTGATGATAAGAATGTTGGCAAATGTTGGGGTTGAGTTAAAAAAAAATCAGATCTTATGACTTATACAGTCTATGGCCTTTTCTCTTTGAAGCGTGATGCTTTAACCCTTCTCACGCTCCTAGATCTGGACACACCAGAAATAAAATACGGTGGGAGCTACTCCAACTTAAGACCGTGAAGAGCTGGACAAATGCAAACCTGTATGCAAACTGTATGGAGGTGAAATACAGTGGACATACCATGAATATCCTACAACAACCAAGATATGCCATCTGCAGATACCTCTGATCCAAAACAAACCACCACCAGACACGCTATTTGCGTTTAAGTTATCATCCAATTCTCTGTTTCAACTTTCAAATGCAATGATACAGTATAAGCCCATGCAACATCCGATGATGGCTTCCAAAGCTTCATGAATATACCAGAACCACGATACATTTTACTGATGTGCAAATATATTAAAATGAAGCAAACCCACACACACTGTATTATTACACATTGTTTATCCCACTGTAGCTGATTCCACAAAAGCTTTGTTAAGACAATCACAACACAGTGTGTGTTTTCCAGAGCCATTAGCAATGTCTTCATTAGGTACATCTTACTGTTGAAGTGTATAATACGTGAATATGTTTAATATATCGGATTTGTTGACCTATTCATGGTTATTGACTTGATATCTCTGCACAACAAAATCTGCACATAAGAAAGCATTTGTAGGTTAGTTTTAATAATAAGTATATTATTGTAAAAGGTTTGGGGTCAATTCTTAAACAAAAATATCTTAGTTTGTAGCATATGTTTACTCTCTTTCATATACAAGCAATATTGGTATTGCAAGTGAAATATCCCTAAACAAACACTGAATTCAATTTTAAAAAAGGACTTATTACCTTGTGAACCGGAATTGAATACAGCCCTAGTTATAAAGGGAACGGATGACGCCTATACTTTGTCTTTCAAAAACCCGGTGCAGAAGACTGAAGAGAGACAGATTAGAACTATGACCGTCTACAAAGCAATAACTGGGGGGAAGGTAGCGAGAAAAGCTCCAGAATGTACGTGATGCCATTCAAAATCATCCACAGCTGGAGGGAAATGAGAGTGATGAAAGGTCTGCCAGTGTTCTCCCGCGCGCACACACACACACACACACACACACACACACACACACACACACACACACACACACACACACACACACACACACACACACACACACACACACACACACACACACACACACACACACACACACACACACACACACACACACACACACACACACACACACACACACACACACACAGCAGCCAGACAAAGACACAGGCAATGTCAGGACTACTTTAGTCTTGGCCAGCAAATGTGGCAAAATTGGTCACCGCTCCTCCAGACACACTGACTGTTTGTCTGGAGGCTTGTCTGTGTGTGTAAACTAGATCATGCTGACAGTATGGGAACATCTTTACATGATGGGTTGGCTCAGGTTGCATTGTTTTGAGTTCACGTAGAGGCAGTACGCAACAGATTTTCTACAATGATAAGGTGATTGTGTTGATACTGTAAATCATGAAAAAAGTACCAAGGCAAGAGAAAAACAACCCAAAGGAAGCACACACACACACACACACACACACACACACACACACACACACACACACACACACACACACACACACACACACACACACACACACACACACACACACACACACACACACACACACACACACACACACACACACACACACACACACACACACACACACACACACACACACACACACACCTCTGAGCTGATCCTCAGATCCCAGTCGGGGCTCCATGGTCAGGCCGGCTAATAATAGCCAAACAATCAGCCCTTTCCCCACAAGGCAAGATTATAGGGCTGCTTTTGTTCAGAAGCGTCAACTGTGCTCTGAGCAGTCGTCCCTGTGTTTGATGGCAAAGCATAATAATGAAGGAATATTATCAGAACCGGATCCAATTACACAGTGATGATGAGTGACCTTGGTTCGTGTACGTGTACATTTGTTATCTCGTCAGTGCACGAACAAACAGGGAGACAGAGGAGCAGGACGAAGGAGAGTACGAGACAGAGATAATTTAATATAAATATAATGGCAAATATTCTTCATAGAAGAAGACTAAGAGTGCCTGCCGTTGCCAGTGCACGTTTGAGTGCGGCTGTGTGTCTCTCTAGGCTCCTTCTTTCTTGGTTCTTTTACATTTCTCAATGAGCTTTGTTTGAGTCTAACGCCTTAGATACACGCAAATCCTTCCAAACAACTAGCAGCTATATCATTTATGAGCATTCATAAAGTATTCAGGCCGCTTCACTTTTTTGTTGCAGCTTTATGGTAAAATTATCAGGGTACACCCAATACTGACAAAGTAATAAAAAAAATTGAATCTTTTGCTAATTTATCAAAAAGGGGAAAACTGAAATGTCCCACCGACATCCAACCCTTTACTCAGTTCTCAGTTGAAGAACATTCTGCAGCGTCCGTAACCTAAAGTCCTCTTGGGTACGACACGACAAGCTGTGCACACTTGGAATTGGGAATTTTCCCACTCTGCGGATCCTTTCCAACTGTCAGAGTGGATGGAACTGCTAACACCAGATTATTCAATTTTGCGATTCATGGATGCCTGACATCCCTCTCACCCAGGGCTGTGAACATCACGTTAAACTTTGCTTTGCTTCAAATATTAGAGAAACACATGGCTTGCAAGTCATGAGACACAAGAAGGTAACTGGACAAACAGTGAAGAACAAACAATACATGCAGCTTAGTGCCCCGTATGTAACCAGAATCCTGAATCCTTAACAATACAAACCTGCCAGACCAATTTAGTCAACTACTCAAGACTTAAATGAACTCAAAAGCCATAAGCCGTAGAGAACAGCACCTACGTTTTAGTTAACGTAGGGCCATGTAATCAGACCTACAACTCTTAAACAATAGTTTGTGAGTAAAGGAGAAAGAACACACTATTCATAGCTTCAGCAACCACTACCTAGATGAAACAAAAGGAGGCACTCAGTTGCTATGATACGGCATATGCAGAATTCCTCAATGGTGTTCCAAGAGTGAAACGACAGATCTTTTCAAGCGACTGTGTGGAGGAGTGTGGAGGCTCTAAAAAGACAACTCACAATAAAAGTCCACTTAAACCTCAAAAAGTCACAAAAATGCTCAAATAAAAGAATTTCATCTGTACGGTAAAAGAGACTAACAATGCAATACAAATGTTACATAAGCAGCTTAAGGAACTGAAATTTTCTGGCCGAGTGATCGTTCTACTAAGGTGCTGCTCAGATATAACTAACAGCCACTGGAAGATCTCCATGTCCCATTCGATGGCTGTAGTTAATACTGTAGTTGGGAGGAGAAGTAAGTCATTGACCAGGGGTAATGCATTACAAGACACAGTTTGTCTGTGGGTGCGCATACGCGTATCTCCTCCTATTTCACAGCTCACAACAGTCAAACTGGACAGAAACTGAAACTACTATAAGTAGTCGATACTTCATTGTAACTTCTACCAAAAAATAGCAACAGATGTAACTCAACAATGCTGAAGTAGCAGGCATTCACAGGTGATGCACGGGTGATGGAACCTGCTGAAGTTGATTGGCTGGAGTAATGCTATTTTCTGATTTTATTTTCCCTGTCCTTTTGTCTTTAAGTTTTGTGTTAAGTATTGCGTTTCATGTTCTGCATTTGAAAAGAACAGCTAGCATATTTTGGAAAAAAGCATTGCAGTGCCCAGCAAGCTGGGGCATCACCTTTGATGATGTCACCGGTGACGGACGGATGGACAGAGGGAAGGAAAGCATATCCACAGGATATGGACATGATGATATAACAGGATGCACATCTTCAAAGTTGGTCTCGCAGGCCCTTTTTGGCACAGAAATCCAATTCACCCTCATGACACCACACCATAACCAACGGAACTAATGAGTTACGAGGCTGAGTCATGTGTGCAACCACTTTCATGACAACAGCGAGCGCTTCAGAGCGAAGAGGAATGACAGACCGCACAGTCACACAGTGTGTTTCAGTGCATTTGCACGGGAAAAGCCATTGTAGCCAAGATTCCCCCTCATATCTCTGACAACATAACAAAACACAGGCCTTGTCTGACATTTGACCAATGCTTTTAGTAAAATGGCTTTGCAATACGATGCCTGCAGGGAAATAAACCCACACCCATGATGCCATGAGTCTATCAATACAGGACAACAGCATGGTGAATATGATCTAACAAGCTCACTGAGGCACAGCGGCAAATGGAGTTAAATTGGATCAAGCTCTGCAAAAAAAACAAAAAAAAAAAATTAAGAGGGATTAAGGAGATAACAACATCGGCAGATCAATACAGATTATTTACCTCCATCCAAAATAAAGTATTGCATGGTGCTATTTGTATGAAACATGACCCGCTGAGAGGGTCCTCTATTTATCTCTGACAGTGGTTCGCTCACAGGGTCAATTCCTCCATTTCTCTGGATTATATTTTACACTTGCAACTGAGACAACCATCACCGAACACATGATCATAAAGTCTCAGTCGCCTTTATAAGGAACTGCCTGTTTGTGCATTACTGGGTTGACAACCACCCAGTAATGTTAACAAGTCTTTCCACATTACCCAGGAGGAATCATACATGCCTGTGTTGTTGGTTGTGCACCATAATGATGGCAGCAGCCAGGAGCACTCCATTGTACAGAGCCAAGGGGAAAGAAATCAATTGGAGGGATATGACTCCCCAGGCGGCAGCCAATTAAAGACAAAGGGGAGGTAGGGAAACTCTGACAAGACCCCCGGGCTTAATAGTGAGACCAGAGGTCCCGGGCTAGGAGCTCTGGGGACTCAGTCAGCATGCAGCAAACGTATGAGGTAAGCCAACGTGAGACTCTTCCGGCAAAGCTGCTCAAAACCTTAACACACTTCAAAAAAAACATTCAAAAGGCTGAAATGTTGAGCGATGCCAGCACCTGATTTCAACCTTCCCATTCATTATATGACAGTATCAGATCTGTATCGCTGAAAGCGGGGAGTTGTCAGCGGATAAGAGAGCGAGGAGTCCAACCCCTCAGCACCGTTTGGGCTCACGGGCCGTACAGTACAATAGGCTGGTGGAAAAACGCAGCAGTCACAACAAAAGACGGCTTGTTATCGTGATAAAAGATGTGGCTCTTGACTGTGACAAACTGCAATCCAATATGTCACATAAACAGAAGACTGATTGTACAGCTGGGACAGCACAGCGAGCCTTTTGTGACCCCTGCGACGCACAGCGGCACCACCTCTGCACTGTGGGCTCACTGGTACCTACGGGGCTGCATCCATATAACCAACAGTGTAGCTTCACTGAAAGGATTTTAGAGCTACAGAACCAGCATGCTGGCTGCACAGAAGGATTCTAATTATTGGAGTTATCAGAATTTTTTATGAGATAAAAGATGGAAATCTTCTTTTGTCATGCCGTTTAACCATGTGACTTGATCGAGAGCAAAGTGTCACCAGCTGGCTATAACTTCTCTGTATGTATATGTTGACATTTATAAGCAAGTTTACTCTGCTATCACGTTCTTGTCATCAACAATCGATTGACAGCTACAATCAGTGTCACAGCTTCATTTTGCACCAGTATACTGTACATGCAGGCTCCTTCTCTAAGGCCACAGCTGCAATTACAAATATCATCCAAAATCTATTTGTCTCTCTACTTATCTAAAGACAAAAATGTTCACCATTTATAATTATGTCAACAGAATAATCCTAACAACAACAACAACAACAAAGATGCCTCGCATTTAAAGTTGAAATGATCAATAATGGCAACTTATCGGGTGTAGGTTGTCTACCAAACACAACTTAGAGCTCCTAAGAGACATCCTGCGAACGCGGGTAAAAACATGCTGAGTTCTGGCATTAGTAAAATGAATCACCTAAATTTACAGTATTGAGTAGCGATGCAATCAGCTACTTTTAATTTTGACGGCATCAAACTAAAACATTGCCGCAAGTTTGTACTTTCTGGGCACAAAAAACGTATGTAAATGTACGAGGATGCAAGACAATAAGGGGATACACAAACAAAACGGTAAATTGTGAAGGTCCATTGTATATTATGTATATGTGAAGGAGCCGGTGGACATATGCACCGTGAGCACAGCTGCTACGTGTTGAAACAGCTGCAGCAAGCGAGTTATTTTTGAGTTTAACAAAACGAAGCGATAATCTAAATTTAGATGTTTCAGGTGGATAAACCGGACCTTTGCAAATTTTCTAAGCTTATTTTTAAACCTTAGTCATGGCAGGTAATGAATAAAGTAGCAAGATTTACAGCATGGAGTCGTTCATTTAGTGATACTTTTCTTTTGAAACTGGATATTGTGCTCTGAAAAAGAAAAAAAAAAACCTGGAAGCAAACCTTGTGGCACACTCCAAATGATGTCAGCATGGAAAATCACACTGGTGTGACATTAACATGCAGAACAGACACTGACAGTAAACAACAGACTGGAACTGGTTGTGACATACCGCCTGTAAAAATGCAAGGGAATCTGCAAGGCAGCGCTGCTCAATCGTGTCAATGTGTACTATTAAATGCTTTATGCTGAGGCCTTGAGGGACTGAGATAGAGCCATACACAACACCTGCATTTAAAAAAACAGCAGTGCAAATGTATGTGCTATGCAGTAAACTGAAAGAGAACTAAACATCTCTTCTTTATTTAAGCCAGTGAATCTAGTTGCTTGAAATCAGACATGTAGTTCTTGAATTCATGCATCATGTTTATGTTTAAACTACAGGCGGAGGCCAGACAAGATGCAGCCAAATGTCAAGGACTTGCTGAATGAAGACTGTCAGAGTGTTCAAGGCATAAGAGCTGCAATTCATACAGTATATGACCTTCATGCCAAAGGGTTTGAAAAAAAGAAGAAGACGAAAACCACTAAATAAAGCCTCATCTGATGAAGACACAGCTTAGGGTCAGGGTGGGTACTTTTTTGGAGCCTATGAAGCATCATTTAGCCCCTGAACCAGAGTGGGTGAACATAGCATTTGTGTGGGCACATAGAAATGCAGCAGGAGGCCTTATTCAAAGTAGTTCCAGCATGTCACAGAGAAGAGACCGAGCTGTGTGTGTGATAGAGAAAGAAAGGAAAGCAGAGAGAGGCAGAAGCAGAGAGAGTCAGTTCAGATTTCACAGCTCCCATTATAGCTCTGACACAGGCCAGTGCCTAGGCCTGTCTCTCCGGTGGGTTACCGCCCTGACAACATGCAGCGAGGTGCCACACTACAACAGCTTCATAAAAACCAGTGTCAGTGTCTGCAGTGGACACAGATCGTACTGTATCTGAGTGGCTGTATTGATTTCTGTGGCACTGATAGTGGCCCTGGCACAGTAGAGGCACCCAGTTGGCGGGAAGATAACAAACCACGCTGTCACAAATTGGTGTGGGCCACGATGGGCCTTGATTACATGTCGCATTTGTGCAACCCCGTTGTCACATCCTCAGCCAGTATTCAGCCAGAATCAGTACCAATGAACAAATACATGAGAAAGTGGGTGACTTCTCATTTGCCGCATAGCGAGTGCTAGACGTCCATTGGCTGCACTGTTGGGGTACTAAGGAGAGGGCTCAGGAACTGTCAGAGAATGTGCAGAAACTGTAAAATATGAGAAAGAAAAATGATCAGCAATGTAGCTAATAACTAAACTGCAGCTGTCTTTATTGTATGCACGGTGTGAATAGACTTGAATTCCAAACCAAGTTCAGAGAAAAAGAGTTCTTGCCATGTAACATTCCTATCACAGGTTGGAGGGCTTTAGGGTGGAGAGACTCATAAAGACAAACTCCAGTCTGCACATGCAGGCCGGATGGAGCTCTCGACGTCCACTAACAACGTTGCTTGGTAGGCTGAGGACATGACCTGCCGGTTAAGTTTACATAAGTGCACGGTTCATTTGAAAAGGTTCAATGCATGATTTGGAGCATTATAACTGGGAATTATAATTCCCCTTTTTTCAAGACAAAGACATGTTTAGAGTGCCATGGACCATACCACTGCTTTTTGATGTGATTTTAAACAGGAGGATACAAACTTCCTCCCGTATGCACCTTCATAATCTCAACAATGCTTTGCTTGGGCCCAACCGGAAAATAAAGTGAGTCATGAGCGTGTGGCTGGCATGCAAAAGTACTTTGCTGCAGGAAGAAATAGGCTCATCTGTATGTGACCCCATGGTGATAAGAAAAGAATACAGATAACAACTATCGATTCTCCTGCTATTGACATGGAGAACATGCAGCCAAACCGGCATGAAAAGGAGAAAAAAGGACAAAGTATATTTGTTTTTCCTCTGATTGTGCTCTTTACCAACGAGAGATGATGTTGGCAATTGAAAGTGGGGAAACCAGTGGTGTCCCTGATGCGCACGCAAAGTGGAAAGCCTGGAAATCGAGTTTGATTCAAGATCATGCTTGATGTGCTTTCATGGAACAGAACCGGTTCTTACGGCAAAAAAAAACAAGTCAATCTGTAACTACATGCATGTGGTCATTCGACCAGTAACTCAAGGGGGAAATTTCAGCCTCAGCCCTGTAAAAAACGTGGAAATCACACGGTGGTTTGGAGGAACCCCCTGTGGTTGACGTTGGACGATTCTAACCTTCGTCAGACGAGCCACAGGGGCACTTCGACAAATCAGGATCGACAATTTGGGTAATGGTGGAAAAGAGGAGAAACGGGTGTCATCAGGGTGGAGGTATTCATAAAGCCTGCGTCTATGACCCCGGGCTGACATGAGCGGGAGCTTCCACACATAACCACGGGCTGTCTCTGGTGAACACGCTCCACTCATTCATTGCTCTGTGTACATGCGTGGAAGTGCATTGGCGGGTGTGGTGCTTAGGAATCTGACAATATTTACATGTGAACACTTCCCAAAGGGATTCCACTTAGGTAAACTAATAGAATCCCCCCCCCCCCCCGCCCAAGGTGAACAAAGAGTCATCTCAGTGTTGTCTCAGGACACCAGAGGACTGACGGAGGAGGTGTGCTGAACTCTAATTACTGAGGAAAACTTTCACTTGGCCCCGACTGAGGTGCACAGATGCACAGGTCCACAGGCTGTTCTCTGCCGAGACGTCGGTGGGCATGAGCCCTTCGAATGGAAGCAGCACAGAACAGCTGTACAACGGACGATGCCGAATCCAAAAATCGGATTTCACACTTCTCACCCTGTCCACAATATTTTGAAGAAAACCCATTTAACAGATGTCTAATTCCATGACGTAACAACCGTGTTGGCAGGAAGGAAAACAGCAACAATCACAGCAGCTTGACTGTTGCGGCCTCAACGGGCGCTGCTCTCGGGCTAACTGGATGGAGTGAGCGTTAAGTGAAATCCAACTAGTTCATCCAGATTACAGTGGCGCACGGTGGATCTGAACGAGGGATCTCGAGTGAGAGTCGTCTGACTCCAGGTCGATCGCCGCTGGATCGGGGCTCGGGGCATCGCCGGGGCTCGGACCGGAGGCTCTGAACCGCCGTGTAGCCTGGCGGGACAAGGCAGGCGGGTGCTGAGAGCGGAACCGCGACCGTGATTTTTTGTGCACTCGTTTTTTTCCAGCGAATCCGCAATGTGCGTGTGTGTGTGCGTGCGTGTGCGTGTGTGTGTGTGTGAAGGGTGTAGTTCTGCGCATCACCGGCCCCTGCTAACGCTATGTCCGCACACGCTAGCTAAAAGGGATAAATTCGCTGTTTTAAAGTGAAATCTCCAACTCGGGCGGGTCGTGAATCGTTACCCCCCCTAAAGAAAACGTACCTGATCGACGGGGAGATTGATAATTTCGCTGATTGGCTGCAACAGAGTGGATCCAGTGCATGATGCCGTCGTTTGGGTAGCCATGCTTGGTCGGGATCCGTAAATCCTTTTTTTTTTCCTCCTCTCCTCTGTTCCCCTTCCTCCTTCACTTCACTCCCCTCTCCGCTGCTGCGATGAGAAATGCGCCGCCGCTGCCGCAGCTGCTGTTGTTGCGACGGACTGGATGGTTGTAATCCACAGAAGACCGACCGACGGAGAGCAGACGACCAGCGCGAGATGGTTCCTGCCGACCACTTCCTCTTTCGCCTGGCGCCCCGTTAGGCACCGTCGAGAACGGTCGTATTTTGTATCCACAAGTCGCTGCAGTTAGCGTAAGGGACATATATACTCGTTAGCCGCCTGGCAACTCTTGCTAGCTGCCATTTCACGCCGTTGTTTCAATTATTTTGAACGTCGGGCACGGTGGCGACAAGTGTGTACAGTAGGAGGTGAGTTATCTTGACGACACCGTGCCTTTGGCGACATTAAAATAGGGTGTCAGTGTGGGTGGAGAGATGATGGCGACCCAGCCCTCCGTAACAACCAGCTGTGGTTTTGAACCTATCGTGCGGAGAAAGGGAAAGAAGCATCAGCCAATCCCACTCTGTGAACGGAAGCCGGGGTGGGACTGAAACGTGATGTACAGTGTTGAAGGCAAATTGAAATTGGACTGGACGATGATTCATGTGGTCCCAGTCCCCGGCCCTCGAGCGTCTGAGGCATTCCGCACACGAAGGAGAGAGAAAGTGTGACGTAAGGGGGCAGGAGAGAGACAACCGTGAGCGGGCCTGTGATAGTTATCCAACATGAACAGCATCTGCACTTTCTGTGCCGATCTTTTTATCTTCTTGCAGGAAGAGATCTTAAGCTCTTTGTACACTTCAGCACTGTGATGCTGTGCAAAATATGTGTTACTCATCCTCTCAGATTATATGTAATCATAGGATACATGGCCACAATTTGTAAATCATACATATGACTAAATGTATTGCCAGACTCTCCAATACAAAATGAACAAGAGTTTGCTATAAATGTATTGTTAGGGCTGTTTAGGCACTTTCTACATCACTACATAGCAGGTTTTAACTTCGGAAAATGACCGAAAAATGGGGTGCAGACATTTTCCCGAGTTTGACGTTCACATATTAAGAACACAGCAAGAGATTGTCCGAGTCGGACGTGTTCACAACAACAGGAACATTTCCAGGACATCAGGCAAGGGGTGGTGCCTTATGGAGATTTTCCTGCTGAATTCTCATATGGGATCACAGGAAAAAGTTCCAGAAAATGCCCACAGCAACATTTGCAGAGATTTGAGTTCTCGCATAGGGCCCCTCCGAATAAGTTCAGGAAACTGTCCTGACTAGGAGTGCATGTGTGAAAGCAGCTCATCTTCTTGGCACCAATCAGCCACACATAACCACCGGCCCTTCAGTTGTGCAGGCTGCACCGAAAGAGTTCTGACCCGTCGAGGAGGAGCAACAGGTTAGGCAAAACTGGCAATTGCCTTGGGCCCTGACCTGAGAGGGGGACCCAATATACAGCTGATTACTTTAGTCCACAGCTGTCGAACACGCCTGATAAGGCCCCAAGTTCAATGTAGGGCCCCCCAGGTCTCTTTTGCTTGGGACCCCGAGGTCCTTCGAAACACCCCTGCCTTCGAGGCATTGACTCTATAGAACCTCTGAAGGTGTGCTTCAGTATCGGGCACCAAGATGTTAGCATCACACCCTGGGGCCTCTAAGGATAAAACTATTTGAATTAGCGCATCCCACTGATTCAAAGTTAGACTTAAATCTGAGGAATGTGGAGAGCTAAGTCATCACCTTGAGCTCTTGGACATGTTCCTGAACATTTATTTTTGCAGTGTGGCACTAGGGCACCATCCAGCTAATAGTGGAGTGCCACCAGGGTGAAATCATTGATTACTGTTGGGTGAACTGTTTGCAATGCTAGGTTGGCGGTGGGCCTTTGTGTCCAAGTGCCATGCATTCTTTCCATAGAGCTGTCCTCGTCCTGCTGAAATCTCCTTCACGGGTAAACGATGCACCGTCCACATGACTTCAAGGAAAATGTGAGTCATCGTACCAAAACACCTCCTTCAATTGCTCCAAGGTCCAGTTCTGACGCTTAGGTGCCCATCGTTGGCACTCTGACCAGTCTGCAGCGTACACATGATGGGACCGGGCATAACAATCTTTGCACAACATCATTGTTGGAAGTTGAAATGTTGGAATGAAGTTACAGTTATTGTGTATGGAAATACACACCAAAAAAACGCGTGTTCAATCAATATAAGCAGAGACTTTTGGAGTTGTTATGCAATAACTGGAAGTGTAACTTGCAGCATCATTCCCTTTTGTAGTCTTTAGACTGTCAGTTAGCGCCACTTATTGGTTTTGGCTATATTTTCCAGAACTAAACACAGATGAATATTGAGTTTCCTCTTTAAAGCGTATGAAGCAAATGTTAACAATGGAAAGGTTAAAATCAAGGATATACACAGAATAAATTCATACCATATTCACACATCATTAAACTGTAAATGTTAAAAGTAGAGTTATTTGCAGCTACTGATGGTGGACAGTAGGGGGCAGCACTTGATAACCAACAACAGCTCATCTGGCTTGGCTAGGTTTACGCCTCTGTTCATTCAGTTCCTCAGCCTAATAGTATTAAGCCTTGCGAGTTTTCAAACTTGTAAAATGTTGCAATCGAAAGTTATTAATACAAAGTCAATGACTTTCTTGTATGTGTTTTTCTGCTCGTTGAGCTGTTGTTATTATTTTTGAAGCAAGGTTATGTCTAAAGCCTTTGCACAAGTTTTATTTATGAGTTTAATAAAGAACTTGCGACCTCAGAAAGACAAACTGCAGCAATAATACTTTGTCTGTTTTAGAGGAGAGAAAATAATCCTAAATGAAACTCGCCTGCTTTGTTATGTAGCTTATCTTGCTATCTGTGCTTTTGCACATTTTTACTGCTTGCTGTCCCAGTGGGAATTCAACCTGTAATTCTGCATCACACCAGCTTTTGCTTTTAAAGAGTATGTATCAAAATTGTCTGCACTTTTAAGAGGAAATTCATTTTCGGCAATGTTCATTCATTCATTTCCTGCCTGCCTTTTCCATATCAGACTGTGACACATCCTCTTGCCCTGCCTTTCAGCCACCTGACGCTTCCTCATCCAGCTACTTACCTGTTCCGAATTCCCTAACCACCTCTCAGTATGTGTACTGGCCTTTTTACACTCATTCCTAGCCAGATTGGCCATAGTCCTTTGGATGCCGTTTCCTGCTCCTTTTGTCTGGTTTATCTGTCGGCCTAGGCCTGCTGCCGACCCTGTCGACCCATGTCCTGACTTTGCCTGTTGTGTAAATCCTTGCCTTACTCTCCCTGCAGAGCCTTAATAATAGTGAACTATTTCAAATTTTTACTAGTGTCTCTGAGTTGTGCTATTGAGTCCTCTTACACATGAGCAGGGCCACTTTTTAGTGAACCTGATTCTGAATCCCAGTCATTTGACTAGATCCTTTTAGGGAGGAGTGTGTTACATTATTTAACAAACACTGGTGTATCACAAGGTTTTTTTGATACTGCACTTCTTATTCAGTGCAAAAGGATTTCATCAAATATATATATTTCTTTTGCTTTGTAAAAAAAAACCCTGTAAAAACACATTCCCAGCCAAAGCAACTTACAGAAGAATACTTTTGAGAGCAGAGAACAAAAGTATATTGACCCATCATCTCCTAACAATAATGAATGGTCACTACCTTTCATTCATCTCACATGCTTTTCATCCAGAAGCATGTGAGATGACAGAAATGCGCATATTATTAAGTGTTATCTCATAAGGGGGTCTTCCTAAGTAGACAACATCACCACGGCTCTTTTATAATCACCATTAATCATTCATAACCACATGCAGGGGGATGGAGTATGACATTTAGATGGGCAGACAGAGATTCATTGCATACATGTCTCCCCGCTCCAAAATACATTTTAATTTGGTCTGTTTTGTTCTATGTTAAACACACAACCATGAGGACGGACACAATTCGTTTAGTTGGCATCGTCATGGCAACACCGCCACCTTCTTGGAAGCCTCTCTCACAGACCGATACTACAGACTGTAGAGCACGGTTTGAGAAGAAAGAGCAGGGAGAGACAAAGCATCTACTCTATTTAAAAGGCTGTAGGAGCATGCAAATAGTGGAAGGGTTACTGGAGGTTCCCACTCACTCATAATGGAGGCCTGGCAGCTCACAAGTGCACACACGTGTGATAATCTTTTCTTTCAGCCTTCTTTATCCTTTTCTTGTCCTCCCCATCACCATGTGACGGACTTTTGTTTACAGGCTATGGCTGTGTGGCTGCTCTCTATTGTGGTGACAAAGTCTATAAGCTCCTTTTATAGTCACTAGTTCATGTTTTGCACTCTGGGTTGCTCCTCAAGGGACATGCAGCCTTCCTCTCTACAGATCAGACAGGAAGTGTCTTTATAAGTTGGCGGTCAGGCCCGAGTCCCCTCCTGCTGGACGAGAGAGACCTCAGAGATGAACAAGCACTGTTTATTTGCCGCCACAATCCTTACGACTCTTGTTGCACTGTATTTCCCACCTCCACTCACGGTATAGTGATGCCTGCAGACTCAGAAAGCTAACTTAGAGTGTCTGCCGTTTCAATGGTTCTGCGATTCCCAGAGGGGAATTGTCTGGAAGCGCATTATCATCATAACTGAAAACAGTTCAGCAGTAAAACCTGCAGGCATGACTGAGATGTTTCTTAAAACCGGTGCCATATTTTCCAATCAATAAACTTTGTTACCCAATCAATATGCTCTTGCTCAGTGACAATTCCCAGCTTTGGTATGCCTGGAACATCAGTGTAAAGACTTGCAGTTGAATGAGTGTATAATAATAAAAAATGAACTTTTTAGTGTCGAACCTAATAATCTTTTAATCTAAAAGAAACCTTTAAGTTACAATAAATGCTTTGACCCGGGAATTGGGCAGAAACACACTTCCATCTTTTCCCCATCATAATTATGTCCTATTCTTTACATCAAGATCTTACATTATTTCCTGAGAAAATGAAGTGTTGAAAAATGTCCTATTTGGCAATGTTATGGAATTTTACTTTAAAAAGATCCCCTGCTGTAACCAGATCCAAGCCAACATTTAAATGGATTCTCATGTCCTTAATCTACCAAGTGTTATGTATAATCTTGCTGAGATACAAACAGACACGGGTGAAAACATAACCTCATTGGCCGAGGTAATTATAGGGATATGAATTTGGTACCATGAGAAACTTTACAGTGTCAAAATGATGAATTGATGTGTTTTCAATTGAAATGTGGCATGTTGTTGTTTTACAGCGGTTTGTTTGCATAAGCATATTTCCCAGGAGTCACACTATTCCTTTAAATCTCATTTTAACCTGGTCAAATGGCTCCACCTCTGATGTTCGCTTATTCCCGCTAATGTGAACACATTAAGCTTAATGGCGGATATCAGCTTTTCTTCAAGGTGACTTTAAGCATTAAATCAATAGGCCAATGAGGAAGTGACGTATCATATTCATCTGATGTCAGTCATGTAGCGTTATCTTGGGGTTAAACTAATTATCCATCCATCATGGATATTTTTTAATAATCAAAATGTGGCAGATGAAAAATGTCCCCATTGACTTGAGTATTGATCTGATGCTCACGTTCAGGCAGTTCCCCTGAGCGTTGTCTCCTACTGTTATGTATTCTGTATGTATACGGTATGCATCTGTGTGACAGATTTTTCATAATTAGCTTTTCCATTAGCTCAAAACAGATGAACATGAAGGACATGAAAGCTCCTCTACTCTTCTGTCTGACCTGTTCACTCTGGGTGGGATGGAAACAATCATCGAGTTACATGGACTGAACTCACTTCACTTCCATCAGAATTCCCAGGAGGATACCAACAGATTCACTGCACACGTAAGCTTGCTTCACATTATTCTTTCCTGTGGCTCATCATATTGCAGCCTCCACTCCTCACATCACACTACAAACAAATAATATGATATTTCGGATTCAAGATTGTGACGTTAATCATCTAACCGAGGCAGCATAGAGCAAAAAGCAAACGCCCTGAAGGTACACTTTCATCCTCTCCCGTCTCCCCCTTCAATCCCCTCTCTCTGGATCTTTGGCACAGTTACTTCAAATGCCTGAGAGGCTTTGAACTCACCGGTTGTGGTGTCAGAACAGATGCGACGCAGCTCGGGGAGTTTGCACAGTGACAGCAGTCGCTCTGGGAGTTTTCAGCACCGTCAATGAGGCTGATTTGGATTCACGGTACTGCAGAGGTTTAATGTTTACTCTGGGTTGAATTGAATGAGTGTGGATTAGCTGGAGAGAGGTGAACCTCAAGAGCCCCAAGTTTTCCCCAAGCAGAGATCTGACTTGTGTCAGCTGGTTTCCTCTCAGAGCTACTGGTTACATGACGAAGGTTTTATTCCCTGGGAGTTAATTGATTTCTACTGAATCTAGGTTTCTACACATTTATGTTTAAGTGTATGATTGTATTTTTTATGTGAAGGAGGGTGGATATCAGTATACTGCGTGTGGATTTTCTGTATGACTCAATTTAGGAAAAATCAAAAGTGTCTCTGTTTGTCATGACAAAGCTCAACAGCTTTTTTGAATTCCTGAAAAAAAGTGATTTGCAGGAACGTCTGAAATTAAGATGGGAAGAAAAGATGATTCTTTGATAAAGGAGATTTTTTGTCTGGTCTATGCATGTCAAAATATCTACACTGACCATGAGCTTTAAAGAGTAGAGCCTGTATAAAGATAATGTGCAGTTCTTTGAATTTTTCCAAGATAGACTTTAATTTGTTTTTTGAAGTTGCTCATCCATTTTCCAGCCACTATTCCTATCTAGTTTGAATGTATCTCTTTTATGTTGCCTTGGACAGAAGCATCTGTCAAATGGTAATGTAATGATATTTTTCCATCTAAAAAAAACAAGCCGGGACCACTATATTTCCAACACAGGGGCACTGTGAATGAATATTTGAGATCATAATCACGTGTGTGTTTTTATCCTGCGGTTTAACAATTAATATCCTGTGGTTTACATTGCTTGGGGACCAGAGGAGATGATCAGCAGTATACACACAGGGGGAATTCACAGCCACAGACCTTTTTTATTAGTTCAGGGGCTGTTGAGAGTTTGTCCTCATCCTCACACCATCTCACGGGACAGTGAATAAAATAACATGGAATGTTACAACATGCAATGAAATAGCACTGGGGCTCGTTTTGCTGCAGAATGCAAGATAAACCGTACTGCGGTGTAGAGGTTTTCCTCAAGGGGAATCAGAATGGAAATGACATGCTTGATTAAACACCTCAAGTTGTGGTAACTAGGAAACCAAGAAAGGATGGGGGCAGCTTGACAAGCTGCCTGTCAGGATATAATGAAGTACAGCGATACTCGATATGCTCAGGCTCACAGGGCCAAATCCTAAGAGAGGGGCAATAATTACTGTAAAAGCCTCTTTCTTCTAATGATGATAGTGAAGCAGCTGCAGACCCCCAGCTCTTAGTAAGTTGATGTGTGTGTGTGTGTGTGTGTGTGTGTGTGTGTGTGTGTGTGTGTGTGTGTGTGTGTGTGTGTGTGTGTGTGTGTGAGTGTGTGTGGTGGGCGCTGGCTAAAAATGTCACGCAATTACTTCAGTGAACATTATTTCTTGGGTGTCCTTCAAGGTGACAAGGTTGAATGAAAACCACGAGCCAGAGCATTCCGCTGGTTGGAGTGTCTGGGCCTGCTCACATTTGGATGTTAATGGAATTCTATTGGCTTACGGCTGGAAGTAAAAAAAACTACCAAGCAAAACTGAAAATAAATAGCAAAGATCGTGTAATCTGCCACTGAGGACAGGACCATTTCACTGAATTTCCTTTGATGACTAAAGGTGTAACTGCCTCCAGTGACCTTTGACCCTATTGACCTTTTCTCCTGGGTTGAAGATAGCGTACCGTCTGGAGCCTGAGGGACTGATGAAAGATTTAGTTGAAATACAACAGTATGGTACAACACGAGGATCTGTACAGGGTACAGAAGCCATCAGTCCACAATTTGCCTGAAATCATAACTGAGCTTCATCTCTGGGAGTTTGCGAGAAAAGAATAAGGCTGGTTATAGTTCACTGCCGTCCTCGGTGTATCAGGAACCCCCACGGGTGCAAGCTGCCGTTCAGGTTCACTGGGCACTGCTTGTTCAGTTCTTGCCAATGTGCAGCCAACTCATTTGTGCAACAAGCTCCTCTTTTAATGTAATATTTGGAATCTGTGATGCTAAGAGACACATCGCTGTGTTTCAGCAGTGCACGGCCCTGAGCTCCACTCTAACCCTCCAAGCTATGGAGGGTTACAAATAATTCTAAAAACAAAGAAGTCATTCATTCCACTTGTTCGAAACACAAGAAGCTGGATTGTGAGGTTATCCCACCTGCTCCACAATCATGATGTCATGGCAGAGTAATTAGGAAAAAGTGACTCCCGTCCTCAAACCCGAGCCCCTGGATGTGCTGCCATGTTATGTTTTTTCTGTTCCTGCAAACACTTTGGATGTTTGTGGCTCATTTGGCCAAAGAATGGGTGTACAGACACACCCTGTGCTTTCCTCTTCTGGTGAAGTTCACAATTACAAATCACAAACAGCTTTTCCCAGAAGGTCACTGCGTACAGTGTGACATCTGCTTTGGCTATTGTTCTGTCTGCAGTTGACCGCTTGCACTTGGTTTCAGTTGTTCATTACTAGACCAGCTTTGTCTTTAAAGGAAAGTAAGTGGAAATAACACATTTTCAGTTCAGTGGCTCTATAAATCACTTGAAAATGTTCAACTACAGCAGCCATAACCAAAGCAGATCCAACAACTCTCCGCTCTGATTTCTAGTCAAGGCTGTAGGTTGTTTGCATACAAACAAGGTCTACATTGAGGATGTTGCTCTGCTGGTGAATGAGGCCTCTGTTCAGTTTAATAAAGCAGCTGACAGCATCTGCTTTGGGACCTTTTTTCAGCAAATTAAAAAATCTAAATCTCTGGTGATTAAATGATACAATAAAATAGGAATATGGAATACTTATTCATGACAGCGTTTCCGCCTTTTTACGATCCCCCATTGAGATGCCTGCTCTTCCAGGTCCTGTAAAATATAAAACTTTGCTTTTCATACTGTGTTCTTGTCCTGTACCTGCTGGATGACGCTGCTCACCTTGATTTCCAGTGCAGCTCTTTGCCAAAGGGAAAAATCCATCTGAGGCAGCGTTCACTTAGATATTTATAGTTTGGTTTGGTCTTGATTCAAGGTTCCAAACCTGCATTAGGAAAAGCAGATGGTAATGACAACATAAAGACATGTCAGTCGTGAACAGCACGGCTGGTGCTGTTTGGTCCTGCTGACCTCATTGACTGAGCCGCTGAGTCTCTGGATGGCAGATGTTCACTGGGAGTGTTTGTGAGGAAGTTGAGGCCTGAGTAGCCACTCAGGGTCAGCCTGGGTCCTGGGCTCTTCATTTAGCAGCTTGCCAGGAGACGCTGCAGAGCTGAAAGAATGTGTGAACACTGCCCAGATTGTGATTTAAAGGCTGCCCATGGTTTTTCCTCGGCCGCCGCGATACTATTTATACCGGTAGCTGTCCTGGCGGGGCTGAAGGAGCTGGGAAACATCGGCAGAGTTTTTATTTTTCTCCCGTTGACCAAAATTCAGGCATGGGAGTCTTAACAAGTCTGAGACAGTGCCCGATGATAGAATGTTTTTTCTCTCCTCCGCCTTTCCCCCCCAAACAGGATTCTGGGTGAAAGTCTTTTTTTTTTCTTTCTTGGTTGTGGCCTTTTAAAATGCAAAACATGTCTTACATGGCGCCTTCATAATGCAGTAGCTACTTTGATTTAAACTCCGGAGCACACGATCCGGTACATTGTCAAGTGTCATTATCAGCTGAGGTGTAACACAAAAGCCCTGATCCCTTTTCTCTCTTTATACGAGGTGTAAAGTTACTCCTCACAAGACAGACGATTGCAGATACAGTATAGTGCACCTGAATCCAGGAAATACAGATAGTCAGCTTTTTAAACAGGACCAGGAGAATGAATGATATGTTGAGTATTGTTTCCATTATCGGGCTCCCACACATGAAAAAAAACTTTAACTGTTGCACTTCTGAAGATAAAGCATTTTTAAAGGTCATATTCAGATGTTTGTTATTAGAGTAAAAAAAAAGCTGCTTTTAAAAAAAGTCTCACAGTAATCAAATTAGATTGCAGTGCAGTTTTATGAAGTAGAAGTACTAACAACATTGCTCAACCAAAAACATAAGTACAATCCAAACCCACCTCCTCCTCCTGTTGTTCTTTCCCTCTTCAGTGCAGCTGTGCTGAAAACCAATAAAAAATAAAATGATAATAGACTCCTGTTGATGTCACAATTAGTGGTGCGATTACACTGAATTTACAACTTCCCTTCACAGCTTATCATTATAGCAAAGCCTGTGTGATCTGGTCTAACACAAATAACCTGAAGCAAAAGTACAGACATCTGGACAGAAAAACACACTAAACTGCACTTCCACTGAAACACTGAATTATTTTTCACATTGTTCATTGCTTCTCTTCTCCACCTTGAGCAATAAACTACTAGTAGTGCATGTAATCAAGATGATGCCTTTAGGTGCTGTGGGAAATATTTGTATTTCACATAGCCTGCACTGCACTTGATTAATGAAGTGCCCAAATGAATGGAAAATATGACAAATTGTGACTCTTAGAATATGGAGGGAGTGGGAACTGTGCCAAGAATAAATCCTTTTTATTTTATTTGTTTGATTGTTTTGTTTTTTGCGAGACATAGGTGTAATTTAAATTGCTGGTTTACCATAGGTGTAGTAGTGTAGGGGTAGTATTTGGAAAATAATAGATTAAACATCAGTCAAATGTAGTTGATTGTCTTTCTTTTTGATTGAGTTGGGTTTTGATGTATACTGTAACAACAGCAATCAGTAAGTTACATTTAATGCAGACTTGTCAAGCTGCCCACATCCTTTCTTGGTTTCCTAGTTACCATAACTTGAGGTTTTTAATCAAGGATTTCATTTCCATTCTGCTTCCCCTTGAGGAAAACCTCTACACCGCAGTACAGGTTATCTTAGGTACTGCAGCGAAACAAGCCCCAGTCCTATTTCAATGCATGGTGTAGCATTCCATGTTATGTTATTACTGTCCCCTGAATTTAGACTATTTTGTTCTTATTTCAATCTTCTGCAGTAGCCACCGATCAAAAAAATCCTAACAAGCCCCAGTTGCTGAGACCTTCTGCAATTGCACCAAAATCATATTTAAACCAAACACAGGCCAAAGTGTTCTTCCCCATTGGGAGTCCGATCTACATTGTCTATATGGGCACAAGACGCCAATGAGAGGGCAGAGCAAGAAAGAAATATGAGCCTTTTTCGTATTGTAATACTTTTTTTCTAGATTCCTATAAAATCCATTTGGTGATGGTCAGTGATGTAAACATTACCACATGACCTTCAGCCTTGAGAATAAATAAATAAATAAGGCATACACTTTATGAGAATTTTATTTTTTTCAATTTGAAGACAACACGTTGCAGACACACCAGCTCATTGTATGACGCTGCCCGTCCGAGTTATTTACGCTTATTGTACAATAAGAAAAGTATTTTAACTTTATAAGCTTTAACTCCACTTGCCGTGTGTATTCTTAATCTTCAAGAGCTTTACACCGCTTTGATCAGAGATGCAGAATAACTGTTTAAATGCGACATTACAACTCGCGTTCACGAGGAGCACCGAAAGGCAACACGAGTTCACGCCCTCCGTGAGTCCCGATTGGCTGCCAATTACCAGGCGACGCCCCCCATTGGCTGCTGCGCGTCCATTGAATCCCCTCCTCTACCTTTGTCAATTTCATTGCGCTCGCGTTGAAACGCTCGTTGTGTCCTCGGGCTCGGAGGAAGAAGAAGTTGCCCGTCCTGCTCGGTCGGACGTCAGCGGGGAAACACCGAGAGAGTGACAGAGAAAGAGACAGATAGAGAGAGAGGGCTAGAGAAGGCTTCGCGTTCCTTCCGTGACCAGAGGAGTACCTGTGCGACTCAATGGGAAGGCAGTAGTGGGGCTGAAAGGCGGAAGGGAGCGAACCTGTCCGTCACCGGCGCGAGCGGCAACGCTGCAACTGCTCGAGCCAACGTGCGAGACCCCGGACTGTGTCGGGAGCGACCGAGGGAAGGACACACCAACATCCCCAGAGATGGTTTACGACCGGCCGGGGCCTTCACAGACACTTCTACTGCTGCTGCTGTGAACTTCTCTGTCCTTAAAGTGTACAGACGAGAGGGGGGCTTAGGGAAAGTGTGACTTCTTCTTCTTCTTCTTCTTCTTCTTCTTCTTCTTCTTCTTCTTCTCTTCATCAGCAAAGGGATTAATCATGCCGGACCAAATCACAGTTTCAGAGTTTGTGGCAGAGACGAATGAAGACTACAAATCGCCGACCGCCTCCAACTTCACCACCAGGATGTCCCACTGCAGGAATACAGTGGCTGCTCTGGAGGACGTGAGTGACTCTGGACACACACGCACGCACGCACACACACACACGCACGCACGCACGCACACACGCACACACGCACACTCTCATGATATTGATGTGTGCCTGAGGATATGCATCTTACATCCTAGTCATTTTGGACGGGGTTGTTCCAACACTTCCATCCACCTGTTATGCTCCAATACTCAATATTCGAGCTCAGCCATTGTTCACCAAAGTTTTGTATTGCTGTGTGATCTTAATAAGTGTGCCATTAGACAGTCATTTCCATCAAGACGTTGAATTTGGACCGTCCCCTCAAGGACGAGCCAGCAGGAGCAGTTACAGTTGAGATAATGATATTCATGAATGTGAAGTTGGCCTCAAAAGGGCTTTTACCTGGTGTACTACACACATCTATTGATATGGATGAGGGCAAAGTACCCAAACAAATCCTTCTAATGGGGTAAAAAAGGAGGGAGGGAGAGCTACAGAGGAAGGATCCTTCTTCTAGGATGCTCGACGTGCAAAAGATGGACATGGACAGGAGAGAAAGAAACGGACAGTCAAAGGTCAATAGAGACGAAACCACGTTCCAGTACAAAGTCATTGAAAGTATTTTGTCTTAATGATTATTCCCACTGTCAAAGTCTGGATAAATAATCTTCATTTTGCAGTGGACTGGGCACTGTGTGTTCCTCCGTCATCAGGAGGAAGGACACTTCCGCTTTGTTCCCTGGCAGCCCTCCCTCCCTCCCTCCCTTGTTACAGTTTCCCTACTTTGTGTGTGCCGTGTAGCGGCGCCTCGCCCTGCCAGATGGTAAAAATAGAGTTTCCCACATGAGCTGCTCGATGTGTGTTAGTGTGTCTCTGCTCTCTGTAGTGGGGTTTGCGCTGGGAGATGCCGGGTTGACGTGTGAGGAAATTCAGAGAAAGGTCTACCTGGTCCTGATGAGGAAAGAAGTTTTAGCCAATGACCCAGATGGAATTGATTTTGGGCCTTAAAGCTTTTTCTTTTTAATTGCAAAACCAGATGTCTGAATGCTAGACGTATGCAGAGACGAGATAAGTCGTTATACCATCCAACGTCGGTTTGGCTCAGCTAATCCACATCTGGGCTCAGTGTCAACCTTACCTTAAGCTCCCTGATCCTCTACACCGTAGTGAGGGTTGTGGCTTTATATGTAACCTGCTGTTGTGAGCCAGACACACACCTGCTCTGGCTGACAGGTGCTTCACTTGGGCGTCAGGCGCGTTGCTTCATTCAAACCTCTGCTGCTGCTTGTTGTTTTGAAAATAGCAATTCATCTGCTGGTGGGAATGATTTCAGCGCTGCTCAGAGTGGAATGTGCTCTGCTGTAGAAATAAGCAAATAAGTGTGTGGATTTGACTCCTTTTTTTTTTTTACAAACGGCAGCTCAGCAGTAACTGCAGGCTTGTGAGGAGGAATCGTCGGGCCGAGGATCCAATTCACCAGCTTTGTTTCAGCGTCGTGCCGCCGTTGAAGCCGCAAGAATTGTTGTTTTGCGGAGACGTGGAGTAGCGCGTTGACCTCCCCATGCTGAAGCGCAGGGAACACAAGCCCTCATTGTTTGGTCAACAAGACCTCCGTCACTTTGGTCTGTTTGACCAATTAAACACGACAGTGGACGGGGAAAACTTCCACGTATTGTCTGCCGGCCGGCCGGCCTAAAGTCCCAACACACGCACGCAAAACCAAAACACATTCTCATGTGTACATACACAGGCATCTTTTTAATCATCTCTATTTTAAATATACCTGTTTGCTAAAAAGATTTTGACTAACTGAGGATGACTCTTTCACCCTTCAGAATTGTGATGATACATCTGAATGTTGTATATTCATGAAATAAAAATATCAGATTTAGCAGTTTCCAGCATTTTGCTGAGTTTCAAACATTCTGCTGATTCTGGCTTTTCTCTGCAAAAGCAGTTTGTTAAATGAGTTTGTACCCTTGAACTGACAGTTTAGGACGGGCCGATTGGAGTAGCATGGTGTTCTGTAATGCTTTAGTGTTCTGGTGTATTATTTTCAGAAGATGCCCCGTGTTTTGTGAATTGCCACCTCTGGGTTTTGATAATGGGCTGTCGGTCTTTTTGCAGACCTTAAAGGATTTTTGCACCGAAGACCACTCCTGTTATTTCTTGTGGACATATATATATATTTTATGAGGGTTAAACAAGGGAGATCCATTTGTTCGTAGGAGTTAGTTTATTAATTACCTTTTGCTTGTTAATCCTGTTTCCAATGAGAACAGAGGAGGACCTCATAATGGTTTGGGGATATAAACCATTTATATACCTGTTTAGCGGGTGGAGACAGTTCCTAAACCACATAAAATTCACCATCGTAACGAAAAGAAACACATGCACCAAATGTTTTTCAGTCTACAGTGCAGTTTTAAACTTGAAAAACTCATATTTGCTTTGTTGATTATTGTTACATGTCTGCCTTGTGTTAATGTGCTATGATGACTTGGCTCATGAAATTAAAGGCCGGAGATGTACTTGCTATTCAGCCACCTGAAGGTGTAGACAACCAGATGCATCTTGAGCGTAATAGTTGCTGTGTACTACGTATGTACTACTACACATGTTATTGGAGTATCCTGCACACCACAGAACTCAAACTGTATTGAACTTCCGGATTTGCATTCTGTAGATTAAAAAAACATGGCAACAATGGAGGAGGTTTAGCCAATTGTTACTTCTGAGATCACGGCAGAAAAGACAATCGCAGCACCATCATAGTGAGGCCTTCAAATCAACAAAGTTGTGACCATGACGATTATCTGCCCCCACACTGCCCTATACTGTTCATGTGTCTTTTGCATTTGTGGACGTGTCGTTGCATACATTTTTTGAGCACATGCAAAACCAACGCACCAAACGGACACAGGGTATCACTTGTGAAAACCTCGTCTTTCCTTTAAAGACGTATAGAACATCTCCCTCCCTGTGTATCCAACAATCTGAGCCCAAATATAAGAAATCAATTGCATTAAATGATCTGAATTTCCCAATTCAAGCTGTTTTTAAACAGCTGATGTACTTAGTCTCACCTACTTAGAGGACCTTTTAAAACTGACCTCTGGGTCTGGTTGTTTATTGGAGGCCTCTAAACACATTAACAGGAGAGGGGACTTGAGCACTCAGAGGTTTTTACGTAAAAGGCTGCACAATGCAGTGTAATTATTTCTTTCTAAACTTAACTGCATCTGACATAATCTTAATTAGCCTAGTAGTTTTAAACTGCTGGCTATTAAGAGACTCTTCGTAGAGCTTCTTTGCTTGTGTGTGTGTGTGTGTGTGTGTGTGTGTGTGTGTGTGTGTGTGTGTGTGTGTGTGTGTGTGTGTGTGTGTGTGTGTGTGTGTGTGTGTGTGTGTGTGTGTGTGTGTGTGTGTGTGTGTGTGTGTGTGTGTGTGTGTGTGTGTGTGTGTGTGTGTGTGTGTGTGTGTGTGTGTGTGTGTGTGTGTCGCTAAAGCCACACCAATAAAAACCTGTTTATCCAGTAAGAGGATGTTAGGCTTTGCGTCATGACCCCCCTTTGTGCTCCTGTAAAAGAGTGCTTTTCTTCCTACACTTTTTTTAGAAATAAGAGCTCTGGTTATCTGTTTTTTCCTCAAAGTTTTCATTTCAAATGAACCAAATGACTAGTGACTCCTGTAGTACTCTGAGAATGATACGATCCAGTCCTGACAATATCAATTTTGTTAGTTTCTGAATTGAAGTGAGCCCATTTCATTGACCCATTTTTGTGGTAGTCGGAATGTTGTAAATGTAGATTTTCTGATTGTTCTTACTATGTGTAATGTGACTTTGGCTGTCTTAGAAATTGCTGCGGCTTATAAAAGCTATTGGTATATGTTGTTGAAAGTGTTTTTTTCTTTTCTGGTTCAGTATACTGTGACATTTCAATGGTGAAAAATCAGTCCTATTTGAAGAGATGTCATCGAGTTCTCTTGCCAGTTGTCCAACAACAGTGGCTTCATCCACCTGTTTTTAGTTAAAATGCATCACTGTTTCTATGTTTACATCTGGTGTCCACACTACTCAAGCACCTCAAACTGAAATCATTAGAAATGCTACTGGCCCAGTTTTATTTTTGAAAACTCCAGGTGTCTGATTGAGACGTGTTAGTCACGACTTCGTCACGACTTGACTTCCAGCATTGAAGGCAAAGCTTCGCTAACACTTACTGTCAGTTCCACCTCGTTGTCCGCCCAAGAAGAGACGTCTCTGCTCGTACTTTTTACCGTTGCTATTTCTGTTTAAAAAGGTGTTTTCTGCAATTAAGCAACCAACCGCAGATTAGGCGATCTGCTTTCATTTTTGCTCCGGCATGCTCATGCCCAGTATACTCGAGTGGTCATGTGATATGCGTTTTCAGTTTATTGTTTCTGATAAGGAGCTAAAACTCTTGTCTGGACAGATATCGTTTTCGTTTTAAAATACCATTTTAGAACTCAAATGTATTAGTTAGGTTGTACCATATATTATGGAACAAACCATTCATACACAAAGCCAATTTGTTCCTCAACTTTCTGTGTCAAAAACCTGACCTCAATGGCCTCACAAGTTCCATTGAAAGGAAGCATCTAAGGCAGAGCTGACCTTGGTGAAAATTCCCCCGTGCTTTTGTTCCACCTAAGAAAACTCTCTGTTGAGGTCGTCTGCACACTGTCTGTCTGCAACTAGAAACCGGCACAAATTGCAGTCCTCTTAAGTCTATTTTTTGCATCTGTGACTGTTTTATGCCCCAGTTACTGAATCCTGCCAGGCAGAAAGAAACTCCTAAATTGATGCAATCAATATAGTTGTCTCCTTGGACAAATCTCAAGTGCGTCGGGCATGACATATCATGTAATATCACAGTGTTGCACTTACAGCTCACCGAGTGGCTTTGGCGCGTGTTTAAAGCTTTACGGGTATATTTATTATTTGCTAGAGTGGGTCAGTTATTGGAGTCAGGATCACTCTGTATCACATCAACATCCTTCTCAAAGTGTCGACTGACTGAACACAATGGGTGTGAAAACGGATCTGACTCTGATGTTTTTCCAGCCTTGTTTATTCTGTTCATTCATTTTATTTTACTGTGTTTATTCAAATGAATTATTCTTTTTAGCTGTAATAATTGTAGGCCTGCAATCCTACAGAGAAAACAGAGCTGCTGCACAGCCCATAACCTCCCTATACCGAAGAAACTCACCAACTAGGCCTCCCTCTCTGTCCTGTATGCCTTTGTCCAGTTTATTCATTTTTCACAGATGAATAACGGCTATTTATAGCCAAGTCAGCTTTTCATGGGCCATTGCTGGTGTTGATGGGGGTTGGGGCTGCCCCAGACTTGCATCATTAGTCTTCCATCTGGCTATTATTTAATCTGACGAGGTCCTTCACACCGGTATGCCAGCTATGCACTGGTAAGGCATGTTGCTACATTGCTTGCTTTATTTGAGAGATTATTGGGGACTACCTCTGGGAATGCTGATGGTATTCGGAACATGCACAGGTAACTGTTGGCACTGTGTGCCAGCTGCTTCTCACAGTCTGGTTCTCACAGACTGTTCCTCGCTTCCCAGACGCTGCTGTCTAACAACAAGGTAATGGGGCTTGTGAAACAGTAAGAAGATTCTTATCGAACTCATGAGTGTTAAAAAGGCCACCTGCTGTGAGCAGCTTTAGTCTCTCATCTCTTTATAGCACCTCCAACCTTAATCTCAGGCCACGCGTCTAACACTAACCTTTATCTTGTATTTACACATCATATGCTCATAAAATGTCCACCTGGCCAGTGGCTTCACTGCTCTGTCTAAGAATAACCAGTTGTTTCAGAGCAAAATGTTATTTTTTGCTACTGTTTTGCGTTGACACATCACATATATAAAGTTTAGAAATTTATGGCTGATGTGTTAACATCTGAAGGCAAGTGTGCTCTCGTAACTCCTCTGCAAGTGTCAGTCTGTCGGCTTGTGTTGACGCTGGAGTTGTTCCCGGGACAGGGGGGGAAGGCCTGGCCTTCTTCAGCCCTGAATCCTCCCTCCAATTCGAGGCACGGTTGGTGGTGACGGCTGTGGCCTGGCTGGGAACAACAGCTGCCCCTCGCGGAACAGGTGGCCTGGAGGAAAGTTTTAACAAGGCTTCAGACAGTTGGGATTATCGATGCAGGGACAATCCACATCTAATAGCTTTAGAGGCACACAGATAGATCTATGAGCTCTCATGCACACATGGCCTAAATGTGCAGTCTGGCCCAAGTGAGCAGCCTAACCCTCCATCCACTTGGGCCAGTCTTCAGTATACGTCCTAAGAAGCTTAATGCCTCTGATAATTGAAATGGGGATTTCTGGCTGACTGAGGTCCTGTCACCCTCACTCTACATCTGCTGTCCACACTGTCCCTTGGCTTTGTATCAGTGTAGTTAATGCACCAGAGTAGAGAGAGCGCCAACTACATTGAAGCAAAGCCAACTACATTCGTTCTGTAATACCCTGAATGTGATCATGACTTAGATTTTATGTAAGAATTGTTGAAGTGTTTCTGTGTTTGACTGTTCCAGATAGATTATTGTTCAGAAATGATAATAATAGCGATGTCACCCAAATGTTGTAGAGGGGCTCAAACCCTTTTTAACCCTTTGAATGCTGTGTACTTGGCAGGAGTTTGGCTAACGATAATGATCCCAAACATGACATGGGAGCTCAAGCACTTGCTTCTCGTTTGTACTAATGATGCTAACTGTACAAGCTGAGCTAATGTGAGATTCAATGGTGCATCAATGCTAATTTTGGTAAAAGCAAATCTCCTTTTTGTCGTTTTTGTGCAGCCGCTACCTCAATCGTTCCCATGGGATCTTTGTTTGAAATGAGAGGTGTCTCTCCAGCATCTGGGCCCGGTAATCCTCTGTTTGTGTTATCATCCAGGAACAGGCTCTGACCAGGCCCTCATTAGGATGCAGCAGCCCTCCCAATGGATCAACTAGGGCCGAAGGTCACGGCCCTGTTCTAATCGATTCCAACCCATGATCTCTCTTATCCCCCGATGGGCTTTGACTGTTAGGATGTGATATTTCACTCACTTTTGTGTCTAGTGTTGTGTACGTGCATGGAATGGGACATGGGAGTAAACTGATTGCCATTGGGTGGTGCCCGTTGGCCACTGTGAAGCCTGGTGATTCTGTTTTGTTTGATGAAGGGATGTCGGGATGACAATCATTAAAGCTCAGGGGTGAGGGGGATTGAGGTGAAGGGTAGACTGGCTGCTCTGGGTCCAACACAGAGGTTAAGGGGCTGGACACTCGGGGCACTGGGGATAAATGGAAATTTAAAGCTCATATCATCCATCAGAGTGTCCCGGCCCAGATTGCCTGAGATGGCTCCCGTTGACGGCTATTGTTCCCGGACAGGCCCTGCCTCTTCATTAATGAACTCCTCACTGAGTTGTAGTGCTGGCCACTCGGCTCTGCTAGGGGCCAGGTTCGGGTGTAGGGAGTGACTCCTCACAATTGTGTTGTCCCGCTGTCACTTTTACTCAGAACACAGTCCTGGACCTCTTCTCGGTTGGAGAAGAGTGTTAACACAAACTCCTTGGATTGTTTTTAACTCAGTTGGGACCAAACAAAGATCAGTTGTCTACTTGTGTATGAGGCTTGAATTTAACAGACAAGAACTTTTTTGCTTATTAACCCCTGAATGTAGCCTTTTTTTGTTACATGTGAAGATGCGTTTAGTATTCCCAAATTGTTTGATAATCCCCCCAAACCCTTCTTCATATTGTACAACAGAAAGCAGTTGATACTGGGAACTGTTGGGTTTTCTCTGTGATATTGTGAGATCTCGATCTTACTATGTAAAAGGCCCTGAGATGATTTATGATGTTGCCAATTTATGTTGATTTGGCGCTTAACAAAAAAAATGAACTCTACTTTTACCCATGCAGTAAGTTTTATTTGATATTTGGTGGAGTTCTCCTGAAGTCGGACCTTGACTAAGTTACATGGAGGGGCTGGGTTTATGTAAAACAAAACTGAGTGGAGTTCAAAAGCACTCGGGAAATGAAAGTCTTTCTTGGTGACTGAAGTGAGCTCAATAGCACACACAAACACAGCCATGTGTGTCTGCTGTGTTTTACTGCAGTGTGTTTTCCAGGAGAAAGCAGATCACTATCCTTCTGTCTCTCTCAGGCATCATCATACTCCATCAAATTCTGTGATAACTGTTGGGCGCTTTGCCTCTGGCACTACTGCCTTCACACCTGACGTTGAAACATGCCGAAGAGAAACTCCGAGGTGAAGTCAGAGGCGATTTTTCCAAATTGCAGCACATTTGGTCCTTATTTTCCAGCCCCTCCTTAAAATGTGGGTTTTAGCAGCCTCCTGCTAGTTTATTAACTGAACTAAATACTCCCCTTGTAGAAGGGGAGACGGTTTTAACAGGTTTTTAAACTTGGTGACAATAGGCCTCTTGAATTTTTTTTTTCATCATGTTTCAGGGTCTGACACATGTTAGATTGAGGACTATTCATGTTTATTCTCCTGACTTATCCCTTGTTTTAAAGTTGTTGTTTTTTTTGAATTTTGTGTGGAGAAAAGCAGTAAGTGAGAAAATGATCATCTTCAGCTGAGAACAATGACAAAAAATAAAGTAAATTTTAAAGTCCGATTGGGATTCTTCAGTCAACACACCCAACACAAAAAACCCAACATTGCCGCTGAAGAGCATAAATATCAGGCTCTGCGGTTGTCTGGGAAAACCCAAACGGAAACAAAAGTGCTGCCCGGCTCTGTCACCTTGTAAAGCGTAAAATGTCCTGAAAAGCGCCTGAGAGGTTAACATGAAAGTTTGTTTTCTCTAACACTTAACATTGCAGCTGATGTTGTCATCCCAGTGTGATTTCTGGCAGCTGGCGGTCAAGGCTCTGGTCCAACAGTGGTCTTTGTTGTGCTCCCTGTGGTGCTGTAAAGCACCAAGTGTCTCGGTGCTAAAATTCCTGAAGGCTTGTAGGTAGATGAGATGTTTGAATAACTTTGAGTCGGGCAGAAATGCCTGAACAGCAACTGAATTAAAAAGTCCTGTCCTGCTAATTGATTTCTGAAAAAGTTCAAAGATTCGAGAAGAAAAGTTTTTTAGGTTGACGCTAGTTAACAAAATGTCTCTGTCTGATATCGACTCAGTGTAAGTTTTCATTACTCATACAGTTTTCTCAGCTTCGTGCTGCAGTGTACAGTACATCAGGGTTGTCACCAAAGTGCTTGAGTATTAATGAGCCTGTGTGTAGCAGTCTTACACAGCAATAAGCACACTCCCCCGTCCCTTCTCTCTCCGTGCCACACTTCCACTGAACTTGCAGGCTGGAGTTTTCCATGCTGCCTCAGGGCAGGCTGACTGCACACATCTCAGCTGTCTGAGAGCACAGAGCAACCTTGCAACCATGGCCTGTTAGTGGTCGCCTGAATGGAACCCGCTTCTGTGCAAATATTGACTTAACTCACTCAGCATGGAGAGAATTTGTGAATGAAACGGTTGAAAAGATGATTTTAAGGTTGGATTTTTTTTTCTTTTAGTAGTGAATTTTGTAGTTTTGCCTCCATTGAATGGATTCAAAATGAAGATTGTAGTTAAGAGTCGGTCCAACAGTGGTGCCAAACTCAAAATGTAAATGTGTGACAGTGATCACATCTTCCTCAGGGATCTGCCTCCTCTTTAATGCCCCGAGGGCAGAACTGTACTGTATTTTATGACATGTTTTGAATGAGTGACAGCTTTTTTTCGTCCTCTGTGGACGTTGAGAGAGTGTCCTTCTTCTGTTTACCATGACTGTGCCACATGTGGAGCTGTAGATAGCAGCTCTGTGTCTGGCTGAGAGCTGGCCAGCAGCAAATACACTGGACCAGGCAGTTTCGCTTAATGCCACACCTGCAGAAAAGCTGACGTGTCTCCTTCTGCAGTGCAGCGGCCAAGACTGCCTACTAATGATGTGGTGTTTTATTTATTTTTCTCCAGGGAGAGTCTCCACAGATTACTTTCAGGTGACCTAACATAACTGTTGGCAGCCATGTAGAAGAACAGCATTGTGGTCCGGTACATCAACATTTTACACCAGCATGTCATTACACCATTTTATGCTGGTATTTTGTGTCCTCCCTGTTTACACCTCAGAAGGATGCCACGTGCTGCTGTGTTGGAAGAGTGCAGGAGGCAGGCGTAGGAGGGCAACCAGCTTAACAGTTCCAGTTCCATGGGCTGTGTTTTATGGCGAGTTCCAACTAGATGGCTTTCAAAGTGGTCGGATCGATGTGCAGTTTAAACTACACGACTTGTTATGTTGTGATTGGTAGTCTTGCAGTGTTGTGTTCATACAATACATGGCTGACTGGTGACAAGGGGTCACACGCTACACGATCTTTCACCAGGTAAAAACCCCTGACTAGAATATCTGGTCTCCAAAAAAAAACATGATGGGGTTTTAGTTTCTGGTGGATGATCCCACAAACATGTTTGAAGCATACTGATGCTTTTACAGCCAAACCATTGTAGACAGAAACTGACCATGAAACTCCTCATCATATACTGAGTTACTGCTGGTGGTCAGACCTGTTATTCACATTTATTCAGATGTCTTTTGGTTTTGGTCAAAGCATCACAGTGCATATTTTTGGAGTGATAGTGAGGGATAGTGAACATGCCACTGCCAGGGGCCGTTTCTAAATTGATCAAAGAGGAAAATTGATTACGTCTGGGAGATATGGTTTCACATTGTGCTGCTTCTCCAAACTCTGTGGGCTGACCACGCCACAGTGGTGAAATAAATATGATTAACATGATGTAAAGTCTTTCCCTGGATTTTTCACTTCAAAACCAGGGCTTTTTAAAATTGATGTACCATGTGAACGTGTTGGAAGTTAGACAAGCGCTTAGAAGTTTTAGGAGTTTTCTCTGAGGGGTAAAGTTTGTTTTTATCGTGTACCATCTGGTACCTCAATGAAACAGGGATTACAACCCACAACCATCTGCACAGATACTGTACATGCACCAGATAAATTGTATAATTAGAAACAAGACTGTCGCCTTCTTATTGTTGGCTTTCCACCATATGTGGCCGACTGTTTCCTCACAGGACTCTCGCAGAGGGGCGGCTTAAAGGGTCAGGAAGGGTTGGTAGAAAAATGATAAAGAAGCCAGACAGAATCTGTGCGTGCGTGCGTGCATGTGTGTATGAGCGAGAGTGAGACAAGTGTGTAGTGATGACAACGGTAAAACTGCAGACGGGGAGGATTTCTTAGATTGTTAAAATTGTGTGTGTGTGGGTGGGTGTGTGGTATGGAGATGGGGCCCTCTGAGAAAAGCGGGAAAGCATCTTGCTAAGTAGACATGCTGTCATCAGCAGAGAGCTCGTCGGCAGCAACAATGGGGCTGGGTCTCTGTCTTGTCTGTCAGTCACTCCAGCATGCAATCATTCAGGAATGTCTTTCTTCTTCAGACAGCGGATGAAGATGTAGAGAGCGCTGCGATTAAACAGGCTTGTTAGCTGGACTCACTTTTGTTGTCGTCTTGGCGTCTTGCTCCCCTCCCTGTCCCACTGTCTTTATGAAGTGAGCTCTTTTTTCTTCTTCATACTGGCTCAAATACTAGCCTCGGGATCTGGAGTACTTACAACGACCCGCTGTCAGAGATTTTGAGCTTTTAGTTAGTCTTTTTCTGGTCACGTCTATGCGTTAAAGTAATGCCTTTCTTGCCTTCCTGCTATAGCTAGTTTATGAACATGGGGAAATGCAAGTTTAACGATACGTGGTTTGGGCATATTTTCACTTTTGCAAGCGTATCACAATCCAAAAATAGTTCACTTTTTTCTTCTTTCTTTTTTCTCAGAAAGGTTATCCAATACAAATTTCCTTACCTTGTTTGGTCTCCAGGATTAGCTTTGCATTCTTCTTCAGTTGTAGCCGAATGAAGGGACCTCAGTGTTCGACTCAGAGAGGGGACAGTTGCTGCCTCACGAAACTGTCTATGTGAACCTCCTTTGCTAATTTCCCCATCTTGTTTTGTGATGGTAGAATTTGGCAAATGCTGGGCCAAGCACGTTGCATTTATTAGCTTTGGCTTGAGTCCTTGTAGTTGAACTTTGTGATTACCTCGCTGAGCTTTCCGCCATGACAGCAGTCAGAAATACTAGTGCATATACAGAAATTGGTTTCCTGTTTTACACTGTTTTCTCCCCTTCCCAAAGTTAGTTGTGGTAAGTGCCAGGCCAACAGGAAGTGGTTCTGAAGAGGGAAATCTGCAGGATCGACTTTTTCTTTATTCCTTTGGCTTCACATTTTATCTTCAGTTACCTGCTTGTTTGTGAACTTCTGTCTGAATATCCTCTACATTAGCCAGTCTTACAGTATTTTCTTCCCCCCACTGTCTGTCTCTGAACACACATTAGACATTATCTCTCTGCACTGTGCTCCCAGATATCCGTAACCAAACACGCGTTACTCTACAATTCAGTACCATAAATGAATGGATCACCGTGGCAACTACCTCCCTGACCAAGCTGTGTTGTGACACTCTTTGTAGACTGGCTGCAGCAGATGGTGCCCGATTGTAATCACAATGATGATGATGATGGCGATGATGATGTCATACATTAGGGGACTAAATCAATTCAGTTGTTTTTTAATGTCCTCCGGCCACTAGGGTCAACAGGAGACGGAGATAGGAGGCACTCTTTATTTTAACTGTGAGCGGCTAGTAGGAGAAGAAAAATGCTGACATTGCAAAAAATGTCATATGAAGTGTGCTTGTGAAGCAGCTCCAGGCTCAGAGGCTCAGGGTCTATTGTGAGAGGATTCAGCTCTGATCCTGCACTGCTGAAACACTACTGGCCAGTGGAATTCCCCTCTCGCTGTGAATATTTTTTTTCTTCTTTTGGGGTTATTGGGTTAACAGTGTCTAAGTTTAGAGCGTCCTGTGCTACAAACAAGAGGGCCTACACAAAAGATGGCCTGGTGCTCAGTGAAGAGTCACTTTGCTCGACCCTGGAGAGCTGTGGAAATGTATGAAAGTGATTTAAGAGTCCCGTGTGCGTGTGCGTGCGTGTATGCGTGCGTGTGTGTGTGTGTGTGAGAGAGAGTGATTTAGGGCTATGTGTTTGTTGTGTCCTGCTGGTTTATTACCCCGCCTGGCTGTCCCCTCTGTTGTGTTCCCCCCTTTCCCTCTCTGACCACTCTCTGCAGATTGAAAGTGTCTGCTGGAGCGTGATACTGACCGATTTTGTTCGTGTATGAGAGTGTGTGGGTTTGTGTGACAGCAAGGAAGACTGTGGCTCGGTGGGAGCTGTGATGCCCAAGTTGTCCATACGAGTTTGTTGTAGATTTATTTATAAATATACAGAAATGCCAAATGTAATTTTATACTTTATACCACTACATTTCTTAGTTGCACTTGTTAAAAAATGTTATTTAAGGGAAACTCATCAAAATGTTTGCATATGTCATGGGTTCTGCAAAGAAAGTTTATATTGGTTGAAATGTCGTTAATGTGTTTTTCAATCTTCTAAATATCAGTATCATCCCCAACAGTCCTGCATTGGTTGGGATATTTAAGGCCATCACATATGACCAATAGACACAAAAATGAAGTGAAATATATATGATTTTTTTCTTACTTATGATGTGATTTCGTAGATGCAGATATTGACTCTGTTTGAACATAAACCTGCTTCATTTTAAATAATTCAACCCATTCATACCTAGGAGCTTCATGAAAATTGATCCATTCCAATTTTAAATTAATGCTCTGTCATTTTTGGTGTGAGATAAAAACCTATGTAGCTATGACTGGTTTCCCTAATCCCTGACATTTTACTGAACAAGGAATCAATGGATTAATCAAGGGAGTAATTAGCAAATTGATATTTGTTATTACAGTAATTGTTACTTTGCTTAACCCAGCCCAAGTCACTACAAGCATATACACCAAATAAAAACAATGAAGAGGATATTAATGCAGCTCTCCTGTCAAGCCCTCAACACCCTCTCAGAAGCTCAGGCACCGGCAGAAATGCTTTTTAGTGCTCTCAAGGCGCTTGCTCTCAGTACTGAGAGTAGGTTTAATGTACAAACCAAAGGGAGTATCAGCTGTACTAAGAAAACTGTGGTCGTCTCCAATTACCTTTTAAAAGTCTTTGTGTGGTTGGATTGGTTTGGCAGCATAGACGGGGAGATCTGAGAAGATTTTTCTCAATCTATGCCTCTACCCTTTGTTTTTGAAGATGCCTGTTTAACAGTGAGCATACATGTGTAGCTGTGTGGGGTCTGAGCTACAGTCAGAGAGTCTGTCTGGGCCAGACACCGCTAATGTGCAAATGTAGGCAGTAGCAGACGAGTCATTCAACAGGAGTTGTAGGAACTAAAACCACAGCGCTGACAGTCCCACATTTACACACAGGAACAAGTAGCTTCTGGTCGGCTTGGTTTAATTTGCACAGTTCTTCTGGTACACAATATCTGATGTTTTCATTTTGCACTGCTTGAAGTTTGTGTTAACACAATTGTTGTGAATTTCATTTTTTTTTAAAATATATATCCTGCAAAAATATTGAGTTGTTCAAAACCCTAATCACTTTGTGTTCATGGCCTTGTTATTGTGCAAAGTAAATGAGCTATATGAACCATATAAGGTAACTTGTGCCTCATACAGGGCACCAAAGGTGGACAAAAGGTTGATGGTGGCAATGCTGCTGCAATGCAATCCGTCCTTAGCTGTCTCTGAAAGGTCAGCCAGAGGTCAGTGCCTGGGTGATTACAGCTCACCCAGGCACTGACAGCTCAGTGTGGCTGAAACTTCCTTTGCTCCTTTTTTTTTCAGTTTAACAGTAGAGTCCGTTCCAGTTTGTGTAAATTAGTGGCCAGTGGAGAAACATTGCTGGATGATCCATAATTAAAACTGACTGTAAATCTCTGCAGCTCTTGATGAATGAGATCTGAGTTTGATCAGGTCCTTCATTCCTTAGGTTTGTGTAATTTGAATGATCTTTCCTCCTCACTGAGTCTGTTCAGTCAGTGTAACTGTATGCCCCAACACGCTTACTGTGGTCCCCCTTTACAATTCAGAGGTGGCCCCTGTGAGCCACCATTTATAGTGAAAGTGCACATTGTGACAATGGTGTAATTTCTCTGATCTGTCTCTTTTATTCTGCCCATCCCCTACCAGTCCAGTGAGACTTCATTTGCCTGTCATTTTCCCTTCAAAGTCACTCCTGTCTTTCCTCTCTATTCCTTTTTGTGTATGTGTGATAGTGTGTTTTTAAGCATTTGTGAAATATGACCCTGGGGGAAATAATTGCGGAGGAGTTCCTCCATTTTGCAACAGAAAACCTCTTAAAGTTCAAATATTAATACAGCACCATTTTCTGGATTTAATAAGTTTTGTCATCTATTGTTGTTGCAGTGTGTGTGTTATTGATGTGTATATTGCAGCTGAATGGGGGCCATTGTGTTTTTGTTTTCAGAGGGTCTAGGAGATTTGATATGTTTCACTCAGATGGGGAGCAGCGCAGGGAAAAGTGGCGCCAACTTTGACCCGGTTGGGCAGCCTGGCCTAATAATGTCCCTAAAAGCTAATTTCCCCAAAATCCCCTCATCTCAAGAGAATCCCTCACTCAACGCTGTTACAGTGGTGCATTGTCTGCGCTGGATTTTCAGTGTTTGTCTTGGTTACAGTGCGAGTCTGAGATTAATGCAAGTGTGTGTGCGTGTGGTTATTCATAGGTTTGTGTGTGTGCGTTTGCAAGTGTATACACAACTCAGGAAAATTGTCCTTCATGTAAGGGACCTTAGATTCTCTCTGCTCTTGCCCTACAACCTATTAACTGGCACACACACACACACACACACACACACACACACACACACACACACACACACACACACACACACACTAACACAATAATTGACAAGGAAGCTCTGGTCTATTCTTAGCTTTGCCTTGAATAATGCATTAGATGCAGCCAGAGTGGAGATGGCATAGAGAAAGAAATACAAACTGAACTGTACCCCACATGCAGGCACATATACAGGGTGTGGACAAAATAACAGAAAAGCCCACAATGAAATTCAATTAAGCAACCACACAAAAATAAGACTTATTAATTCCAAAAAAGAAAAAAAAAAGAAAACACAAACTTAAACTACAGAATCTGCAAACCAACACTAAATCCATGTAAACTAAACCAAAATCAATTAAACCTACACACAACAAAAACAATTGACAATAAAAATACAATTTCATTAACAACTTCTGGCTTTATTATTTACTTGAGACACTTAATATGAATACACTTATGCTCAGGTGTTGTAGCCCTGCTGAATATGGACCATTGCTGTCTGTAAACACTAATATTCAGGAGGATGCTCATATGATTATATAGTACTTTATGATGCAGCTTTTATTCTTTTTTCTACCTTTAGTTGTACAGATAGCAGTCTAAATCTATCACAACCAATAAAATATATTCACATTTAGCATTTTATCAACTTCATCATCCTCACTGCCTCCCTCTTTTTTGTCTGGCCAGGCTCTGGATGTGGACCGCAGTGTTCTGTACAAGATGAAGAAGTCTGTGAAAGCCATCTACACGTCTGGTCTGGGTGAGTCCTCCTGTCTGTCGTCCATGTCAGGATTTTCATTTCCTCATTGCAACATTCTCACATTACTCAGAAACCTACAGACCGTTTCAACTTCTATATTGTGACAATCAACTAGCGCATTTGGTGTTTAAATAATCAGCCATTTGTTTTCAGTTATAACATATCTTAAATGAATAATGTATTTCTGTATTTGATATTAAAAACAATTGAAGACTTTGTTATTTTGTGGCTGTTGGACTGACTGAGCGAGCAATTTCACATCGAATTGAGCTCTGTCATCTCTGAATGTTTGTGTTTTTATTCTCTATTTATTTTCTCATACACACCATGATTGGTTTAATCTATAATTAATGCACAATAGATTGAACATGAAAATTATGATTAATTGCATCTTCAATGCTTTTGTTCCACTGTCTTTGAGGCAGGGTTCAGAGTACTTTTTCCCCCCTCTCTCTCTGTGTGTGTGTGTGTGTGTGTGTGTGTGTGTGTGTTATTACCATGCTCATTGTGGCTGGCTGTGCCAGTGTTGGGTGTTTCCAGTGTCTTTTGTTTGGCCTGCCTGACAGAACCCTGCTGAGAGAGAGAGAGAGAGAGAGAGAGAGAGTGGGAGGGAAGGAGGGAGGGAGAGAGACAGAGAGAGAAACCTCTGAACAATGTGCTGAGCATGTCTTTTTCAGAACAGTATGGACTCTGTTCAGGCCAGGGAGACAGCTGTCTGATCCAGACCCCCAGAGGAACAGCTGGGGAGGGGCACCCAATGTGTTTGTGTGTGGGTGCTGAGGCATGGATACACACTTGTGTTTCCCGCTTCACCTCACTGTTAAACATGTATTTACGCAAAAACATGTGTCCTGTACATTTTGGCTCATTATTGTGTCCGGACTCCCAGGACACGACTGTTGGATATTATGTGTGTATCAGGTAAATTACTGTGTGTAGAAGATTAACCTGTTTGGTTTTCTCACAGTGTTCAGCTGTGAAAATGAATGCCCCCATTGTCGATAGAATTGCCTTCATTTGAATGTGTGTGTGCTTAGTGCAGAGGTGTCTCAGGCAGTTGAAATTTGTTTTCATTTTGAACAAGATAATCTGCTGTAGGAAAACCCTGGAGGGAGGGAAAAAAAACAGCCTTTTTGCCTTCGAATCTGTCAGTGTTTACAGTAAAAACACTGTTTAGTCTGTGGAAATGCTACTGGGAATGCTGATATTTACAGGTCTTCCAAGAGAAAGTCAGTGTAACCTAGGTCTCTTTTTGTTATCACCAACTCATAACTCCATAAAGACCTTGATTGTAACCTTGTGTCTCAAGAGCAAGAGACAGTGATTCATATATAATAATTTTATAATGTGATTGGGTTTGATTCTACTGATGAACCCAAAGAGAATTATTACCTGACATTTAAATTCCCCTCAGCTCTACGGAGCGTTTTATCATATTTTCAGCTCATTGTTTTGGTTTCATGGCCCCTCAACTTTACTGTTGCTGCTGTTGTTGTTTTTGGCCCCAGCATGCAGCTGTTTTCAGCATTGTGCGCTTCATGTCGGCACCAAATGGTACAGAGGCAAAGTTAGCAACTGTAGTGTATACTGAGTATTTAGTAGCTAAAGAGCCAGATATATCCAGACCAAAACAGACCTACAAGGAGAATTTACATTGGACTACTAAACAAGTTTGCCAAATATGGAAAGGGCATCGGTTTGCTAACATGTTTACCATATTAACCCTAGTGGCTCCCCGCACTTACCCCCAGTGGACATCCTCTGTTTTCAGATATAGGACTTAAAGCAGTGTTGGCTTTTTAAGTTAATCAACAGTTCAGCTACCTATAAAATGTTTGGCATTTGAAAAAGGTTTGTAAAAATGTGAAGAATGCTGTTCATGATTTTTGAGCTAATGTTAGCAAAAACACTGTAATGTTACTTAAATATGAGCTTCAATATATATAGACTGATTATAATGTGTTTTTAGAAGTATTTGTGCCTATACAAATGGTCAGTGTAAATTTTCCCAGATCTTAAATTCACATCTATTAATACGGTTTAATACCCTGAGGAGCATAATCACAAACAAAATGGCAAAAAAACCCAAAAGCTAAATTGGACAGCAAAAAGTAAATGACAACAATGCATTAACTATAGGTGCTGACATGCATGGCATCAATCATGCTGCATTATTTAAAGCCAATCTCTGCCTTCTGAGAAAACGTGAGAAAGCTTGAAGAGTTTTCTTCATGTTTTTCAGAGAGGATGCTGGGATGAAGCCTGAATAATGAGGCACACAACGGGAAGCCCCGACGCTGACTGCCTCAATGCTCAGAGAATACTCTTTTGGTATCACTGGCTGTCATTCCCCAAACCCTGCAGGGATATTTTTGGATATGAGGAAATGAAAAAGGAAGAAGAATAGGAGGAGAGGATAAAAGCAGTGAGGGAGATGCTGGAGGTTTGGTTACAATGGCAAGGAAAAATAAATTTGATTACATTCATAGGGAAAACCTGAGAGCATGGGTAAACTATGAAAGTTTGACTTCTTTACATACAGTCTATACCAGGAAGAAGGAAAGCAAAAGGGAGGTGAAAGAGAAATTGGTGAGAAATGTACAGGGAAAGCTTATAGAGGAGCGAGAGAGCCCTGAGTAGCTGCAGAAACCTGTCAGGTTGTCAGCTCGAGGGTTTTGATGAATAAACCAACAGCAGCATCTCAACCCCTTGAAGAAGCTGCAGCTGATCAAGCAGAGCTGCGAGGACAGACCTGCCAAAGCTGCCGAACAGATGACGGCTCTAAGGCAGGCGAGTGTGCGTCGATGTTCCAGCTACTGTACCTATTGGTGGTCAGGATGGCTGGATGGAGTTCGTGATTAATGCAGCACTCGGCTCTCATTGCTTCAGGAAAACGCTCGATGATTGATGATTTCTGGGTTGACCGTGTCCTCCAGCTCACATTTCTCTCGAAGCTGCCGGGTAACCTAGAAAATGACCACAAGTGCTAATTTTATTAAACTGGATAGATGTCTGAGGAAACAAAAGCCCAAGGGGACAATGAAATAAAGGAGGAACAAAATGTCAAAAGAAATGAAACAGAGCCACCTGTTTATACGAGTTAGTATTTTAAATTTGTGTTCGACATTTGCTTTAATGTGTACACAAGTGTAAATGTGCTGGTGAGGTTTCGAAATGCTGGAAGATAATTTTAAGCTCTGGACAGGCCCAGGCTAACTATTTTCTCCTGTTTCCAGTCTTTATGCTAAGGCAACTGGCTCCAGTTGTATCGGTCTTCTCATCTACTGCAACCCTGTGCAAACACTTTCTTCACTGTGTGCCAGTGGCCTTATTTGTTAAGACATGGAGTCCATCGTTGTTTCACAGAGTTTGCAGACAGATATGAAATTAATATGAGGTCGACTGCAAAATGTGTTGGTGAGTGTCGGAGTGTCAGCCGACCAGAACTGATGTAGCCCAGTGCGAGGGAATGAGTGTGGGAGAGACGGAGAGAGGAAGCAGAAGCCAGCCTGCTACCTGGTGATTAGACTGTGTATGTGTGTGTGCGCGCGCGTATGGAAGAAGTTGCAAAACAAGCCTTTGGGATGTTTCATAATCCTCAGTGGAGGGCTGGAAGCTGTACATTAAGGCCGTGCGTGCGTGCGTGCGAGCGAGCGAGCGAGAGAGATAAATCCTACTGTAAAGAATTGTTCACAACATGGGTATTAGCAGGTCATTTGTGTTGGTTGTAAAAACAATGTCATTGTTTCAAGAGGTCAAGCAACAGGAATCCTTATCTCTTTCTTTCTCACAAACACAAAGATATACCACCACTCACTGCCCCATTACTTATGTTTCTGAAAACAATGTTTTTCATTCTGATATTTTTCAGTAACATGCAGCCTGTATGTTAATCTCACTAATAGTACTGAACATGTAATTCTTATTTAGCACGCAGTATGTCCGATCATCCTTCCTCAGTTTCTTATAAGGCTGCAGAGATATTTCGTGACAATGATAATAGTGGTAATACAGGGGTCGTAAGATAAACAAGTGCAAAGAAAGCGATGAAAACATGTTTTTCCTACACAAGTGTATCCTTATTCTTTAAGATTTTCCTCAAATCTTAGCTTTTTTAATTGTACTTATGACCAGCCATCACAACTAGAAATGGCTTTGCTTTAAGATGGCTACAAACTAAAGAGGTCTGCAGGTCAATCCCAGGACAAAACCTGCTTAGCAGATAAAAAGACCTCAGTTGTCTTTGTGACTCACTATTGGTTCCTTTCTCTGCCATGTTACCTTTAACCTAGCTCAGTGTGCCATGCGGCCCTTTGCGGTTGAAGGCTGCACGTGTATTTTTGTCATGTTACAACAAATTTGTGTGTATTCACTAAGCAGCTCAGGGGGTTGTTTGCGCTGTTTGTCAGTCCTGAAAAGCCGAGTTCCGGGCTCTAATGTGCCACTTCAAAAATCAACAGCAGGCCGCCGCCCTGTTGGCTCCGAGCCGAGCAGAGCCACAACCGAACAGTCGGAGCTGTGATGTGTAAACAGTAGACTGTGGTCGTGTGGTGAGGGTCGGTGTCCGACACTTGACAATAGTTGAAGCTGATCTCTTATGACACATCTCACTGCTTTGAGCCAGAAACTGTTTAGACAGTGCAGCTAAGTGTTGATTCATTATCTGCCCACATTAGTTGAATAGTTATTGGGTCAGCAAACGGCCGGGTCCCTTTTTTTCAGAGCCTAAGTTAAGCCAGAAAAGTACTCTCAAAATAGATTTACATTTTATTTTAGTCGCTTGAATTTTGTTTGAACTGTATTTTTGATGGAGTATTTAATGACAAAAGGGATTGTTTTGTGTTTGTCCTGTATGCCTTTGCTGAAAAAAAATGATAGAACAGTTTGTTGACTGAAATTAAATACACTCGCTGGCTCCAGATTCTCAAATGTGATGGTTTGGTTTAATATAATTGAGGATATCATATTTTTGGACTTTGGTCAAGCAAAACAAGCAATTTGCTGGCACCACCTTGGACTCTGGGAACTTGATTATGGTTATTTTCCTTATTTTATTGAATAGAATAAAATTACTTTGTTTAAAAAAGTTAATCTAATAGTGGTGAGAGAAAAACAACGTCTGTTTATTAAGGCACTTAATACCAGAGGCTGTTCAACCCTCTTACTTTGTCTGTTGCTCTTGTGCACAGAGTTTCACAGGAGCCTTATCATCCAGCTCACCTACTGCTTCAGTTGATGTTTTAAGGCTTAAATTAGATTTGTCTGATGTGAGGAGGTCTGCAGGTAGTGACTCAGTCGCCGTCGGCTTTCCCCTTTTAATAACATGATGGATACCTCAGCTGCTGAGACATGAGCTTATCCAAGCTTCATTTGTAAACCTGCTACAGCTGTGAACCAGAGTCTGGCCTCTGTGTGTGTGTGTGTGTGTGTGTGTGTGTGTGTGTGTGTGTGTGTGTGTGTGTGTGTGTGTGTGTGTGTGTGTGTGTGTGTGTGTGTGTGTGTGTGTGTGTGTGTGTGTGTGTGTGTGTGTGTGTGTGTGTGTGTGTGTGTGTGTGTGTGTGTGTGTGTGTGTGTGTGTGTGTGTGTGTGTGTGTGTGTGTGTGTGTGTGTGTGTGACAGATGAAGAGCTGACTCATTATTTGGCCGCAGAAGTCTTTTTTGTGTACATCCTGACATTTTTTACACACCGCTCCTCTGTGTATTGGTCCCTCCCTCATTTCCCTCCCTTACCATTTTTGTCTCCGTCTTGGTGAGTGTCGTCATAGCAACAGTCCCCCGTGCTCTGGCCCTCGCTCCACCACCGTCCCAATGGCATTAGCTGCTATCAGCTGCCTAGTCTGGCGTGAAGTGTATTAAGTGGAATCATCTAGGCCTAACCTCGTAGTAGATTAGTCCGACTTTAGACTCGCTGGGGGACTTCGGTCGCGGTTAGTTTATGGGTTTCCCCCCAACTGGGGCCTAGACTTGGCCTATGTTTAGTTCTTCCTGTTCCTCTTTGACTAAATGTTTCCTCACGCTCTCTTTTTTGTTCTTTTAACATAGTGTTTCTTGTTTAGAGAAGATGACGGTGGAGAGGTGGAAATATGTTTTTAATCACAGCTAATAGAGGTACATATTTCACAATCATGGCCTTCAAAGCTTAAGTTAAATATAAAAAGGTTATTACCTCTACACTTGGTGCCCTTCCTTCTTAGCTCCTACACTCAAGTGAGAAACGACAGGATGTTTATACTGTGAAACTGCCTCTTTAAAGCACTTTTAAATTACCTTGTGTCTAAAACGTGTGATGTAAATAAACTCGCCTAGCCTGGACGCCTGAAAGAAAAAATGTATACTGTCAGAAAATGCTTTTACACAAAATTAGTATTAATAAAGAGTAACTCCATTGTCCCCTGCAGGAAATGCAGCACAACATTTTGCTAACCACCTCCACTAACTAGTTGCCAGGGGAAAACCCTGAACTGTGTTGGAAAGATTGATCAGCCCCCAAAAAAGTGGATCTTTGTTTGCTTAAAAGGCTTCCATTCATTATTAATACACATTAATTGATTTTTCACGTGTATTGATCAGAGAGCGAAAGACCTTGGTTCCCATTTGCTACCTGTCAAAGCTGATCCATGTGTGTGTATATTTTTTCCAGCCCATGTGGAGAATGAGGAGCAGTACACTCAGGCCCTGGAGAAGTTTGGCGAAAACTGTGTGTACAGAGATGATCCTGATCTCGGTTCAGCCTTCCTCAAGTTCTCCGTCTTCACCAAGGAGCTCACTGCGCTTTTCAAAAACCTGGTGAGTGTACTTTGTGTGTGTGTGTGTGTGTGTGTGTGTGTAAGTGTGTGCATGTATGGGTCAGAGGAGTCGATAGAGTAGGGAGAAATAAAATCCTGCGGGACAAAGAAAGATTTCCATCCTGTCTCTAATTGTCTAAATCCCCTTGAGTCGCTGTGTATGTTCTCTAACAGAAACACTGAGCACATAACAAGTAGCCCTCAGGAGGCGACTCTAGGTTTCCACTGAAACAGCTGGAGCTGCTAAAACACAAAATATCTGCTGGATCTAATTCAGGTTTTAGATCCAGCTTTTGTATCGAGACTAAGTCTTTATGAGAAAAATCTGACACCATGATGTGAGGTCTGTCGCTCCCTATGGACACTGTTTGACTCTCACTGAGACCATCTCAGCACCTTATATTTAGGAAATGTGAGCCTCCACCTGATCAGGATGTGAAAAAGATATAATCTTAGTTGTGGAGCTGCACCGTTACGACGCTCCACCAGTTAAAATTCATATACAAGGCAGCAACAATCATTCATCATTCACACATTTGCATAGAAACATATCAAAGCCCGACTATTAAACTTAGAGCAGCTTGTGCTGCATCCACAATGCCCGCTGGACATGAAAGCTTGCTTTAGCTGTGTTTTTACTTTTGCCTATTTGACGAGTTTGAAGTGCCAACACCAAAATTCAAATGTAGCGTCATTTGCACAACTAAGTAAATGAAACAATTAAAAACAAAAACTACTTGTGTTTACTCATTTGAACTACTTGATGCAGCGCTAGTTATCGTCTTATATCATCTTTTACTGTTAACTAGATGTTTGGACGACTGCAGCGCAATATTCTCATATTCTCTAACATGAAATATATGAAATATTTGCTCATATGATCAGTTAAATTGATGAATGTATGTAAACTTGCCAGCATAGGAACTGTTGTTACATAACCTCATAAACCAGTCACCACCTAACCCTAACCTTGTTTAATCGATGTTCTTATATATTTGTCCTTAATGATCTGAAAATTAGATTTCTTAGTGGTTAAAAATATGCAAATGGTGCTGAGGGTGCAAAAATTTAACTTGAAGCAAAGCATCACAAACTTTTACTTCCCATTGCTTTAGTAATGGGTAATTGCTGACATCATTTCATTATATGTACCTACATTTATTTCATTCAGCCTTTTATCGCCATCATTAACTGACAATAAAAAGAGAAGAAAAGACACAGACACACACTTTCAGCAACGTTGCCCCTGATTTAATCCTCTGCTGCAACCTATCAACTCTTTTCTGTCTCTGTCTTTGCTCTCCTCCAGTTCCAAAACATGAACAACATCATCACCTTCCCTCTGGACAGCCTGCTGAAAGGAGATCTGAAGGGAGTCAAAGGGGTAAGAAAAAAACCCATCCTGCTCTCCTTTTACTCTACAACTGGAAGTGTTCTTACATAAAGTCAGACCTCGTGCTGAATCATCAGTGACCTTTAGGAAAACATATGTAAAATTCAGCCAGTGGAAGCTCCGAGGTGATTGTGGCTGACGAGTACTTCTTAACCTTTTGTTTTTTTCAAAATCAGATTTGATATTGTTAAACACATTATGATTCTAGTGCTGAGGCATTATAACATTTTGGTTCTTATTCCAATCTCAACCAATATTTCACCTTACTTTGACAAATAGAAACATGTTTCATATATAAAATCTTTTCTCTTTTATCAAAAGAAGCAACATTTTTAAATATTGTCTGGACATACAGGAACTTTGTCTCAACATGATGAAATAAGCTAATTTTGGTGAAATTGGACTTAGAAAAAGGTAAAAATTACAAATAAGACCAGAGATTAAATTTGATTGATGATGATATTTATCATCAGAGGTGTGGACACATTTTGGTGGAGACACAGACAACAGTATATAGTAATGCAACACATTAGTCAGTCAGTTGAGCGATCATGTGTGTCGACCAACTTGCCTGAACCCAGACAGACTCTCATCAACAGTCTCTGCTGCTCTGTAATACAATCAGGACTCATTACAGTCTGAGGCGGTCTGTGACCTTTCACTCCCACGGCACATGATTGGCTGCGGTTTTCACTGAGTTATGATGCGATTAACCCAGCTCTCTAATGAAGCTGGTTGCCATAGAAGGGTCAGTAGTCCCTGTGACCCTTGGCCACTTGGCTTTGTCTCGACCTCCGAACTGTTTGTCCCCAGTTGTCCTTTCTCGTCTGTTGCTCTTCTGTGCATCTCTGAAATACAATATTTTCTTTTCAGCCTCTGTTGGCTTTTCTCTTCGATTTCCTGTCTTTGTCTTGTCTCTCTCTCTCTCTCTCTCTCTCTCTCTCTTGACCCACTTTCGTTTCGCCACATCTGTCAGTCTGTACCCATCGCCCAACCCCTCACTCTGCAGCCAGTCACATCTGTAATACTTACCCACTTATTGTTCATTAGCCCTCGGATGATTCTCATTACCCCATTGACTTGGGGCTAATGAGCTGCTGGCTATCTTGTAACTCAGGACGAACACACACATTTGCACATTCGCAAAATGTCACCACTCTTGTAATGTCCATGAACCTCTGAAGTTAGTGTGTCAGTGTCAGGGAAATGAAAGTAAGGACGTTAATTAGATTATTTCCTGTCTTCGTTAGCCGCTATACCCAACCTGTTGCTCACCTCCGCAGCCCAAGGCCTTTCCCTCGTACCTCCCTTGCCCTTCATTATTTTCCTCCTCCTCTATCATTATCCTGCTCCATCACTCCTGTCCTCTCCCGGGGGAAGTACCTGCTAAAGGGGGGGGGAGCAGGAAGAAGTCCAGACCTGCACGAAAGGGCTGTTTAGACTGCAGGGAGAGGAGGAAGGAGACTATGATGAAGTGATGGTGTGATTTGTATGTCAGAGATGTATTTAAAAGATCCAAAAGTCTATGGAGAGAAATTAGTCTCAGCACTGGAGACAGATGCATGTTTCATTATCCACAAATAAAAACAAAGTTCATCAAATGTGTATGATGATTTGTGAGTAATTTATTGAGCTGATTAATGCATTTTCCAATCCACCACCCAATTTAAACAGCTGTAAAACAATTTAACATAGAAATACTATTTATCTTGAAGAAAAATTGTCAATGTTCTGCGTCTATTTTTACTTAACCAGACCCACCATTATTAGATTCCTTTTTTGAAATGCTTAAAAAAATATTTATGTCTAAAATCATTCTTCTTATGTCTAAAGGGGTCATAATAGGTGTACAGCGTCTACATGCACGATGGGATGAAAACAGCACAGTTAATTTAAAGTTGTCACATGACACTGGAGTATTTCATGTAAAACTACTTGTATGCTTTTGAAATTCCACATGAATGTGTTGAAAAGTCGGATGTCCAGATTTCCACCAAGACTTAAACACAACGTGAATATGTGGCTCAAAGGCTGTCAAAATTCCTCATACAAATGTGAGTATTTTGAAAATAAATGGAAAATGAATGCAAATTTCTCTCCATAGAAGCTGGAGCAGTGACACTGAGTCAGGAAAATACTTTCAAGGACGTGATAAAATAGCCAGTAAAAAAGGAATATCTATTTGAAGGAGAATGTATGACTTAACCCTAAAAATATCATCCCCTGTTTTCTCTCAGCGTGGATAAAAAGGGTGTGGTATCTTTAAAAAAAGCTGTGCAATTATTGCATCTGTGTGGCAGCTCCAATTGCCACCAGTCCTTTCATTTGATTTACCGCAGGACATAATGTCTTTTCTATTGGCCATTGTTCCCTTCAAACTTGTAAATATTCTGCCGGTTATGTCTCCGGCAATGAGTGCGATGGACTAACCCCGAGGGGGGCAGCCGCTAATGGCTCTGCGATTAGAGGGCTTCTACCGTCAACGCTGTTACTCAGCTTAAAAACCCCAAATTTTCCACCTCATCTACCTCCATCTCACCACATAGTATGATTGGGAATCCTTGTGTAAAAAGAAATCGACGGGGTCACTTTTAAGTTACCACCATTTCTGACCTTTTATTTTCCATATTTATGCAGTGTTGATGAAGTAAAGCACACAATAATGCAGGAACAGTGTTTAGGGAATTACTTTTAAACACATTATTTTGTTTGTGAGAGACATACTTTAGTCTTTGTTCAGGATGCAGCTCAGTCACTATGCTAGCAGCAAAAAACAGCTGGGTGGGGTCCCTGGAAGACCCACCAGTGTTATTGCTGAAGATAAACACTCGCAGTCGGGGGAAAAAGGGAAGTGCTGAGTCCACGAGACGTTCTGCTAACAGCGGACTTTGAAAGCGGACGCCAGCATGATGTCATGCCCGCAGCGGACCTTCTCATCCACTGCTTATTGACCAGTCTGCGTTTCCAACCCACCATGAGTCAGATCAGCTTATCACTGTTCATTCACAGTGTCTGGATGGTTGTTGTAGAATCTACTGTGTTGATGTAAGTAAAGAGTGTGAGGAGGGGGAGGCCTTCCGTGCTCTAATGCTTCTGGACCGAGTGACGTTGGTCCAGCTGTGTTCCACCTCTTTGTGGTTCAGTGGCTCGTGAACTCCCAGAACCACTCATGCATGATCACTGTTTGAGATTTTAGATAAGAGCAGATCACAGATCGTGCAGGGTTTCTCTCAGTTGGTCTGAAAACTACATCCTCTGGTATCGACTGAAACATCAGCATCATCCGTTGATTGTAAATCCAAGACTTCACAAACGGAAGTAGTAATAGATTAAAGGATTAGTTCACCCACTTACCCTTGCAGTTGGACAGTAAAAACAGAAAAAGGACAGTACACAATGCGACATAAAAACTGTATATTCTGGCTGCTCACTACTTTCTACCAAAGGAGTGCCAGCTTAATTATGGGCTCAGAGATGAAATGTTAGGTTAATTGACATAATTGACAAAGTCACTTGCAACAATTTTGATGATTTATTAGTTGTTCCAGTTGTTTTTCAATAAAAAAATAAACGACAAACATTATTGGCTTCCACCTTGTTTCAGTTTTTTTTGTGTTCTGGACTGTTATGTGAACAAAACAATCAATCTGAAATAGGTCAAGAAAATTATCATCGGATTCATTGAAGCTGGAATAGTCTTAGATCAGATTACTTATTAACCTGATCTGAGAGCTATGGGGCATTGGGACTGAAATGGGTGTGACTGCTGCTTGTTTTTTTCTGCATCACAATAGAACAAAACCAACCATCAGGAAAGCCTCACAATATCCTGCAAACTACCTGGTTACATCTACAAAAGTACAGCAATGGGAAAAGGTTGGAGAACTGCAATTCCTGGACATGTGTGGTAGTAGATAGAAAGAGGTGATAAGTTTTGCGAATGGAGGTTGTTGTCAATGGTGTGACATTCCTCCTGAGTCCTGTAGATTCCGCCAGACAGGGCGCTAAGAGCTTTCTTCTCTCTCGGGGATTGTTTTGCCCCGTGCTTTGGCCTATTCTGCTCTGCCCTTCCCAGTCCAGCAATGCCTGTGTCTGGTATTTTTAGCCATTGTTCCCATTATTCTCCTCTCTCTGGCTCTGACATTTCCTTCCATTCACCCTCTCTTTTGTCTCTGACTCTCTTTTGACCGGCAGCCTTCTCTTTAAGCGGCTTCCTCCTTTGTTGTGCCCTCGTTCATTTTTTACTTTAGTTGTCAGCTTTTTTGGGGTATTATTGTTACAGTCTTTTGTGCTGACTCTCCTCTGGTGGTTTCTTCCCACTGGAGCTGGTTGAGTGCTCCTTGACTTGGCCCAGCGAACCAGACCGTGATCCTGTGAGCTGACAGGTTGAGCCTGCCACTCCTCTGCTCTTGAAGTGGAGGTCAACAGTTGGATCACAGTCCTTTCTGCAGCTCTAACAGCGGCTCTGTAGCCGTAAGCGGTTTGCTCGGCTGAACAGAAATATGTGCTTTTCACATTTATTGGACAGAAATGCACAGTAAGCTAAATGAGATGAGTGCTGCTTCACCATTTAGTGCTAAAATGTTCACGATCGGAGTTCTCTGCCATGTTCCAGCAGTTGTGGGGGATTAAATTTCAAAAAGGAGTAGTGGAGTTAAATGCAACATCATTTTCTTGATTGTTTGTTAAAGTTGCAAGTTATTGAGCCTATTCTAGGCACCTTCGCTCTGTTAGTAAGCAACAATTAATGTTGCTGAATTGTTCTTTGTCTTCACACAGCTAGTTGCACCCAGTAATGTCTTCTTTTGTTTGTCCTAATCACTGTTTAATCAGCACCGCAGCAGTAGGGATGTTGTTTAATCAAGCACACCCATGACAATGGGAAATCAGCGTTGCCTGTCATCTACGACCAGAGGAACCGCATAGGTGTCAGAAACAATCATACCAAGCTTCTGCTTTCCCAAAACCCTCCACGTAACCTCACCCAGTTCCCTGCTGAGACAGCTATGGGCTGCTCTGCGACTGTGGGGAGGATGATTCAGCTTACTGATTTATACTGCGATAAGGCACACACCTGCTAACACACACACACACACACACACACACACACACACACACACACACACACACACACACACACACACACACACACACACACACACACACTCACTCATGGTTGTCATGATGGTGACATCTTTGTGAATGTGTGTGTGCAACCTTTGAAATAAATTCTTGCTTTGAAACCAGTGATGTTTAACCACAGCCTTTTGGTTTTCTTTTAACTTCCTGAAGGATTTGTTAACTGCTTAATCTTAAAAGTTGTTCAAGTTCATTCTTGATCTTCTGAACAAGTTGACAAGGCAAAGTATTCTTTTAAAAAAATGATGTTGAGTATTTTTTTTCTGTTGATAAAGAAATTGATTCACAATCACTTCAGCATTACTTTCCTTACCATTGTTAAAATGTAAACTAATTTGTGTTGTTTTTCACAGGATCTAAAAAAGCCCTTCGACAAAGCCTGGAAGGACTACGAAACAAAAGTGTAAGAAACTCAACACACTGTGTCTAATCAACAGCTCTGTCATGTTAATGTACAACCAGACATTTGATGTTTTTAGTGAATTGGATACATTTGTGTTCAAACTTCAATTGAAATGTGCTGTTTGTGTCATGTCTGTGTCTGACTTGTCTCAACTAACTCTCCCTGTCTAACCTCCTCCTGTTGTTATCTGTCAACACATCCCTGATAATGTGAATAACCGGCCCTCAATGTCACCTCTCCCCCTCCACACACCGTTGTGATTGTGCATGCAAAGAACACATGACTCTTTATTTTTTATAGCACTATCATATATTTTACAAGCTGCAAAGGACATTCTTTACTGAAAGGGTAATGCATCTCATCTCCAAACCGTTTTGATCCGACAGTACAGACTTTGTACTGACATTGAGAATTCAGCCGGATGCTATATGACTGTTCCTCTCTGCCCCATCGTATTCTTGTGATTTGACTCTATTGATGGCAAACTGAAGCAATCAATAGAGTCCAGTTGTTTGCCTGATTGGAAAACTCACCAAAATCCGTCTCTTATCTCTCTGCTGTCTGCTGTCACAACAACAGTCTATTTTCATGTCACAGCCACAGAGAGATTCAATTATTTGGTTTTTAACACCGTATTGATTTCTGATTTTTTTCCCCCTACTTTTGGTTTGCGTGCCTCCCAAACACAAGTTTGACTTCTGATTTCAGTCTCCAGATTGGAGACCATCTCACTTTGAATGTCGTCAACTCAGGAAGGAGTGCTTGATGTTTAATTTAACGCCTAAAATAAGAGGAATTCTCCTAAATTTAAATGCTGCTGAATATAGAAAAATCAAGTATCTTTTTGGTGAAACACTTCCTGAAGTGAGAGGACTTAAAGTGAATGGATTCTCGGCCTCAGCCGCAGCCAGCCAGTTTGGCTGGCAGCCAGTCAGCCTGGCCAACATGTGTCCCTATTAGCTACAGCCCTGATGATGCTGTAATGCTGTCAGGGCTTAAGATCCATGTGCTGACAAAGGCCAGCAGTGTCCTCTTGGTAAAATCCAATCCAGCATGTTCGCTAAGGCTAAATGCTAAGATCAGGACCAAATCTGAAAGCTGTCAGAAATTTTTGTTAGTGTCCTTTATGTTGTGCATTTCGGGTTTTCAAAAAAAAACATCTCACTTGCTGTGAATTTCGGGAAAATGTCTGTACTTCTGTGCATGTCTGAAAACAGTCAACTTTTCCGAACAAGACTCAAAAGGTTTTCTATTTGCTCGTGGCACTATTAAGCAAACAAACCTCAAGTTAAGTGTAGCATTCATATGCTACCTATATAACCTCTGACAAAATGCCAATTTTTTTTTCTTTCTTGTAGCCCGCCTTACATAATGATGATAATATAAAAACTGCAGCTCAGCGGAGTCATAAAACTGCTGCTCAATGTGGAGACTTTGATTTGATACACAGACAAAGACGAGGTGTCAAATCAAAGTAAATAGAGTCCTTTGTTTAATACTTAAGGAGGCTGTAGAGTAGAAAAACTAAAAATGTTGTTTTTTACGAGGGATTATACTTGTGGCCAAGAGTTGTAACTTCCTGGAGCTTTAATGTCCCCATGAGGTAACCAGGCATGCAATGGACAAATCCAGTGCCTTGCATGAAAGGGATGAAGTTTATTTCCCAAAAAGGTTGAAATATTTCTTTTAAGAGGAGGTGGTCATTTTGAATCGTAGCAGCATATTTTTGGAGCTGACTCACACGGTCGTCCCACTCTGATCTTCCCTCTTTGATGTTTTAAGTTAAAAATGTCTCTTTCACAGTTGAACATCAGTGAGTGAAGTGTAGATGCACATGAACCAGGCTGTACAGCTCCTTTAAACACCTCGCAGTCACCGACACGACACTTCCCGTCTCTATGGCAGAGAGCAGACTGCTGCATCCTTTTTGCAGGAGATATGCTGTCAGTAAGGCAGCATATGAAAAAAAGAATGCCCTTTTTGCATGGACTGGTGCCTCCCCACCTTTTCTGTGACTTGTTTTCCTGATTTCCTACGAGAGATACTGTATGCAGAGTTAATGGTCTTTGTGAAACATCAGCCCCGAGTACTGACTGTTGCAGCATGTGAAAGATTTCACTAGAATCAGGCAACCTACAACAAGTGAATGTGTGAAACCATCGATGCCTCTGACAGTCAGCTCTCCCAGCAACACCCTTCTCTTTATTTACCAGACAACAATAGGAGCTGATTTTACACAATAACCATACATTGTGTGCATTTTGTGGCGCTGTCATGGATGTGCTGTCTTTTTACTCCTGCGCTGTCGCCTCTCGCCAGCACCAAGATAGAGAAGGAGAAGAAGGAGCACGCGAGGCAGCATGGGATGATCAGGACAGAAATCAGTGGGGCAGAAATTGCTGAAGAGATGGAGAAGGAGAGGAGATTCTTTCAGTTGCAGATGTGTGAGGTTAGTTAATCAAACGATTGTTAATAATCTGTTTTGGTTTGTTTATTTTTCATCTAAATGGGTAATGAAAAAAAAAGCAGCATAACACTTTGAAATATGATGTCACACAGTGTATATATTTAAATTATCTTTCTATTAAAAACAAAAAGAATTTGCACGTTTGATCTAGCGACTATAGAATAATATCTTGAATTTTGCTGTGTTTGTGTTGTCTGTACCATTCGAATGTCCAACTTTAATGAAGCTTCACTTGAAACACGTAGGATTTTATTTTAAAGTGTGGAGATGTGACATGAATGCATGTTTGAGATGAAGCCCGAGTTCCTTTTCCTCTTGAGCAAACCTGGCCCGACACTGTCTGACTGCATCTGTATTCAATGTGTTTACAGTATCTCCTCAAAGTCAATGAGATCAAGATCAAGAAAGGGGTGGACCTGCTGCAGAATCTAATCAAGTACTTCCATGCACAGTGCAAGTGAGATACAAATGTCTTTCCCATTTTAACTGTGGTGGTTTAGAATATATTTTAGCACTTGAAAAATCTTAAATTAGGGAGAGGAGACATGATGTGCTTCTCGTTCAGTTTCTTTCAGGATGGTCTGAAAGCTGTGGACAACCTAAAGCCTTCCATCGAGAAACTTGCCACAGATCTGCACACAGTGAGAACCACAGCAGCCATAGTTGCTTTTCTTTTTTTTCTCACATTTGTCTCCCTCTATGAATTTCTCCATTTGAATTCTTTCTGTCCCCGTACGACAGATAAAGCAGGTACAGGACGAGGAGAGGAAGCAGCTGACTCAGCTACGAGACGTCCTCAAGTCATCGCTACAGGTGGAGCAGAAAGAGGTAACACACACACACACACACACAAACACACACAGTACTGAGGGTCCTCCTGGACCTTTCATTGTCAAAGAATATGCCGGTCAAATATTATTGATCAATAGTAATTCCTATAAGACTGCTTTTAAAATGAGATTAACTATATATATGAACCTTGAGTCCAGTTATTAATCAGCTTCTTTCATTGATGACTGGCATCAAAAACTCTCTCACCATTTTAAATGTAACACTGTTGTTGCTAATGTAGGACTCACTCAGGGTTTGGGGTCCAGTGCGCATTATAAGCAACTCAAGAGGCAAAGAATTCCAAATGTTTTATTTGTTTCATACATTCATTGCTATTTTTGCTCTTTTAATTAATTAAAAATATAGTTTTTAACTGACCCCAGCCCTGTGTTTAATGAACTTTTAAATATGCTGCAGCAGCAGCTCGTGGTCTCACCTGAAGATTGTTTTTATTCTCTCCTCCGCTGCCTCCGTCTTTTGTGAAACAAGTCTAGGAGAGTAAGTGGATTTCTTGTGGTTGTTTGAATCTTGTTCTCATTTTGGTGCCATTGCAGTTATAGTTGTATTTTCCTTTTACAATAGCAGATGATTTATGTGTTTTTGTTAAAATTTGACACAGCCATGTTTCTGTGCTTTTGTTATCTTAAGTTGTGCTGTTGAGTTTCAATGTCTTGTCAGTGGGAAATGCCTGAGCTGGAGCAACAGTCCTGCTCCTCCAAGATTATCCCGTTGGCTTTGTGTGTGTGTCTGCTGATACCAGCATGCACCAACAGAATCATTAAAGCCCTGCCAGTGCCGGCCTTCAGACGCCGTCCTCTCTGTTTCTTGTTGTTTCCAGACAGGAAATGACATCACTAAAAATCCTGACCTCTGTTTGGTCTTTTTTGGAGGTCGCTGTTGTTTCATTGCAGTCAGACATGTATATCAAAAAGATTAATACATATACAGTAAATAGATTTATTTAAGGTAAAATCTCTTAAAATTTTGAGGGCTTATGATCGAAATTGTGAAATGTGTTTTCAGATTTGCAAATTAAAACTAAAATGCTAATGGCAGCGTTTGGCCGCCTGCTGCCGTAGATCCCTTATTTCAGAGGGATTAGAGCTATATTTCCTTGTGTACAAAATCATTCAGGCTCGCAGCAGCAATCATCCTATTGTTTATCGTACTCGCCTTGAAATCCTCAGAGGAGCACGAGAAGCAGAGCAAAAATCAGCCATTTAACACTCCACTGGCTCCCATGTGCTTGCATGTGGATTTGCGAATCTGGCATACAGCAACTGCTTTTTGTCTTGTTTCTTTATTTGTGTAACAGCTCTGATTTGGATAATCTTTGTGTTTGTTTTCCCAGGATTCACAGGTGCGGCAGAGCACCACCTACAGCCTGCACCAGCCTCAGGGCAACAAGGAGCATGGCACAGAGCGCAGTGGTTACCTCTACAAGAAAAGTGACGGGTGAGTATTTTGAAAAAATGTCTGTGTTTTATTGTGACAAGCTTTAAGTGGGTGATGAATACATTAAGAAAGTGGTTCTCAACCTGGGAGTCCCGGCCCCCATGGGGGTTGCAATATCATTTCTGGGGCTCGCCAGATGGTTGTGGAGAAAGAAAAAAGATATATGTATATATTTATATTTGTTGCACTGCTCACCTCACAATCCTGATTATTCTGGTGGTTGAGAACCATTGCATTAAAAGAAATATTCGTCATACAATAAAGGAAGGTCTTGATCAATTTAGGAATAGACTTTTAGTTTATTAGTTAATTATTTTCATTATTGAATAACCTGCAGATTAATTTCTCTATTGATTGATTAATTAATCATTTAGTCTGTAAGTGTCACAAAATAGTGAAAAATGCCCGTTTTACCTTAAATACATCAATTGAACTTTAGAAGGAGAATCAGTGCTTCAGTGTTTTAATTATACATGTATGAATACACTGTTCAGGCTGTGAATCATAACTAATGCATGTAATGTGATCATTTTAAATATTTTATGAAATGTGTCTGCTCTGTGAATTAAAGATTGCACTGTGCCGCTGTATATGTGACATACTGAACATTGCCTTGTGTGTGTGTTTGTTGCAGGTTGAGGAAGGTTTGGCAGAAGAGAAAGTGCACGGCGAAGAACGGATACCTCACCATCTCACACGGCACAGTGAGCGAACAACATCACCCTTTTCTCTCTAAGAACACAGCTGAGCACAGGACATGATCGATATGGTTTATCGGATTAAATCTCACATACACAGGCTTCATTAACTCTTTTTCACTGCACCCACATCAGCTTCAGTGTCCTGGCTGCAGGCCCTCTCCCTCTCTCCCCTCGCATGGCATGAATACATAAACGGCGAGTGGCAGAGATCACAGGCCGAGTTCACAAGTTAATATTCTCCTCACATCGCTGCCTCATCGGAGAGTCTCACTTAACTCAGTTTGTTCCCATACGAAAGATTTAACTCTGGCCCACTCGCCAACATAGTTCATCTCACACAGAGCAGCTTATCAAATGTTTCATTTGGCTCCAGCAGCAGTCAGATACGCTCAAACACAACACACTCACTCATTTATGTAGTTGTTTTTCACCTTCCCTTCCTCTCTGTGCGTCATCCATTTGTCTACGGCAGGCTAACCGGCCACCAGCTAAGCTCAACCTGCTCACCTGCCAGGTGAAACACAATCCTGAAGAGAAGAGGAGCTTTGACCTCATATCACGTAAGTTCATCCCACTTTTTTTATCTCTTATGTACATGATCCATCTTCCTTCTCATTTTATAGGTCCCCCTCTTTCTTTTTTGACACAGCATTTATCACTTTTTTTGTGGATATACTCAAAAGCTTCATTAGCTCCATTCTTCCAGGCAGCAGCAAGTCTTCATTGGACTTCTGTTTAGAATGCAGATGAGAGAACAGATCCAAATATAAATTAACAAATCCGGTTAGACTGTGTGAGATGCAGCTAATGACCCTTTAAAAATAAAAGTATTTAAGATGGAAAGGTGAAAAATAAGCTACTAGAGAAACTACGTTTTAAATGTAAATTGACAGTCCGACCTGTCAGTGGGATAGTTCAATGCCCTCTGGAAGAATTTGGCGCAGATCTTTTCGTTCATCTTGATTCCTCTGTGATTAATTCCCTCCCTCTCTTTCCCTTACCACTTCTTTCTTCTGTTCTCTCATTTCTTTCTTTTTTTGTTTGTTTTAGACGACAGAACGTATCACTTTCAGGCCGAGGACGACCAGGACTGTCAGATGTAAGGGCCTGTTCCTTCCTTCCTTCTTTGTGTGTGTGTGTGTGTGTCTGCGCGTGTGTGCATGTGTGTGTACAGGCTGGTGCCTAAGTGCATCCTGTTTACCACCTCCACCACTTTCCACAAACTTCCTACCGCACACCGGTTCAGCCGCGTGGCCTTGTCTTCATCCAGCACCTCCTGCCTTTTAACTGCCTTCTACTCCAGTCTCACTTATCCCACCCTTCTTTTAGTCCTTCTCTTTCATCATGGTCATTTTTAAAAATCGCCTGTACGCCCCTACTCTGTCGCCCCGTCTCACCTCTTTCCTTCTCCAGCTGGATCTCGGTACTGCAGAACAGTAAGGAGGAGGCGTTGAATCAGGCCTTTAAAGGGGACCAGCATTTTGGTGAGAACAACATTGTGCAGGAGCTGACCAAGGCAATCCTCGGAGAGGTGAAGAGGATGACGGGAAATGACGTGTGCTGCGACTGCGGAGCGCCCAGTGAGTGGCAGAGATGGGAAAACCCTTGCTTTATTAACGACTGACAGCAAAGAATCCAAATCAATTTTATGACCTATGGATGATTTTAAAGTTAGGTTGATGATATACCTTCCAGGCAGGATTTAGTTACCATTTTCTTCACTCACTGTCTTACCTCAAGTCTGCCATCATCATCATTGTGCCAAAGATGCCCCCTTTATGTGCCCTGTTACGCTAACACCATCTCTCCTCTCAGCCATCTCTTGATATTCTCAGTTCTGTAAAATTATGGGAAAGCCCTCCGCCCTTGTCCTAACTTTTTAAAGCCAATTATGTGTGCATTCCAATTGATTACTTGAAGCAAAGATCAAGACTGAAACAGATAAACCAAAATGTTTGCTGCCTGGAAGGTATGAAACCCTCCTTAAAAATGTGTGCTACGCATTGGGAACGTGTCATCAGTGGTTTATATGCATAGTTATGAGCTAAAGCATGCTAAACCACTGGTATGGCCGTCCTAAGTCTCTGATTTAGAAAATGCTGAAACCTCTGCAGTTCCATAAAACATGCAGAAATATAGACTGTTAAACAAACTGTATATGACACACACATATACCCAGACATACAATGTGTATCTGGACTTGATTACAGTTTGGCTTTGTCACTTTCCTCTGATGTTTTGTGCCAAGAGCAAGTAAAATGTCCTTCGGGCAGATATTACATTTTCCGGAGCCCACAGCTTTGCACAAGGACACATCACAGATGACTCACATACTGCAGAAATTACCTTTTGCCTAAATTCCCTTTGCCTAAGAACATTGTGTCACTCTTTTCCCTCGTTTGTTTTTCACCTCCTGTTCTCTCCACTTTCTGTCTCAGACCCGACGTGGCTGTCCACCAACCTGGGCATCCTCACATGTATTGAATGTTCGGGGATCCACAGGGAGCTGGGCGTCCACTACTCCAGGATCCAGTCACTGACTCTCGATGTACTCAGCACCTCAGAGCTCTTGGTAAATCACTTTTGAGATTTCTTTAGGCAGGGTTAGATTAGAAAGGGGTAGAGTTATGAAACAGAGGGTAAATTTAGAACAGCCAATGAATAATAAGATGTAAGACACATACTAACTCGGGACAGGAGGTGATATTGTGGAGATGGAAGGTGAATAGCATCCTCCTTGGCCTCAGTCTCCTTCTTTCTGAGACCACTGGAAGTGTCCTCACCCAGAATAGCTGAGATGTTGTTTGGCTTTTCTAATCACTGTTTGGTAAAGAGATTTACTGCCTGCGGCATCAAATGCTTACAGTCATGATTACTTGGTGTTAAGACGCCAGTCATGTTGACCGCAATCAGATGGGTGTTGTGCAGTTTATATTGCTCCACATACACAGTAAAGAGTCTGTGCTGCATCCTGATAGAGGTGTGAGTCGAGCTTACAAATTAATGGATGTGGTGTAGAAAATGGCATATAACTAGTTTTAATTCGTGTGTGTGTGTGTGTGTGTGTGTGTGTGTGTGTGTGTGTGTGTGTGTGTGTGTGTGTGTGTGTGTGTGTGTGTGTGTGTGTGTGTGTGTGTGTGTGTGTGTGTGTGTGTGTGTGTGTGTGTGTGTGTGTGTGTGTGTGTGTGTGTGTGTGTGTGTGTTCCACAGCTGGCCAAGAATGTGGGGAATGCAGGCTTTAATGAAATCATGGAGGCTTGTTTAAGCACTGAAAATGTGGTGAAACCCAACCCAGCCAGTGACATGTAAGTCACCCCTATGACTCCCTCTTTCACACTTTACTCTCCCCATCTCCTCCTCTGGTCCCTGTGCCCCTCATCCCCCTCTTTTCCAGCCTTCTCGCATAACACTCAGTCGACTACTGGAGACACCTGACTGACTAGGTACCAATTCTTTTTTTCTTTTTTTTAAACCGTATGATACCAGCAATGTGATCAGGATCTAACATGACACATTTTACCCAACTTTTTTTTTTATCAGTGATGACGTGTATATGATCAATAATAGACCCACAGGAAAAAGGCCTGTTCAGGGTTAAAGCACAGTAAATATTTGTAGTAAGTGTACTGACCTATCATCATGATTTTGTTCATCATATTTTTGGTATAATCATTTTTTATTTAATTATTTTTTTTCTACAAATTTGCAGATTTAATGCTGGTCATTCTGTGCACAGCTGTTCGCATCACGTCCATGTGTCACATCTCTAACAAAGTGTTGCAGACATAATAGAGGAACATTTTGCTGTGGCTGTGTTTGTTTTCTGCACCTGTCTGACACGTTACACTTTACAGGACAGCGGCTCATTTTTTCATTTTGTAGGAAGAATTTCAGATGTTGTATGCATTGCAGAAATATGCTATTGTGGTTTAAAAGATATGCACGCACACACACAACAGTCTAATTTGGATTAACAAAAATCCAAATAGACTAGAGGCCAAGAGGTAGCGGAAAAAATCTGCCATAGATAACAGTAAAAGATTACAGGTGTATGTTGATGTAATATATCATTTAATGCAGATAATTATATTTGACTCTTTTTGTGCCACCATGTATGTTTTAAACCATGTCAGAGTTTGTGTGCAGTTTTACATGTAGTAGAATTCTCATATATTTTGGGATTAGCTTTATTGTGGTCATTTGTGTTGCGGATGTTTTTATGGCTTACAAAATAAGAATCGATAATATGTGATAATATAATTAGCAAATTTAAGAATATTTACACATCTATGACCAAAAATGACTCCACTTGTCACTTGATTTATAAAATCAGTAAACATTTTCCTGAGGAGTTCAAACACATTGTTAGATTCATAAATCATCGAAATGTAATCAGTTCATGATAAAAACCTAATTCTTGGCTTTTGATTGGTGCGTTCCCAGACTTTACTGCACAATCATGCGTACGTGATACAGTCGTGTATCTTGCGTGTGATACTTACATGACACATACCTTATGTCCTCCACTAGGCAGGCGAGGAAAGACTTCATCACGGCCAAATACACAGAGAAGCGCTTTGCCAGGAAGAAGTGTCCTGACGCAACGTCGCGCCTCCACACGCTGTGTGACGCCGTGAAGGCCCGAGACATTTTCTCCCTCATCCAGGTGTATGCCGAGGGAGTCGACCTCATGGAGCCCATACCTCTGAACAACGGACACGTCAGTACACCGCACACTTGACCTTTTGAAAATGTATCCCAGCAGTTTTACTTTTCAGTCATAATAATCTGTTGCGTCTATTATTGCACTCGACTGTCTTCAATGACAAACACTTCATCATCATTTTATGCTAATTTTTTATCTCATCTCAGGAACAAGGGGAGACAGCCCTTCATCTCGCAGTAAGACTGGTGGATAGAACATCTCTTCACATTGTTGACTTCCTCACTCAGAACAGGTAAGCAAAGCAAGAACACAGCAGGGGGCAGGCATGCATTAGTGCATTGCTTCAGTTGTTTTTTTACTGACAGGATGAAATATGATGGAACAGGTTTTGTTTGCTGTGCAGAAAAACATTGAAAATTCCACCATGGAAACAGGAGGAAGGATTCCTCTTAATATTTGTGATTTGTATTCAAATATCAGACCTGTTTGTCTATTTCTCCTCTTCCCCCACTCTTTCTTTAGACTGAAGATAGTTATAAAAATAGTAATATTTTTATTTGCCTTTCATTCTGTCAATGATATTCTTTCTTTTGTAGAGCTGTTTTCTGATTCATACCTAAAATATAACCTTAAGAAAAACGGTGTACAAATATTTTAACATATTGCACAACTGCAAATATAACACTCTGGACAACTCTTATTTGGATTTTTCTTTTGTCTTTTGTTGGAGATTATTAAATTTCCGGTGTGTCATAGGGGCAGTATAGAAGAGAGTGAGACTTAATTTAATGCCTCTAGTGTTCGGATTGAAACTTTTTCCGTCTGTGTTTGTGTCCTCTGACAGTTTGAATTTGGATAAGCAGACGACCAAAGGCAGCGCAGCGCTGCACTACTGCTGCCTGACGGACAACAGCGAGTGTCTGAAACTGCTGCTGCGGGGGAAAGCCTCCATAGAGATCGGTGAGGAAACACACTAGCGGTTCACTGTCCAACTTTCCCCTCCTCTTTCTGTCTGTTTCTCCGTCTTTCTATTTTCAGTTGCATCTATTCATAAATCCATCACTAGTTTGTGTGTCAAATCTTTCCTTAGTGCTTCATAGCTGCTGGTCGGTTTCAAAGTACTGATTTATCGAGCTACTAAATCTGGGTGGACCTTTAGACTTGTAAAGTAGCCAAATATCTGTAAAAACTTTGATTTTATTAATGAATGCAATAAGTTGTGACAGGAGAATATCTGAAGAAGCCAACCTACCCAGACCCACAGTGATTAATCAATAAGTGAATATGCAGAAATTTAATCAGCCCCTATTTCGATGGGAAATTTCTCACTGAAGGTTTTATTGTTGATTCTATGTATTAGAAGAAGGTTTGTGTGCTTCTTCCACCGCTGTCTCACAGATTTTTCTCTCAGACCCTTTGGGCCAAGTCCTCCACATTTAGTTCCCAGAGATTTGAGCTTTGCCAAAAGACCATGGCAACTTTTTCTCACAACATGAATGTATCTGCTCCGCTCTGACATCAACAACACAACCAGATAATAGATGCCCAGAGATGGAGCTCAGAGAATAACCAGAGAGTTGTTCAGTGTGGGAACGGGGAACCGGTCTAATTACACATTTCTCATGTCACAGGCATGAAAAGGGAGGAAAGAAAATGGGCTGTGACTCTGTGCTCATGCCGCATGTGGATACAACGGTGATTATATGTTTCTGTTGTTTCCAGCTAATGAGGCCGGGGAGACGCCGCTGGATATTGCTCGTAGGCTGAAACACCTACAGTGCGAGGAACTGGTGAGCTTACAGCGTTTAGATTTGGCTTATGCCTTCAAACATGTCACTTCCTAAAAACATGTGGGTCAAACGTGTTTTGTATGTGTGTGGATTTGTTCGTGTGTGTAGTTGAACCAAGCACTGGCAGGGAAATTCAACGCCCATGTCCACGTTGAGTATGAATGGTGTCTGCAGCATGAAGACTTGGATGAGAGTGATGAAGATCTGGATGAGAAGGTAAGAGACAGTTTTGCAAGGCTAAATAATAATAAAGTGAAAAAGCAGAGACTAGAAAACAGCCAAACAAGGAGTTGAGAAAACAATGACAAATTTGAAGATATTGACGAAATGAAAAGTTTTGCAGCTTATAGAGGCACGCTGAGGCCTAGAAAAAACTTGACTTTTTGTTTTGTTTGATTTTATAGTAAAACTGGAAATGTTTGTCAGTTTGGATAAATCCGAATTTCATAAGATCTCATTTCGGGAGTAAGTAATTCCCTGAGAGACTCACTTCAGGGTTAGAATGTCTCTTGAGTGTTGATCTACCTTGCTTGTAAGGAAATTGGTTTGATTGACCTCCCGTCACCATGTGCTGAATTGGGCCTGCAAATAATAATTTAAAAAAAACCTCTAACTACTATTAGAAAGTAGCAGACAAAGTATTGTGTTCATCTCAAAAGACAAATTGTCACAATTCAGAAGTAGGCAAATCAAAAATATTGTACATTGTTCATAGTAAACATATTGTGAAGATGTCTGACAAATGTCTGACAAATCTCACATCCTTACCCTTTATTTACTTCCACCTTTGATCCACACTGACCCGCTGATGCCCTTCCAGCCCAGCCCTCATCGCAGGGACGAGCGCCCGGTCAGCTGTTACACCCCGAGCAGTAACTCCAATTTGGGCCCCGGAGGCCTCGGCAAGGACAAACAGCGAGCCTACATGCCCAGCCTGGTTAACAACGAGACCTACGGCACCATCCTCAACGCAAGCCCGCCTCAGACCGCCAACACTTCAGCTCCGCCACTGCCCCCAAGAAACCTGGGTAAAGTCAGATACAGAGAATAGATGAAAACATGTCTACATAATCCAGTTTAATCTGAGGAGCTGAGTCTGACCTCTTTTTTCCTGTGGAAATAATATTTCTAAAATCTGCCCCCGAGGAAACCTCATGAGGCTCTACAGTTTCTGTGAAGGTGAAGTCTCATTTCCCCATGTGTGACCGGTTGCCATGGACTTTATGTAAATGAGTGACATTTGACCTGTTTTCGCACCACAGATGTCTCTGTGGGTACAGAAGCAGAGAAAAGTTACACAGCAGACAGATGGACAGGCTGGGGAACTCTTATTTGGATTTTTCCGAAATTATTAAATATCCTCCTCACTGACCTCCTCACCAGGGATAGTCGGCCGTGTACAGACAAATGATCTCCGGTCTAAAGGGCAGGATTTAATTTCATGTTGATAAGAAGTAGTTTGGGATAAAAAAACTGAACTTCACAAAAAAAGACAGGTGCTTACAAATGTTAAAAATGCGAGAAGCTTTTCTGATAAAGATCTGCAAACATGTTGTTCTTTAGGCGAACCGACTTGTGACAAGTCAACCACAGTCGCTCTTTAATAATATTAGCGGCCGACTGGACTGCAGCCAAGAGAGCAGAGGAGAAACGACCAGCGTGCGTCGTCCACCTCAATGCTCCGCCGCCCCAGCCTCCACATTCTGCACATTCCCTCTCCCCATTAAATGTCGCTCTCAATTACACTCACATGGGAAACGGCTTTTAAAGTGGATGCTGGTTCTGGCCACTCAGGCACACTCTCTCTCTCCTCCCTCTTTATAATCTGCTCTCTCTCTCTCTCTCTTTCAGTCCAGTTATCCAGTCTGGGAGGGATCAGTCAGTCATCAGTGTCCAGCAGTTGGAAGCCCGGTTCTTTAGACCTGGCTGGGCGACAGAGGTCGTCCTCAGACCCCCCCAACATGCACCCTCCTGTCCCTCCGATAAGACTCACCTCTACTGGAGGTATGGATAGACCTCCGCCCATCCCAGTTATGGGACTCAAAGTTGTTTCTCTTGTCTATGTCATGAATGCCTCTGGATGGAAACGTAAATGTTCCAGTTTATGGATGCACTGTCCTGAATATTCAAATCCTTGACCAATACATGCAGGGTTTGATCTTTCTTTATTTACACAGGTCAAAATAAAACATGACCCAGAAATAACAAAACAATTAAAATATAAAAAATTTATTGAATTTATTAAAACATTCGGACTGTTCAAAAATATAATTATCAACTATGTAAAAAATAAAAAATAAAAACTGAAAAAGAACCTTCTTTTTTAATTTGAATTTGTTGATTTATTTTAAAAATAATTTGATAATAATTTATAATTTGTAATGGCGTAATTACCCAGCATCCCTGCAAAGGGTGACTTCATGTTCATACTGGACAGGGGCTCCCATAGATATGAGATTCTTCTCAGTGTTACATAATTCACATAATTTTTCGTTTTACGAATGTTGATTAAACACTCAACATTCGTGAAAATCCCTGGAGATCACCAGTGTCCGAGAAGCTCAGAGTCAAAGTCACTGAGATGACATTTTTTGTAGTATGTATTATACCTGACACTGCTGCCACACGATTGACTGATTGTACAGTTGCATGAGTAGGCGTGTGTACAGGTGTTCCTATTAAAGTGCTCGGTGAATGTATTTACTGTAACCATGTTTCACTATGTGTCCCAGGCCTGGGTCCTCCTCCACTGGCAAAGATGGAAGCTTTGAGCATTCAGTCCAAGTCAGGCCAGGGACAACTGGGGTCCAGAGCGGGGCCACCCAAATCTCCTGCAGGGTAAGAATATAAAAGCACATGTATATGCATAATACAACCATGTCGGCAGCCATAAATGAAATGTCATCATGTACAGAAACAAGGCCAGAATTAGTTTAGTGGTGTTTCCACAACTTCATTATCTTACATTAGAAAATAAATTTACACAATTCAATACGCACAAACAGGATCATCATGCGTCTTGCCTTTGTGAGGGCTCGTCTTGTAATGTTTCCCCAAGAGGAATGAGCTCACATGGCTGCTGCTGTTTAGCCACTTCATTAGCTTCATGGCTGCGCTCCACGTCGAGACAGACGAGCAATAACTCTCCTCCACGTTTTTTTCTTTTTTTATCTCCCACACTGCTGATAGTGCCTCAAATAAATCTTCTGTGGAGCCTCAGATCGCTTGGCAGTTTTTCTGTGTCTTTATATGACTAATACTTTATTAATGTGGGCACTTTTTTCTTTTAAACATTCTTTTGTATTTCAGCAATGATAAAAGCTTCAACAGAGGACCTCTAAATCGAACACAGTCCATCGAAAGACCAGGTGAGAAATGAAATGAAAAGAGAATAGGAATAAAAAATATCAGCTCTCGTCTCATCTGTGTCTGTCCAGTGTCCAGAAAGTTGTTTTACTATCTGTCAAATCCTGTTTCTTCTGAGGAAAACGTGGAACCGTTGAGTTGTTGTCGTTGTGATATCATTTCCTCTTCCTGTTCCAGCCAAGGAAGTGCCAGGATGCCCCCAGAACTCCATAGGTCAGTCTCTGCCTCCAGCCCCCATGCCGAGGAAGGCCTACCCAGTGAGTCCCTCACACTTCCTCTCATTATCACCCAGATATCGCCGAGTGCTTATTCGTTGATACCATTGCACTGAATCATTCGCTGCTGCTGATTTAACGAGTCCAGGTTCATGCCGTCGTCGGTGGTGTCGTGCAGTTTCCTCCTGCGTAAGGACGACCTATTGTCTCAGTGTTTCCAGTGTCGACTTGGGCAGTTAATTTCCTTCCTGTACTCTCACTCCGTTCTCAGGCAAAGAACCTCATGCACAGTTTATGTCGAGGAGCTGTTATTGCAGATCCGTTTTAATGTTTTTAAGGTGGAAGTTGTGAATAACAATAAATAACATTTCAGAGGAAAATCTTCAGATTAGAATCTTAGCTTGTCCTTTGTTGTGCCTCGGGGACGAAACTTTTTAGTAGCTATTTTGTTAGTATTTTGTTTTAAGTTGTAAATCAACACTGCAACTGTAATTGTGGTGTCTTGTAAACCCATGAGGGTTGGGCACAAAAGGAAAATATATGAACTGAAATGTGATGACAGGACTGTGGTGCTCAATAACAACAAATTACTTTATTTACAGAAGACCAAACATGTTTGGTCATTCAACCTTCAAAAGGCTCAAACATCAAAAGTCACAAATTTGCCTTAAATAACTTTATAATCTATACAATATCCACCAGGAGACACTCACCAACTTCATCTTTTCTCAGTGTAACCTTTTCTTATTTCCCAATAATGAAAACAAGACGCATCCTAAAAGAGGAAAAAGTGAAGCAAAAGAGGAAACGAGACGGGAACTCGGGTCAAAGTGAAACTGACCACGACTGTGTTGCTGCACGTGCCAGAGACGGCTCTGAGCGTTTTCTCCACAATAAACAAAAACCTTTGCGTCGTTTCTCAGAAGCAGAGGCCGAAACGAGTGAAAGCCATCTACAACTGTGTCGCTGACAACCCGGACGAGCTGACGTTCTCCGAGGGCGAGGTGATCGTGGTGGATGGCGAGGAGGACCAGGAGTGGTGGGTCAGTATCTCTCCTGCTGTAAGACTCATTGTGCGCCTGTGGGTTTTTGTATTTTTCTGTTTTGGATGCTTGCATATAATTCTGGATTCAAGCACAAAGCGCTCCCAGTTTAGCTCATGTCCCAGTGCGGTCCAGTTTTCACTTTGTGGATGCGTTCCGTAACCATGGTGACTAAAAAAAAATGAAGGAGTCATGACCCCATCCTGACCGTTATCCCCCTCCTCTTCGTCCTCCTCCTTTCCCGCCTGTTGCTTCCTCTGTGGAGTCCCTTGTGTGAACATCCACCAGCTGTGGCTTGTTTTCCTCAGAGCCACCTCTGCAGATATGACCGTATTTAGTCATAATATATATACTTAAATCCACATAAATAATGTTTAGTTGTGTTTCAACGCTGACGTGCTCTTAGTTATATCCAGATCAGACTGGATCAACACTTAATAACAATCGCTTATTATTTTTGTCATGTGTCACTTTCAGCATTGCACAAACATCGTTAGCTTTTTTTTTTTCCAGGTATAGATGACGTTTAAAATAAATGACTTAAATGGACATGAGTCCTGTCTTCTTTTAAGGTAATATGATGTAGGAAAAACATTATTAAATTATTATTGCTAAAATATAGGTTGTGATTTAGCCTCTATTAGTTGTAGATGGTGTGAAGTGGGGATGGATGTTTGCACTGATCAGTTTTACAAAAGTACAATTAATCCTGAAAACTGCTTTGAATAACGCATTTGAAATAAAATTAATAAATGAACAGCTGCTACCTGGTTTACTTTTTGACAAAAAATTTACATATTCAGCATGTTGTAATAAGTCATTTTAAACTATGTTAACATTTTTTTTCATTATCTAAAACTGTACCATTTGTAATCAGTAGTAATCACAAACTATACACAACATTTAGTGCAAATGTACACGCATTCACAATTCCAAGAATAATTTTGGAATGTCAAGGATCAGTATTGAATCATTCAACCAAAAATGAATTTGGTCAATTTTAGCTAGTCCCAGTGTTTACTTGTGTTTCAGTGACGTAGCTGTGCTATAGTTGACTTACTTTGGTGAGAGTAGTCAAATGTTTCGGTGTCTTAAAGAAATCACACCTTCCCAAACGAGCTTCCACTCTGATGCTGCCCTCTGACCTTCCACCTCTGCCTCCTTTCTTCTCAGCTGGGCCACATCGAAGGCGAGCCGATGAGAAGAGGAGCCTTCCCTGTCACGTTTGTCCACTTCATCGCTGACTGAAAGGTCACTCAGGAAGTGCATCAGGACGCAGCGTCCCACCTTCGCCCGCGTCTGTCGGCCAGAAGAATCCCCCCACCATCGCCCGGCTGTTTTGTTTGTCGACCTCATCGGTGCGCTCGAGGAAGCGTCGCTGATCATCACTTTAGCTGCAAAAAAAAATGGTGTGCTCGTTGTCACGGCAACCACGGAACACTTGTCTAGGTGTCACTGAGAATTCTTGGGACTGTGTGATTTTAATGCTTGCTGTTCATGTTTCTGACACAGACTCTTTCAAATTAAAAAAACAAACGATGATTGTAGTGAATGGCCTCTTGCAATAAATGCACTTTCCTTGTCTTCATCCTCATTGCAACACAAGACGACGCGACATAATGAAGGTCGTGTGTACACAGTATTCTTTTCTCCTGTTTCCTGTGATAGTACTGCGAGACTACAGCAATGTATTTTGACTCTGAGAGGGAACATGGACGACATGCTTACATTCCACCTCTGTCCATGAGCGACTTGTAGCAGCCCATCTGCTTCTAGGTGCAACTGTGTTGTAGCCCTCCTGTGTGGAGGTTTGTTCTAATGGTGCTAAATTAACCCCAGAATATCCTAGAAGCTTCACCCACGGGAGCAAATCCCTGTCCCTGTTTCAAAGACGTGTGTGTGTGTGTGTGTGTGTGTGTGTGTGTGTGTGTGTGTGTGTGTGTGTGTGTGTGTGTGTGTGTGTGTGTGTGTGTGTGTGTGTGTGTGTGTGTGTGTGTGTGTGTGTGTGTGTGTGTGTGTGTGTGTGTGTGTGTGTGTGTGTGTGTGTGTGTGTGTGTGTGTGTGTGTGTGTGTGTGTGTGTGTGTGTGAGAAAACAGAGCTGCAAACGACTTCTGCGTCAGACGTCTTCCACAAAAGCTTTCTCTCCCTTCTGCCTGTGCTATTTTTAGGGTCACGTCCAACAGCATCACTCCAGCTCTTGCTCACCCTGTGCTGCTTTAGGTCAAATAATGACACTGGCTGGAGCTACAGCCTCCTGTAATTACCTTTATGTCGTGACTGACGCCCCAGGCTGTCTTCACCTGTCATTTGCCTTAGTAGACGAATAGGACTTGTGTGTGTGCGTGTGCATGTCCCGTCTGCATAGAATAAGCTGAGAATGACGGAATATCGAGGAAAGGGGACATTAAAAAAACATGTTAAAGTGATGAAAAGCTGGAGTTAGCTGTGACTTGTGTTGCTTCCTCTTGCTGTTTAGAGCACCACACTGACGGGCTGATTATTTTTCTTTTGTCTATTCACAAATGAGCTAAATTAAGTAAGGAGAGAAAATAATGTCCTTCGTACAGCTTCAACCTCTCATATATGTACATTTCTGGGGCTAAATGGTGTAGAAAGATGAGTTTGTCTATAGTGTTATGAAATCATACGATGTAACTAACTTCATGTGGTTGCAGAGCAACTTTCCTTCTGTTCATAATGTTGATATTGAGGCATTTAACCTGAACCCAGAGCCTTCCATGGTTTTGTGAATGACGAGAAGAGAAGCATGTGAATCACAGCTGATACTCTCTCTCTCTTCATCCGTGTTTAAGATGAACTCACTGGAAACAGGAAGATTTATTAACCTATTCATGTAAATACAGTTAGTTTTGTTTTGTTCATATTTAAATGTACAAAAAAAGGAAGAGCAGAGTTAGTCTGGGCAGTTAATGTCTTTTAATGTACTGTGGTGATGAGCAGTTACAGACGCGACCTCAGCTGGATCTGTGATAACACTACTGTGTAAACACACTCATTCTCATTAACTGTCTGCGAATCACTGCATCGACTCTTAACTCTATTGTGCAAGAAAATGGGGAAAATGAAACTGGAATAATAAAATATGAAATAATACAATTCTTTGGTCTGTTTCTTAAGGGTTAAAGGACTTTATAATCCATTGTGCAAATGAATGATTCCTACCTATTTCTATAAATACACAATTGTTTTTTTCAGAGCATATTTCAGCCTTAAGAACTTTATTCACAAATTAACTATTTAATGAGCTCTATGAGTATATTTCCCCATTGTGGGACTATAAAGGTATATCTTGTCTATTTATAGTGATTCTTTTTTAAGTAAAAGTATGATGATGAATCAAGAGCTCCCTCTGATGGGCAAATTTAAAGTATTTCTGCATCCACATTTCAGAACACATGTTCAGGTATAAATATATTTTTCAGTAATATCACATTAAAAGCATTCAAAATTAAAGATGACACTTAAATCAGTAAAGTACTTGTCAAAAACAACTCTCCTTTATTCTGCCACATCAAATCCTTTCATAACCCATTTCATAATCTCCAAAATCTTTCTAATGCTACTTAACAACTGATGAAGATTTCTCTGGAGTCAGGTGTTAAAACAAGGACTGAACAAATCAGACAATACATCAAGGTTTTGGTACCAAGAAATCTGCAGTGGACAAAACTGTCACTTAAAAAATGGGTAAAAAACAACGTACAGTGTAAAGAAAAAAAGTCTGATTCGGCTCCTACAAGTTGAAAAAGTTAAAGCCTCTTGGCGACGTACCTTCCAGTCAAATGGTGACTGCTATTGAACCAATACTGTTCGAAAAACAAAACACAAAGACACAAAATAATTTCGAAACCTCTGAAGGGATCCGAGTGCGTTTCCACATGAAGAGAACCAAACCATGTGCACGTTGAAAACACTGTGTACCTTGGAGTTTTAACGTCTCCCATGAGTTATCAAGCAGGGTGGAGAATGGGACTCAGCGTGATGTACCATTTTGTACCATGATTTATATTAAATAGGATTCATTTACATAACACTGTGTAGAATGTTTTTTCTGTTTTTTTAAACATGCAACCGTTTCTCTCCTTTCTAAACTTTATTTTGAAAGGTTAAAGAAACATGTGAGGTAAAGGAAGTTAATTCCAGGGGAAACGATGAAGACAAATCACTGTGGTTCTCTCTCAAATGGAGAAGGGAGGGAAGGTGACTGAGCCTAACGCATACTGTGTGACACGAGACAAAGGCTTGAGTTGTGTTTTCCTGATCACAGTGGATTTGCCCTGCAGTTAATCTGTCAAAGATAACACACAGCAGTTGGGGGAAAAAAGGGTAAAAGTCGCTTGTTTTTCTTTTGGGCAATCATTATGCGGTCATGATTGTTTTCTTATTAGCTGTTGCTTGGTTTGCAGTTGTTTCACCTCTCATCTTGACAGATGTCAGCACCCGTCCCCATCTCCGGCCTCAGGACTTGTCTGACGTCAGAGCGCAGTCGAAAGAAGCCGACAGCACTTTGCAGATGGACTGAGCCTGCTCCTATTCAGAGAGAAAACACACAAGGAAAGGAAATTATACACATACTCCCAAATCTTCTGATTTACAAAAAAAAGGAAACAGTTTAATTTTGTCGCACTCACTGAGCTGCTGCACTGGTAAACCCAGATGCTGCACTCCTCTTGTCCCGGGTCAGTGGTTTTGAGAGCCAGGAGGTTCTTCCCTGCACCGAGGCCATCGTCGTAACACAGCATACGCAAGATCAAGTACAGAGGGTGGCGATGCAGCACATCCTGACCGGGGGGACACACAAACACACACACTTAATTATTGACTCATCAGATCAAGCACTGAATTCTTGAATTGTGCTGTTAGGTCAAGAAAGCTTAATCATCTTCAGTTAATGTGGTTTCACGTGTTCTAATACTAATATTATAGTGTAGCACAAAAATTCAGCTCACACTGCGGAGGGAACATTGGGGCTATTGCTGAGATATCAGCATCAGCAGCTTTGTGCATTACCGTGTCAAAAATATTAATTGAAAGCTGAATTTCATAAACCGTGCCGTTTGGCTGTGCTGATGACCCAGTGATACAGCAGATTCGAATCAATGAGCAGTCAATCTGACGTACAGTATATCACTTGTTTTTATTGCTCTGCTACTCACACACTGGTCCAGTGAGGCCACCTTCACGCCGTACTTGGACACTCCCAGGATCATGTCCTCATCTGCGGGCACGAAGGGCAGCTTTCCGTCTTGCTGAGAGAAGGAACAGAGTGTGTAAAGCTTCTCCGACCTCTGTGAGCGGTCGTCATCACTTGGAGTGTGTCCCTGACTCTCTCCGGCTTCTCACCTGCGCAGCATCGATGTAGTTGACGAGGTCCAGAGGCTCCTGGAGCGTCTTGCTCATGTCAAACTGTAGCTTCTCCATGGCTCCCACATACTTCACCCGGAACTCAGCACATGCGTCAGATGCACTGTTACCTGATTTGTGTCAAAACGATCAGTTGGCTCATGAAGAAAAAAGGGTGGTGACAGAGTGACAGGGGGGGGGGGTGCAGTTAAATGGTTTTTTTGACTGACCTAAGCTCTTGGTGGAGTCTGTGTCAAGGCTGGCGACTGTGCTGGATCTGGAGAGACCCCCCAAACTGGAGTCCACAGACTACAGAGAGACCCAGACGTGACAGGGTGAGAAGACAGTGATTGGCCCGGTGTATGTGTGTGTGTGTGTGTGTGTGTGTGTGTGTGTGTGTGCTACAGTACCTTGCTCTTCGTGCTTATCTCACTGCTTTGCGAGCTGCTGCTGCTGTGGCGCTTTTTGACTTTCCGGAACATCCTTCACCATGACAACACCATTGAAGCCCTCGAACCCCCACCGACCTGGATCGTCAAGGACCACAGAGTCAAACAAGACAGCGCAGCCTCCTCACGTCTCAACAGAGACGATGAATCATTGAACGTGGGACATGGCGTGGTGTAAATTTTTAATAATGGCTAAATGAGAGTGTAGACTTTTAGCTGCATATTTTTTCAAACTATGATCCTAAATGTTTCTGTGACAGCTCCACTCAAATTATACAAATTAAGAGTGCTCTCCTTCTCCTGATCAGTGTTGGTTAATTTGATTTAAATGATTGATCCGGTTTATCTGCTTCAATAGAATAATAGAAGAATAGAAGAATAATTCAAAAAAAATTGCAAATCATATAAATATTAGATTTTTCTTCTTTGACCTCATGTCAATAATTCAAAAACAGTGCTGACCAAAACAATGATGCTTTCAAGTCTATGAATAAAAGATGGAAAAAACTAAAAACATACAAAAAAAACAAGGTGTATTTCAATTTCAAATGACCACTTTTATTTTAGAGAGTAGCTCGACCTATTCAATATTTCATTTTTATTTACTTGCTATGATCATTTCCACAGCTGAAGGCAACATAACTGAATATGACCGTAGTAAGACGACTCTGATACATGACACGACAGAGAAACGGAGGGGACCTGTGCAGTGTGGTGCAGTATACTGAAGTTCTGTCAGAGGAGCTGCTTCAGCTGCTGGTTATTCTGGAGAGAGTGGAAATGATTAACTGATGCTTAAGTAAAAAAAATAAAATATAAAGAGGCCAGGGTTAAACCGGAAACCAGTTCAACTGTCACACCTGCCGCAGATGAACTTTTTCCATCATGTCAGAGACTCGGCTGCAGGATGTAGTTCTGACACCACACGCTCACAGACGTTAGAAGAAAAAGACAAACCGCCACCTTCACGTCCAAGTGTTAAGAAAACGAAGACTTTCACAGCAACAAAAAACAAAAACCCGCGACGTAAGAGCAGTTAGCAACACAAGCTAACGACGTACCTGTGGACTGTGTCTCCGTGTCGCGTTCACGGTCCGTTCTTCTTTCTGTTTACCTCCACTTCGACTTCGGCAGCGTCGCTCTGACTCTCACAGCCTCCACCCAACATCGCTTAAAGGAGACGCAGCGAACAAAAAGAAGCTCTAAAGTCAAGAGCTGAGAGCCACGAGCATGTTGGTGATATATGTTGTCAAGTGAGTGATACTACTACGTATTGTTCATGTGTTCATGGCGGCCATGTCCAATTCAACATTTGTGTGTTTTATTCGTTACAGCACAAAAAACGGGACAAAACGTCTGATTCGGACCCTTTTTGCCATCGCATTTGATTCCAGCCGGCGGTGTTTTGGCACAACACCGGAAGTGAGTCGTCCTCGCTCTCATTCATTCCACAAACACAGAGCAGTTATGGCTGGAGTCATTTATTTTTTGAAGGTGTTTTAAGTTAACCTGCTGAGTCCGACACACACATGGCTACCAAACGCAAAGTAGAGGTGGTTGTTCCCGCCGAGGAGAGCGACCAGCTCATCATCCGTCCGTTGTGAGTTCATTGGAATTAATATATTATTATTACTCTTCTATGTGGAACAACAATAACAATACAAACATGTGAACTAAATGTAATTATTGTGTTTTCTCTTGTACAGGGGTGCTGGTCAGGAGGTCGGGAGGTCATGTATCATCCTGGAGTTCAAAGGAAGGAAAATTATGGTAATTACATTCTTCTTGACTCTGTGATTGGAAAATAAAAAATAGTTCAGAGCTGAAGACATTTGTCCATAAGTCAGTCAGTCAGTCAATAGTTGATGACGGAGTAATCATTTCGTGTTTGCGTTTCTGTCATTTTCTAGCAAAAGGAGAAAACATCCTCTGATTTCATCTTCTCAAATGAGACATTTTTGCTGCTTTTATTCGTCGCATATCAAACTGAAAACTCACGATTTTGGTTTCATAGACCAAACAATTAATCATGGGATAAAATCAGTCAGATTAATATATAGCATTCATAAATCGTTAGTTGCAGCCCTCATTAAATTCTAACTATGAAAGATTTTAAAATATATGCAATATATTAGCAACTATTATTTAAGTAAAAACAGGCCTGTTTGTTGAAGCACAACGTGCAGTGTGATGTTGTTACCTGTTGCAGGCTGCTGTTAGTGTTTATTTAAAAAAAATGGTTCTGTATTGGGTCTTGTGTTGATTTTATATACACAGGACATTGTAGAAAACAGTTTTGATACCAAGTTGATTTTACTGGGTGTGTTTCCACAGCTGGACTGTGGAATCCACCCCGGCTTGGAGGGAATGGACGCTCTCCCCTACATAGACTTGATCGATCCAGCGGAGATAGACCTGCTGCTCATCAGCCAGTGAGTCTTGCATTTCCCTCTTTTATTTTTTGCACCAGTATCACAGAAACACGTCAGTTACTGTTCTAATGCTCGTGTCCTCTCATTAGTTTCCACCTGGATCACTGTGGAGCTCTGCCATGGTTCCTCCAGAAAACCAGCTTTAAAGGCAGGACATTCATGACTCACGCCACCAAGGCCATCTACCGCTGGCTGCTGTCGGACTACGTCAAAGTCAGGTGGGAGCAGAAGTGTTTTTATCTCACCAAGAATCACTCTGCTCTGCTGAATTATAATGTAACTGAATTTTGTATTGTAGCAACATTTCTGCAGATGACATGCTGTACACAGAGACAGACCTGGAGGAGAGCATGGACAAGATTGAGACCATCAACTTCCACGAGGTCAAAGAGGTCGCTGGAATCAAGTTCTGGTGTTACCACGCTGGTCATGTGCTGGGAGCTGCCATGTTCATGATCGAAATAGCTGGAGTCAAGGTAAGGACCACAACAGTCACAGGACGTCTTGGTTCGTTTTATTATTACAGTTCATTTAACATGTCTGCATTGTCATTGTCTGTGTGCATGATGTCGATGTCTGAGACTGACTCAATTTTTTTACCTCTAAAGCTGCTGTACACTGGAGACTTCTCCCGACAAGAAGACAGGCATCTGATGGCAGCTGAGATTCCCAGTGTCAAACCCGACATCTTAATCATAGTATGCGATAAATGCAGTGTGTTTAAATTTCACAATTCACAGCAAACACTCTTTTTTTTGAGGATCTCCACGTGGTAAATGCTGTTCCCTTTCTTTCTGCAGGAGTCAACTTATGGCACCCACATCCATGAAAAGAGGGAGGAGCGTGAAGCTCGGTTCTGCAACACAGTCCACGATATTGTCAACAGAGAGGGTCGCTGCTTAATCCCTGTATTTGCCTTGGGACGAGCTCAAGAGCTGCTGCTCATCCTGGGTGAGAAGTCTTACATGACTACCAGCTCTGGAATTTGCCTATATATAGCCAACACCTTCATTCTTTGAGTTAGAGATTTATTTTTTTCATTTATTTATGAATTTGGTTTTGACTTTTGCATCTTCATCCCATTATTTCTCTATCAGGCAGAAAGCCTGTGAGGTTGTCTTGTATGTTCCCCTCCAGATGAGTATTGGCAGAACCACCCGGAACTCCACGACATTCCCATCTACTACGCCTCCTCCTTGGCCAAAAAGTGCATGGCCGTGTACCAGACCTATGTCAACGCAATGAACGATAAGATCCGCAAGGCCATAAACATCAACAACCCCTTTGTCTTCAAACACATCAGCAACCTCAAGGTAAGAGAGCTCCACAGACATCGACATATCTTTTTGGCTCGATGCATGTTTATCATTCCATGTGTGGCGTCTGAAAGGTGTGTTCTAACCATGTTCTCTCAAGAGTATGGATCATTTTGATGACATCGGTCCCAGCGTGGTGATGGCATCTCCAGGCATGATGCAGAGCGGGCTGTCCAGAGAGCTCTTTGAGAGCTGGTGCACTGACAAGAGAAACGGAGTCATCATCGCTGGATACTGTGTGGAGGGAACACTGGCCAAGGTCGGAGCAGTTTTATAGTCAAATTGGTTTTAATCTATTGAAACAGTTGATGTGTAGCTACAGCAGTTTACCGTGTCCACGTATCGCCTGCTGCAGCACATCATGTCTGAGCCGGAGGAGATCACCACCATGTCGGGACAGAAGCTGCAACTGAAGATGTCAGTGGACTACATCTCCTTCTCCGCTCACACAGACTACCAGCAGACCAGCGAGTTCATCAGAGCGCTCAAGCCCCCACACGTGGTAGGAGGGGAAAAGATATATATACTTATATATATTTATACTTATATACTTTTTCCAGCTGTAAATATAAATGCTTCAAACTTTCTTGGCTGTACTTTGAGGTCTGCATGTTTACTCTCAGATCCTGGTCCACGGGGAGCAGAATGAGATGGCCCGTCTGAAGGCTGCACTGATCCGGGAGTATGAGGATAATGACCAGGTTCACATCGAAGTTCACAACCCTCGCAACACAGAAGCTGTCACCCTCAACTTCAGAGGAGAGAAACTGGCCAAGGTCAGCGATCTTGTCGTTCCTCCATTAAGGCTTTTAAAGAGCTTTTTAATGGCTTGAAGCTACTATACTTCAAAATGTTGCAAAGTCGAGATTAATACATGTATCAGACGACACTGTGCTGGTGTAGGTATACATGTTAGCACACCCCTAATAATGACAGCAATAAACGGTGGCTAGCTAAACTTTGCTCTGTCTCTCAGGTGATGGGTTCTCTTGCTGATAAGAAGTGTGCCCAGGGTCAGAGGGTGTCGGGCATACTGGTGAAGAAGAACTTCAACTACCACATCCTCAACCCCTCTGACCTATCCAGTAAGAAATGTTTACTTTCTCCCAAATTCTCCAAACTTATAGATGAGGACGACTTTCAGGCATTCAAGGCTCCAAGAATCAAAACCATAACAGAGGTGGCTTCAAAAAACAATATTTAAAATGTACAGATCTTGAAATCTGCAAGTGATCAGAATCAGAATGATTCCCGAATTTCCCCATTGTGGGACGAATAAAGGTATATCTTATCTTATCAGCTGCAGAGATGCCGCTTGAATCTGTTACTTGTGTTATGTTGTCTTTCCACCGGGGCACTTTAGAGTACCACAGTCTCTCCAATGTATTTATTTGTGCAGTGCAGTGTATTTTTGTGTAGTGAGCTGATTGGTGTGTCTTGCAGCTTACACAGAGCTGTCAATGAGCACAGTGAAACAGACCCAGGCCATCCCCTTCACTGGACCTTACTCACTGCTCGTCTGCCATCTGAGGAACCTCACGGGTGAGACCTTCCGTGTTCCTGCGTGTGCACAGAGTGATGGATTTTATGTCTGTTCCTTTTATACAAAGAACTATTGTTTTCAGTTTCAATAAATTAAAGATTGTGCACATTTAAATATCTTTTTTTCCTCTGCATAAGGCGATGTGGAAGAGCTGGAAGGAACCGAGAAGCACACCTTGAAGCTCTTTAAAAATATCGTTCTGACCCACGAGGTCGGCATGGTGCTGCTGGAGGTGAGTGGTCAGGACACACTGCAGGACAGCTCTGCTCTGTTCACAGTGACTCTGCCAAGTGTTTACTTTAGTCCAGCCCTGTAGTCTGTCATTTTTAATGAATTCAGTTTGGTTCAAAGGAATTCATGTTGAGTCCAGCATAGGAACTCTGGTCATGGTCACTCCCTGCTGGTTCCCTTACACCACTGCAATTAGGCTGTGACATCTGCACAGTGAGATGTAAAGAAATCGCTATCAGACCTTGTATAAAAGTATCCTAGTGGAAACTTGGTTTGGAGAAGATTTATTAAACAAAACAAAAAAAAACCCTCCAAAAACATATGTTTTCTAAATCCCAGAAATAAGAGGGAGCCTCCACTGTCTGTAAATGCCACAACTCAACCAGCCTTTCTCCTGTTGTAGTGGATAGCGAACCCTCTGAATGACATGTATGCCGACGCTGTCACCACTGTAGTGCTGGAAGTTCAGTCGAACCCGAAGGCTCAGAAAGGTCAGTTTGTACAATCCAATCCTTTTCAACGTTTTCACTACAGGAACTGTGTAAACCCATCTGACTGTTTTACTATCAATTAAAGTGGCTGATTATTGTCACAGAGTTTTGTTTTAAGAATTCAATGCTTCACTTTCATTTTGCATCAACAGTCATGGAGACCCAGAGTGTTGTTATAGACCTGGACATCTATCAAACCCGACTGGCGGTCATGCTGCAGTGAGTGCGACAGTACATCTGTACTAACTTGTTTATAACATTGCATACGATATATACAAATTTTAAAGAAATCCAATTCCTCTGATGTGCAGTTCTTATGTAAACATTGGTTTCTAGTCTTCGTGTGTGTGTCACCTCTCTTGTCTTCAGGGACATGTTTGGAGAGGAATGCGTGGATTTCAGCAATGGCAAAAACATCTCTGTGACAGTCGACGGGATGACGGTTCACATTTGCTTGGAAACGAGGGTGAGAATAGGCCACTCAAGACTTGTTGTCCAGCAATTATTGGCGATAAACAATATTATCGTCATTTGATTGACAGTATCGAGACTTTTTGAACTGTTGTTGATATTCATTCTTATGTCAACAAACACGCACCTAGACACGGTGGCTGTTATTGTCATTTAATAATGATTGAGTTCATGTTCATGTATCGTATGACAAGTCAATAACGTACTTATTGCGACAGGCCTGGGTGAAAAGCTTCTAGCCTGACACATCAAAACAGAATAATGTGTTGGGTGCAGTTTTTTGTTTTGTTTCTCTTTTTCACCGAGTTCCTCTCGCCTCCTCAGTCGGTGTGCTCCGAGGATGACAGCACAGAGGACGACTCTCTCAGGGAGATGGTGGAGCTGGCGGTGCAGCGGCTCTATGACGCCCTCAACCCGGCCGTGTGAGAACGGAGTCTAGGTACGTGTCTGCAGACCAGTCCAGAACCAGGTAGACTCAGCCTCAGTTATCACAGACACAAAAAAGAAAATATGCTTCTACGAATGTTGTGCAGGAAACTTAACAAGCTGCTTGTATTTGTCTGCTAAACACTAAATAACGTGTGGTCATATGGTTCGTCTGTCTCATAGATTAGTCTGACGTCCGTGTTTCTACACTATCAGGAACCATAGAGTTTTTCAATAAAACGAAATTGAGTACAATGCAGCTGATTGGTCTTTATACCTTTGTTTGAATCTATGGATTCAGGTCATTGTGTGGTGTTATTTAAAGCTTCAGCAGCCATTCTCATTCCCACCTTGTGAATTCAATCTGAAAAGACTAGATTGGCCTTTTACTACTTATGGGAACATTAAGGAGCAGTTATGACATGTAACCATAGAGCCAACCCTGTAAGAGAAGGGAAAAATAAGCTACTGTATGCTGAGAGACTTTCATATATAGCGATTTTAGTTTTTGTTGTCATGCAAGCACTTTTATTTATGATGTATTTATTAGTAAGACAACTGTATTTGGATGTTAATGCACTGTGGCTTTTGTTTGATGTGAGTTTGTGACTGGTGTTACTGATATTACTGTGTACTTTGTTCACTTTTAACTATGATGGAAAATGTGAATTTCTTAATGCACCAAATCTGTGTTAATTGTCTAATATTTAAACAGAATTCAACTGTTTTACACAATTTGTGTTTGGAGTCATTTATTCTGTCACCGTTGGTCTCAATAACCGAACACAGTGGTACATATAAACAACAACGAAACACCCCAGCAACATTATTTCATGATCAGAAGTCATTTATTCGTTAAATATCTGGACAATAAAACCACTGATTTAAGTTTTTACAATAACTATTATCCAAGGCACATTCTTTAACAGTTTCTGGATGACCCTGTTTAATGGGTTCTTAAGAACTGACTGATCTGGTATCCCTTACATTGCTATAAATATTTCATAAATCGCAATAAACTCTGATCAAAACTTACTTTGCCATTAAAAATGGGAAAAAAACTGGCTTAGACAGGTGACTTTATAAAAGCCAATGGAGTTGAACTATTGCAATGACAGGCTGTAAAACAACCACTGCATCTTGATCTATCAGCATGTGTGGCACAGTGTCTACTCACTCCTGAGTGTCACACTGACCGTGACTGACAAACCCAGTGGCAAAGACTGAACCTCAAAGTGAAAGAAAAAAAAGGTACAGAATGAAAGAGGCTACGTTAAAGTTTTACAGAAAATGTATGGATACCGTCTTCACACAGTGAGAAGTAGAAACTGTACTCGTCTTGTGGTACATGTTTGCTTTTATATGCACATTTAGGCCTGCGATAATAGACTATCACTTATTATTTGGTCTGAAAAATGCCCAACATGACATTATGGAACCGCTTCTCTTCTTCAACCGATAGTGGCAATAACAAGTGATGTGATTGATTATCAGTCTTCATATGTCTTATATATGTGATCTATAGAAAATAACAGTGTCACCTTGAACTAAAGCATGATGGTGTTGCATGTCTCTCTACAGTGAGGTGATAAAGAGGGGGTCAGTTGAACAGAAGTCACGAGGGCGGTGTTGTCCATGGTAGTGGGATTATTCAAGGGTCCCACAGTGAGTCCGTGTCCATCACTCCTCTCTGGGACAACGTTCCTCCACACCTCATCTCCCTACTTCATCCCCGTTTCAAGCTCATGATTACACCGGCCGCCATCACCACCAGCAGCCCCACGCACATCTCCATCATCCAGTCCAGCTTCTGCCCGTCTTTCGTCGCCGCCTTCTCCCGGAGCCTCTGCTCTCTGCGGGCTCGGATGTCTCGTTGCCTCTGCAGCTGCTCGTTGTAGTGGGACCTGAAGAACTTGTCGAAGTCGTCTGCTCGGGGGCCCTCGCCCCCCACAGACCGCCGGCCCCCGGCCTGCTGCTGCGCGGAGCCCCCGCCGGCGCCGTCCTTGGAGGAGGAGGGTCTGACTGTTGCGAGGAGGTCCGACTGGCCGAGCAGCCCGCGGTCGTACTTCTTCCTCAGCGTCTCGTTGCCCAGCACCGTGTAGGCCTCGCTGATGTCAGAGAAGCGGACAGTGGCCTCCTCGCTGCCGGCGTTCCTGTCCGGGTGGTAGACGAAGGACTGCTTGTAGTAGGCGGTTTTTATCTGCGCCTGAGTGGCGCTCGGCATCACCTGCAGGATTTCATAATAGCCCGTTTTGCTTTTAAACAGTGGCACCGCTCGGCTTCCGTTGTCGCCGTACTCTCTGATAAACACAAACTGCCCGCGTCCCCAACACAGCCGCCACTGGTAGAGGCTGGAGCTGCAGAGAGTCCTCCGAAGCCCGACGTTACTCCGGCACAGAGGGGCGTTTCTTCCTATAATCCGACCCCGGGTCTTGTTCTGAAGTGAACACTCTTTAGGGACATTTCCCTTTCCCCACATATCGTCAACAGCACCGGGCACCGGCGTTACACTTGTGTAACCGTCTCGTGAAGCTCCATCGGTCACTCTGTTCACAGCATTTCCCGCTGCTAACTGGTCGTCTTTTTTTAGATAACCCGTCAGAAACCCAGCCGACACGTGTATCGCACCTTTACCTTGCCTATTTGGACTTCCCAGGAGGTGACAGTTGTATATTTTGTGTGCAAAGTCGTATGCACCCCTTCCCCTTCCCAACCGGTGTCCGACCTCCGCCATATTTAAAAGGGGAAAAAAAGGGAAGAAGAAAACGGATGTCAGCGGAGCGGAGGAGGCTCGGCTAACCTGCAGCGCCCCCAGTGGCGAGGACGGTGAAGTTAAATCCAAGGTCGCTGATATAAATGAAATAATACCTGGATTTCTACCTCCATGTTTTCAACAAATATTTACCAAAGTCTTTGTTTCAATATTAAAGTTATCATCATAGACATATACATTGTGTGAGTGAGTGAACACTCACTCACTCACACACACACACACACACTCACACAAACCGGAAGTGTGCAGTCAGTGAGCAGCGCATTGCACCGTCGTGATGTCTAAGTTCAAAACAGTAATTTGGCCCAAAGTGATTCTATTCGGCGACTCCATCACACAGGTGAGCTGCTGCATTAACATCGAGTTTACAATGTTTTTTAAAAAATGTATCTTCCCTCCTCAGTTAGTTAGCTTTAGCTGCTAGCCGGTTAGCTTCAGTCTGAAATGAATAAAAGCTGCTGTGGTTCCTTCACAGTTCTCATTTCAAGCGAACGGCTGGGGCGCAGAGATTGCCGACAAATTAGCAAGGTGAGCAGTTTCCGCACATTGTCTTTTTCGGTTCGTTGTTGTACCTGTGTGATTTCGTATTTTACGAGGAACTGATGCACCTGTGTCTAACCCTAATATCCGGATGTGTGTTTTCCCATTAGAAAGTGTGATGTTGTGAACAGAGGACTGTCCGGGTACAACTCCAGATGGGCCAAGATTGTTGTCCCCCGCCTCATCAGCAGCCAGAGCTCGGCAGGCGACAGCATAGCCGCTGTCACCGTCTTCTTCGGAGCCAACGACTGTTCACTGGAAGGTACAAGCCTCGCTGACACGACCTGTCGTCTGCAGAGAGTGAAAAGTTTAGTGATGCTGCAGCCCATCTGTAAGCACAGACCTTTCGTGTGTGAAGGGGCAGTCCACAGATTTTACACATGGAGATTAGTTCACTCATCACTGGGAGTGTGGTACAGAGTGATATAACAGTCCTGTGGCCCAGGCAGAGCCTCTTAAAGTGTGTGAATGTCATCAGAAAACATATCCCCGTTCTACACCACCTACTAATCTGACACATTTCACTCATCTGCATAATAGTCAGCTTGTGCAATTAGTATATTTAGTGTAGTTTCCACTGTTGGACGTAAAGTAATGATTTTGAAAGTCATGTACTTACACGGTCAGTTAAATTTGACCAATTAAAAGAAATGTTTTCGTTTTTTTCAAATGTTAAAAATGTCAGTTTGGTTTTGTGAGAATTTATTTGAATCTACCTGTATTTTATTTACTTCAGTCTACTACTGCCGCTTCTTGCATTGTAGTACTAAAAGATAATTTATGATTTGTGTAGAAAGTTCCTGTACGAGGTTGCACGGTGGTGTAGTGGTTAGCGCTGTCACCTCACAGCAAGTCCTGGGTTCGAGTCCCACTTCAAACCAACCAGGGCCTGTCTTTGTGGAGTTTGCATGTACTCCCCGTGTATCCAATCTAAAGACATGCAGAATGGGGTTAGGTAAATTGAAGACTCTAAATTGACTGTAGGTGTGAACGGGTGTCAGTCTCCGTATGTGGCCCTGTGATAGGCTGGCGACCTGTCCAGGGTGTGCCCCGCCTCTCGCCCAATGTCAGCTGGGATTGGCTCCAGCCCCCCGCAACCCTTAAGTGGATTAAGCAGTAGACGATGGATGGATGGTTTCTGCATGATTTTTCCCTCCTTGCATCTGTTCCTCCTTGCATCTGTTCCTGTGATGCAGATAAAAACCCGCAGCAGCACGTCCCCCTGCGGGAGTATGCAGAGAACCTGAAGGAGATCACTCGGCTCCTGGCTTCAGCTGGAGTGTCAGCAGACAGAGTTATCTTCATCACCCCGCCGCCTCTTCACGAGCCAGCCTGGGAGAAAGAGTGCATTATGAAAGGCAACACAAATTCTTCTTCCTTTTAGTTTTTAAAAGTCACACAGACTGTTTTTTTTAAGCCTCCACGCCTCTTTGCGTCTCTTCCAGGATGTCCTCTCAATCGCCACAATTCTGTAGCGGGGCAGTATGCCGAGGCGTGTGTTCAGGCTGCTGGACAGTGTGGGACAGATGTCCTGGACCTCTGGACTCTCATGCAGAAAGATGGACAAGTGAGCATAGTGTCATTTACTCAAAGGCCTTTCACATCAATTACATCCACAATTTATTGAAGTTGAAGGCATCTGAATCAGCACATAACTTGACAAATGTTGTCAAATGAAGATGTAAGATTTCTTATAACGCCGTCATTGTTTTATTCATATTTTTAGTGTTACAGAAGTAATTCAAATATTGGTTGTAAGACATTTTAGATTCTAAACAAATATTGTATATACAGTGATATGTTGTCCTGTTCTCATATAGTTGGGCTGATGCCAATGAAGTCAATGGGGATGCCATGCAGTCACTATAATGCTTAACTTCTCCTTGTCCAGCTTTACAAAACATTGATTTTTTTTTTTCTATTTTCATATTAAATATCTTTGGATTTAGTTCAACATAAGACATTTCGAGCCAATATCATTTTTGAGGGAAAAAAAACAATGAATCAACTGCTTGTTATAAATTATACTTTGTTTGTCCTCTGATCCACAGGACTACACAGTCTACCTGTCCGACGGACTGCATCTTTCAGAGAAGGGAAACCAGTTTGTGGCCCAGCACCTTTGGGGGCTGCTGGAGAACAGAGTGGCCGACCTGCCCTTCATCCTGCCCTACTGGGGAGATGTTGACGCCAAGAACCCGGAGAGCAGCCTGCTCTGTGACCAGTGAAGAACAAGTTGTTGGACATCGCTGAGGAAAAATACTCTGGACTGCAAACCTGCTATGAAACCCTGCAGCAGCTGTTATCTACATTCGCCAGGTTATGTCCAACACAAGACCTCGTATTCATGTTTAAAATGCACATTAAAACATTTTTATTTTCATATATACTTTGGTGATGCAAGAAAGAAACTTAAAAAATGAAATTCATGGTGAATATTTATAGCCAAAGAAACAAATCAGAATAAAGGACAAAAAACATATACTAGTTCACATCCATCCGGTTGAATAGGTTACCTACACAATACACACATTTCTCTTGAGTAACAGTTGATTACATATTTTACGATTGTAACATAAAACAGCAGGCAACAGTGGTGAGACGGCATAAACAAGAGAAAGAGATGCTTTTACTCACATTAGCACAAGGACAGAAAAATAATATTGGAGCACCTCCGGCAGTTTCTTCTAAAATTAAATTCAGGATTGTCTGGATTCATTGTTCATCTACTGGGAATTTTCTCGTCTTTTCTCCTTTTCCAGAAATAGGTCAGAACAGTGAGGCACAATCTGAAAAGGCACCATGTAGTTTCATACAGGGATCAATCACATAAAAAAAAAACGGAGAAATGACTAACACTAGCATTACATTGATCCTTGCAAATTTTCAAAGCAACCATTTATGACACAAAATAGAGAGTACGAGTAGAAAACTTAATTCAACTCCCGGTTAATGTGAAAAATACTTTAAGTGCAGTTATGACTCATTTCACGATAAACCAGTCATCCTTTAAGTCAAGTATCCATGTAGTCAACATATGAATCGCACTTAAATGTTTCCCATACTGGGAAAATAACCACTGCAACAACGTAATATTAACAACTTTCACCCTTTAAAAGTTCGTAGAGCAAACCTGTAGGTGGAGAGAGTCAAGGTCAACACTGTTAACATGTTGCCTTTTCCCCCCCTTATGGTCCACAATCAAAGCTCAATTTATTTAAACAGCACACTGACAAAAGTCTTGGGATCAATGTTATCAGTTTTCATCTCTTTTGTTCTTGGGGTTAAAAGAAGGAATCGAATCAGCTAAAAGATAATTGAACTGTTCAATGTGTTTTCAGAACCTGCCCACTGTGTATTTATTCACAAAGACCTCCTAAGGTTTCCGTGGCTTCTTCTGTCCGAAGATATCATCTGTCTAATTGAAAAAAGGCACAACATTATTTCACACAGACACACACAAAAACATGAAATCACTCAACGACTCTTACCTGCCGTCACAGCGATTTGAGACGACTCATGCATTATTTGTACAGTGACTCAATTCATGTTACAGCTGACAGAGTAATATCCAGTGTCTGGTGTTGCCTGAAATGTTATCTACAGCACTGATAAACACAATCAGGCCAACAAAACGTGTATTATATTACCTCTAAACACTTTGACTTGTGATAAGAAAAAAACCCTATGATGCTGCATTCATTTAGCATGTTCCCTAAAACACTCATCAGGGTGCATGTACAAGTTTGGTGCTTTTAAAACAAAAAGTGCTGTTTTTTTACTCAGCACTCCGTCTCTTTAGTGTCAATGCAGTTCTGCCTCAGGAGGCGGCGCCGTTCCCTGGCTGGCAGGTTCTGTTCGGTCAGATCCTCGTAGGAGGATTTCGTACCCGACGAGCAGGCTCCTCCGGTGGTGAAATCGTCCGACAGGCCCTCCTCTCCCAGGTGAGAGCCGCTGCTGGTGTCCTCCTGGATGGTGGCCATCCGCTCCCCCCCTGCGCTGTCCGGGGCGGGGCCGTAACTCTGGCTGGGGGCCTGAGTACTGCTGCTGCTGCTGCTGCTGCTGGCTGCGGGAGGGGCCCCGACCTGGCTTAGCTGCTGAGGCCGCATGGGCAGGGAAGAGGGCGCGGTCTGGCCGGCGGAGGAGGAGGGAGGCTGAGGAAGCTTGACGATGCGCATGGACGCCGACTCGAGGTTGCTCAGCATTTCTTGACTCTGAAAAGCAAAAAAAAATCCAGGTGAGTCGGAAGCACATCAAAGCGGTTCACCCCCTTTTTACTGTTCAGTTGAAATTACACCATCAGATATTTCCCATGATCCTTGCAGTTTTAACTTTGACATAGTCATTTTATCATAATAACCCTAATTTTATTCCCAACATACTGAAGAGTAATTTAGGAACTACTTGTCATCTCCATTAATTTCCCCAATGCCCCCAGTAAAAGTGGGAATGAGCGACACAATAAACATTTATCACAGAAGACATTTTGTGTTTTCAAACAGAGATGCAACTAATAATAACCATAATAATAGCTGCAGGAAATTTAAGGGCACCAGGGCCCTGGTATGTTGCAAGCTCACATGCAGGACTTATTGTCACATCTAATTGGAATTCAGCTGTCATTAATATTATTAGTTGCACCCATGCATGTGCTGTGACATTTTTCAAAATGTCTGCTGTGAGAGCCTCAGTCTCCATGTTCCCAATCAATCCTAACAAGGGATTCAAACAGTGCAAACAGTCATTAAAGTGTAAAAATACAGTGTAAAAATGAAAAAGAATAACAAAAGAAACTTAAAAATGAGGTGACACACTGCATCCGATTTCACAAATGACAACAAGGTGCAACCTGACGAGTCTCCTCTCTGTTTGAATACTCCTAAAAAAGCAATCTTGCTTTCTTGAGGTAATTTCTGATCAGACAACGGCTCTGCACTGAAGACGTCTTTGCGGAGAGTAGCATCTGACCTTTTCAGTTTGAGCGTCTCCAACTTCCCCACTCAGATCAAAGACACGGGATAGATCAGTAATTACATCAAGGAGTAAGTGACTGCAGGAGTATCCCAAACGTGGGCCACTGACCATGCATCGTCATGGAGTCAATGGCAACACAACGCAACACCAAGCCATGGCACATGCACTCACCTATGGCAGCAGCTCTACTACAAACTTCCACCATCTGCTGCAGTTCCAATGCGAACGAAAAGGGCCAAGGCAAAGAGTGATGGACAAGTCATTTGCGGCTTGAACCCGGCAGAGACAGTGAGGCTGGTACAGATGGATAAGCTGACCACTGGTTAACACCGCTTAATTTTAGAACCTCTTCTGGTTCTGCTCAGGGACTACGAGCTAATTTAGATTTGCCCTCTTCTGAGAACTGAGTGCATGTTTTGCATAAGTGACGGAAACCTAAGCGAACAACCTCAAAACACCATCAGATTTTGATTCATATGTTGCCAAATCCTGATTGGTGCACAGACATACATGACATCAGCTTTTTCTAATGGAGCTCTGCCACCCAGCAAGGATTTCAAATTTTAAAAATAAAGTAACAAAAGCCTGTTAAGTTTATTGATTATCGACATTCTAATCAAATTGTTTTTGATTGTTGGTAATTTTATCTTTGTTTTCAGCAGACACCGTCACACCTAGTTTTAAATAGTGACAGATCATAAATAGGCTTCTGAAAAAATGAGCCTCCGTGTTCCTTTTCCTTGTTAAAAGATATCAGTGTTTTCAAAAAGCACTGGGACTGTATTAGTTTTGTTAGTGTGGCAGCAAGGCCAGTGCACAGGATAGAAGAAAATGTTATAGAGGAGAGGAACTTACACTTGGAGGGAAGTAGAAGGACTTTGTGTTCTCCTCATACTGCTGGTCAAGTCGTTTGTCCTGCAAAAAGAAACAAGACAGAACTATCAACACTTGAAGTAAAATAATCTTTACTGCCTCTGGTGAAGAAGTCTAACTTCAGCCAAAGTGATAGAAATCCAAAAAGGAGCAGTTCATTGCAGACGTTAAGCAGTTTCTTACCACACAGTGAACCAGGATACTCAGAGGAATCCAGAAGATGAGGGAAAACACCACGACTGAGCCCACGATGTTATCAGCCAGGAACTTCCCTGATGGAGAGGTAATGGTGCAGGATGATTGCACAGACCAACACAGAAAGACTGGATTTGTACTTGACTTAGCTATGGTGGTCATTAACAATATAAACTGAATATCAAGACTCATCTTGTGAGTGACTCATCAATGCAAATGTTTCATAGCACTTCACATCTTCATGTTTGATACAAATTTAAAAAGGACGTGTTGTTACAAATTTACCAAACGTGTTGATGTCCAGCTTGTCGATGAAATCCCACAACCTCTCGATCACATCCTGCACCTGCTTCATGCACTTTCCCTGTTGACAAATAGAAGAGGGGGGAATCAATAAACTCATTGAGACTCTGTTGTAATACCAGTCAGAGTTGGACTGTGTTAAGATCTACAAAAAGAATGGAAAATACATAATGGTAATACAGTATGATCAGTTGGGATCTCTCTGTAGAGCGAGCAGATAGAAAAGGTCTGATGACTCACGCCCCCGTCACAGAAGCCCACGGTGCACGGTTTCCCTTTGCGAAGGAAAAGGAAACTGCCATTGGTCTGGATGAAGGGAGAGCAGATTCCATCTTTTCCCCGGCAGCACACTTTACAGGAGTTATCCGTTTCTAGAGAACAGGAGAAAAGATTATTGTTACAAATGTTTCGCCTTCTGTTTTTTTTTTTTTTTTTTACAGTATAGAGATTTTTAATATTTTGTTAAGAAAAACTGACACGCTAAGGTGATAGATGACTGTGTAAACGATAAGTTTGACAACCTGTTCCTTAAAAAAAAACTAAACATTTTGGATTAGAATCATAATCCTTACAATACTGTAATGTTTTAACAAAAGTTGTGTTTTTTCTTGGATGATTTTTTTTGTCCTCACATTTATCTCAGAAACTCCATGAACACTGGGAGACTGCTGTTAGACAACTAAGACCACCAAGATTCACTGCTCTCATTCAGACAGTGCAGTTGAGCTTTTCCCCTGGTCTTAAGACAAATGAACAGTTTTTACCATTGCAAGCACAGGACTGAAGGCTCTGCATGGCCTCACAGAAAGGGTTGCACTCTCCTTTGTGACACCGGCCGTTGTCAACACACACTGTGTCGTCTTCTGCATTTTCAGGAGGTGGACACTCACTGCTGTTGCCTAAGACGTGAAGGAACAGTTAAGAAACTGAGTTTTCCACAGGATTTTTCATTTATCCATATAAAAATGTGCCCAACATCAACTGTGCAGTTCTTGTAATAAACCAGCAGGTGGCGCTCACCTGTGCAGGAGGATGTGCCTTTACAGGTAGCACTGATGGGTTCCTGACACCTAACTCCTGCCTGCTGAAACTTGCAATCGCTACAGCACGGGCTGTTCCTGTCACTGTGGAGAGAACAGGAACATGAGAATCTATGCTCAACTCTCATTAGTAACAAAGATTTTCTGATTCATCATGTTGTGTTCAATCGATGTTTGAGTGTGTATTTAGACTTGATGGCTTTGTTTTTGTACATTTTCTTTGAGAATGTCTTTTGAACATCATACCTGCACTGTGCACCATGTTTGAACTTGCAGCCGGATGAGCAGCATGGGTCATCGTTTAGGTGGAGTAGCCCGGGGTCGCACTCCTCCCCCTCCTCCACTCTGGAGTTCCCACATACTTTACTGTTCCTCTCCTTGAAGCACATTGGAGCCTTGGAACGCAATGTCTTTCCAATGGAGATCTTGCTGCAGTTGGAGAAACGCTTTAGGCGGGAAAGAGAGGTGGGCCGAGGTTAGATATTGTATAGAAGTGGAAGCTTTTTGCTGAGCCAGTAAAAGTGATGGTGATGAAGGGCTGCCTTGAAATGAAAATAAAACGATAACTGACATAAGTCTGTTTTTATCTCATATAAATAGCTGCATTGATAAAATATACTTTTTTTTGTTTTGACAAAACTTAGCATGAATTTATATCTTCATCATCAGGGTTGTTTCCTTTAATTTAAGTTTCATTGATTTATATTGATGTGATTTAAGATATACTTTCAACCCTGGAGACTTCAAGTTAACTGCAGAACAAGTGGCAGCAGATAATCAAGTGCACTTTTGTTCAAGTCATATGCATATTAGCTGTTAAAGCTGGTGGGGGAGGAGGAACAGTACTTTCACTGTCTGTCATATTTCACAACTGTGACTCACTCTTACATAACACTTTGCAGGAGCAGCTCGTTTAGAGATGGGATTCACACTTCATATTTAACTTTTCCTCATTAACTCAATGTGTCCTCTTAACTGACTAACTGCATGGTATATATATATATTTTTATTTATTTACTAGTGATACGTCTTCAAGTTGAGGTAAAATGCAATTTTTGACTTGTCAGTACCTTGTTGTTGACATGGTCTCCGCTCACAGCGATAGGGTACATGACGAACTTCCCTCCATGGTCGTCACTGGGAGCACAATATGGGATGTTGTCAGGGTCGTGCTCTGCTCCAAAGTTATGGCCCAGCTCATGAGTGGTCACCAAATCTGCTTCCTGATGGGACACAAATACAACGGAACAAACATGTTGTTTACTGCTAGATCTATGAAAAACAAGGAACAAAGAACATAATTAATTAAATTCAAGATTATTCAGTAAGGACTGATAAGACTTTTTTCTTTAAAGATGCCGGTATGTGATTATTTCAGTCTCCGACTCATAACTCAGATTTCAATCATAAAGGTTACAGCAAAAACCTTTTGTCAAAATGCAAAAGGGTTAACATTATCTCTCATAACACCCACACAAAAAGGTGTGTCTGCTCTACTTACAATCCCAATTTGGCAGGGTGACAAGTTACACAACACCCTGGCTGAAACCGAGTGACCCCAGTTATTAGTTTTGTCAAAGACGGCAGTTGAGAAATGAGGTGAAAACAGACCTTTGTGAGGATGGTTTTGCCGTAGTTCTTGGTGCTGGTCAGGCCTGTGTTAAGGTAACTGGGTTTCTTCACAGAGTGGGAGGGGTAGTAAGCTACAAAATGACACAATCAAGGAGAGTGTTCAGTATTTTAGTTTGACAAAAAGGTTTCTGTTATTAATTGTGATGGGTTTTAACTCCATGAAATCCATGAAGTGTCTACCCAACTTCCCATGAATTTGACAGATTTAATGATGATCCCTTAAACAAGACACAGAAGCAGCACAACAGAGCAAAGAGACTTGGTAAAATATTTCACTAACACTGTAATGTAGATGTTGCATGACACCATACATGGCATTTATGTCATAACTCATGAACACAAGGCCATTTTGTCCTTACGTTTGGGGCAGAGGCCGCCCAGGGCCTGCGCTTTGGAGGGGGCCACGTAGGCCAGCCCCAGTGTGCCCTCATCAAAATCCTGGTAGGTGAATAGGTGGGCCAGACACACAGTGGAGGCGTTGCCAGCTAAGTCGGAGCTGAATTGCTGAGGGCACAAATAAAATTATTATCTATCAACATTTGTATCTGTCAACATTAGTTTTACTGAAACAAAAGTCATCAAGAAAATAGCATGTATATCTAGACATTTTGTCTGTATTGTCTATACGATTCTCCATCTCTTCGACCCCTTTTCATACCTCCAGAAGTCTCTTCACGTCCCACACCTCTTTTTCTCCCTCAGGGCTGTTCTCCATGTTATAGTTAATCCAGCCGATGCCAGCATAGCCAGAGGGAGGCCTTGTTGGCTCTTTGTTGATGATGATCTGAGAAAGGTATTCAAAGATGTTATGTGTGAACAATTCAGTGTAATCGCACAATCATACAACTTTATTTAAAGGACTCAAAAATGAAACATTTCCCATCATTTGCGATACCTGTACCAACTGAAACCTTTTAAAGATCCAGATTTTAAAAAGCACAAAAACATTCACACACTCAAATGTATTTTCTCTATATGGCATTCCAGCTGCAAATACATGTATATGTTTTTTTCAGTTAGCAACATATTTTAGAGGTTTGTGTTTCCCCAAAGATATTGTGGTTAAAAGCAACACATTACAAGTTCTTCTCGGCTTTAGGGTGAAGAAAACTGGAATATAACTCTGAGTAGCTAAATGAATGCATATCTTTTCAGTGAGGAAACCCGCAACTCATCGTATGAAAAACAGTGTCTCCATTCATTCCCACAGCCTGTGGAACAAATTAAATTGCGCCACAAGGCGCACACACAAAAGCATTCAGTTCCTCCGAAGAATGCAGTTCTCAAACTCACTGTGGGGATTGTGTTATACTCAGCTTCTCGTACAGGAGTGACTTGATGATAAAGCAAAAAAATTGTGCTATGGGTTTATGAATGAGACATCAACCATATTACAGAAAGGTACAACACACAGACAACTGCACACACCTGATGGATCTGAACCCCATAGCCTTTGAATTCATCGTCCCAGGTTGTGTTCCTGTAAATGTCATCAACTCGATCAATCAGCTCAATCTAAAGTGAGAAGAGAAAAAAAAATGTATTAAAAAGGATTAAAGCAGAACAGAACAATACTACAAAAAAACTTCCACCCAACGGATATATTTGATATAATCATTATAGATTAGATATGTCAGTATGTAAAACTGAGCTCAGGAGATGACTCTGCTCTAGATCAATTCTGTTCTGTAAATAGGATCATGAAGTCAGACCAGGTAGTTGAGAGTGACGCTCTCTTGTCCACGGCCCATGTGTTTGAAGAAGCGATAATCAGCAACCAGCAGCAGGGGGCAAGTATTCTTCTTGTGGTCGTGCGCTTGTCTTTTCTCTCTGTGATGGGTCTCTACAATGAACAAAGCAGCAGGAGCCATTTTTGAGATTAATGAACAGAAAAATGTGTGGACAGGGAAAAGAACACGGTTGGAAAAACACAAAAGAAAAACGGAAACAAACATTGGTTTGTAAGCATTTTCCTAACAGATGATTTTAAACTCACACGAAGACAGATAAATAAGGACGTCAAGATGTAAAACAATGAGGCCATGCTCCAGCATCCCACCGTTAATTGCCCTCATTTTCATATTTAGCAACACCTCTTCTTTTAGGTTTGCCTGTGAACTGATTAAGATCTGCCTCTGCTCTTGAAGCCAGAATAAAACCACCGTTTATATTTAAGTAGAGGCCTGAGCGTGTAATAATAAGTGTCAATGAGGTCAACTGTATATTTTAACAACTTAGTAAGGAAATCGCAGTAAACTAAAGAAAGATTTCATGCAGTGCAGTTTAGGTGCAGTTATCCAGCTAGAGCAGCAGTTTGAGGGATAAATTCAATGGTCTTAACATCTAGGCAGAACTGGACTTCCAAATATATAAAGCAATGCAAAGTCTAACAAGCCTCACTATCCTTTGTTTACCCAGAGTTTAAATCACTGTTCCATAAATAGATTCACTGATTTACATAAGAATTAATTTGAAACTACTGTGATGATAATGTTCTAGTTACAGCTTCTCTTTGTCTCATGTGACACCAAACTGTATAATATGGGGGTATGGACATTGCTGGTCAGTCAAAACAAGACAATCTGAAGACACCTGGTTAGGCTAGACGAAATTGTGTTTCCCCCCCACAATATTTTGGAAATAATTAGCTCAAAATACTGCATCATTATTCCAACTCCAAAATAGCTTGTTTAAGGTAATGTTAATATGGAATGTTATGACATCCTAAACTATTTGAACAGTCATTCGTTGAAGAATAAAATCAAAACAGGAAAGACATCCCATTTGAGCATTACATCATTCTGTACAAATGGCTCTACGCTGTTCAAGAGTGTGGGTGTGCATCGCTCTGGCTCCCAAAACAAGCAGTGGGAGACAATTCAGAGTCATCTCATTGGACAGCCGAGCCTCCGTGAATTTGAATGCCTCCTCCATAAGAAACTTCACCTCCACTCATCTCCCCGACGAGTGCGTCGAACCAGAAGCCAGAGAGCGGTGTTATAGAAATCTCCTCTGGGCATATTATCACCACTATATCCTTTACATTTCCAAAGCAGCACAAAAGAATCAAAAGGATTTACTCAATACACACTTGTCAGGAGTGTGTATGTGCAAAGCATGAGCTCTGTTGGCTTTTATAAAAGCGATTGTTACAGAATCTAACACCCACCACATTTGTCTCACTACAGACTCCTCCATCCTTCTCTGCACCTAAATCATTTGTTACCCTCCTACTCTTTATCTACTCTTTGCTATCCACCAGCAGGCTGCACCAGAATTGTGATCTTTGTCCTCATATTATCACGGCACAGGCACAAATGTGAACACATTTGGGCAACCGACAGCAGAGCTCACCATTTTTCTGTTCCACCTCCGGCCCGCCCCGATCCCTGCGCTCGGTCTGGGGCAGCAGGTCCATGTCCTCTGCGTGGACATAACCGCACACTTTTGGGGAGACAATGCGACTCAAATTCTTGATGTCTTCGGAGCGATAAACCAGCAACCTGCCATCAGTTGGGGTGTCTGTAAACCTCCATAGGGGCTGGATGGTCAAAAAGACAAAGGAGTATTAGAGAGCAAAGTATAGGTGTCAGAGGGGGTCACAAAGTGGAGAGAGTTTGAGTATATCCAAGATGACAGGGAATACGAGAGTAGTATGAGTAATATGGCACTCAACAACTGTGAGTGAAATGATGTGTATATTATTTTCAAAATGCTGAGAGGAAATATCAAGAAATTGTACCTGCATAGTGAATATTACGGCACTGTGGCACTGTATTTACTGAATCCTTGAACACATGCTCTTAGTTTTCTTGGCATTGTTAAAGCCCATAAATTAATCACAGTCTTTAACGGTGTACTGTCACACTCCAGTTGTGCTTCCATTTGGATTCTACACAGAAACAATGATTTTACAGCCCCTCCTTACCTCTACATTGTACTCCGCTTCATCAGTTAGAATGTGAGCAGAAAACTCATCTCCATCTATGTGTGCCTGCACACGTGAATTCTCCTCTCCTGCAAACACAGAACAAGTAAAGGTTACTATTATTAAATAACTGACACAACATGCTTAATCGTGAACTCTGTTAATCCAAGGTGCACACATAAAAAAGCAGAACTTCAAATCAGCTTAACATTTTAGTTATTGCTGACATTCAGCAAATGGTGCAAATTATTTGATCATAATTTCTTACATTGTATTTCCCCTGCTAAACGTGTTTTACACATCCAAACCATTTCTGGTGCTAGGAAAATATCAATTTTTAAAAAAATGAAATAACTTACCGACCACATGTCCAGTGAAATAGTTCTGAAGCTGAACATCATAGTTCTCCTCCCTCCCATCTTTATCAACAAACACAGCTTTGAAGTTGTCAGTAAAAAGCTCTGTGTTGGTGGTCAAGTAAAGCTTGAAATGCCTGAAGTTAGAAAAATAAGATATGTATGATTACATGGAGGTTTGGGGTCATATTTAGTGACACAAAATATTTAAAGTGAGATACAATACTTCAAATCTCACCACATATTTTGACCTGATCAAGATATTCAAAGTTCACATTCCTTCAAGCTGTTAAAATTCTAAACAGGCATGCCCGTATGTACAGTGTGTTGACAAGAGTTGTCAGTCTGGTTGCTGGAATTGTGTGCTCTGTCCATACTGCCCGTGACCTCATCCCCTGTGTGACCGCAGATGTAGGGGATGAGGGTACGCTGCGGTTCTGTGCTCACATGTATTTCACACAAAAATCTGAGACAGTAAAAAGAGAATATCTTCAAATTACACCATTGTTTCTACAGAGAAGGACGGTAACACAGAGAGGGAATGTCACTTTCTGAAATGTGTCATTTTGGAAGGGACCCACTTCATAGACTAAAACTCTCTCCCTGTGAAAAACTGAATCTCAACTGTTTTCACAAGACTGTGATTGCGGATTTTGACCCTCAAATATGAACTCATTAAACATACACACTGTGAGGGCTTGTGCGTGTTGTTTCAAGGCAAAAGCACTAAAGCATGAATCTGCCATATTATAGCCTACTGTGCAATAAAGATCCCAACGATCGCACTGCTGTACTGTACTGTACTGTACTGTACTGTACCTGTGCAGGGCTGAGAAGCTCACCAGACGCTCCAGGTGGGACTGGGTGTGGACGTCCCTCTTCCTGACAGAGTGCAGCTGGAGGCCTGACCACGGCAGCACCTCGAAGTCTGACAGGACGGAGCTCAGGGCATCTGGAAGACACACGAGTGCAGGCCGAAGTTTTGTGTCTGTCACAGGTCACACAGCGGGACGCGACAACCCAACTCCTTAACATGATGTGGTTCTGTTGAGCAGCTAGCCAGGCCTGCACAACGGAACGTTTTCTAACAGATGAGGCCTACAACGTTGGTCATTGTGACACTAAACAAAGTGCAGCACAAACACAGTTACTTGTTTTGTCATTGTCGTTTACTTGTATTAATCTCGAAGACAGCTAGCACCCCCGTTAAAAGATAATGGTAGCTTAGCTTAGCAGGCTAAGTTACTTACCGAGCTCCGGGTTCTCTTCGTGGATGCTCTCGGCGGTGACTCTTGATTTAACCGCCGCGGCGACCAAGCAAGGAGCCAGAAGGATAGTGAGTAAGACGCTCCTCATTATCAGGCCGCTCAGTCAGCTACTTCAGCACCGCTGTTGTCCCGAGTTTCATCGGTTTAGTCTGGACCGCTAACGCTAGCTGGGCTACCCGGAAGTGCGCTGGGTGGAAAACATCCGCTTTTTAGCAGCACATCCTGAAAAATGTGTTTTTATCTGTGGTTAAATAAATTCAAGGATCAGAGCCCACACTTAAATTATTACGTTTAAAAGTCTTATAAGCAAATTGGCCTTGAACTATCAAATGGAGAACGGTCCTTGTCCGATCATTATATAACCGGATTATTATTATTTCCAAAGCATTAACATTCAGTCTCTGCCAAATCATCATATTTCAGTATATGATACACTTCCAAATGTTAAACGTTAATCTTAATAGATACAAATATCTGTTAAAGAGTAAAAAAGACCAATATCACCCTTTATACTTTTTTAGTAAAGTGCAATTCATATTGTAGCTGAGATTTTTCAAATATCAATAGAATATCATACAGTAGTATGGACAAGGAGAAATACTCGAGAAAAGGACAGCATGGAAAATTGCCAGCATATAGTTAATTGCTGTTATGCTTCCGAGGCCCTTTGACTGTAAGTGTTATGATGCAGAGTTTGGGCAAACTACAGGTCATTTAATCTGTTAAAATATGGAATATTTCATAAAAAAAAAAATTGATTGTAAGAAAATGTAGCATTATCTTTCTCTAAAATTTAGCAGTCACCATTTCAGTAAACAAAATGTAAACACAAGTACCATTTTTTTAAGTAGACTACTTGAGTAAATGTTTTAGTTTATTTCCACCAGTGATGTGACATTTCATCTGCAACGCAGAGAACTGAATCAATGTTTTCAAATAGTTCCTATGTATATTATGCATTTCTTCTGTTGATACATTTAACATATTTACTTAGTACACAAAGTACTTTTAAAAGTTCCCAACAAACAGAACAGAAAGACTCATGATAAAATCAAATTGAACTAATCTCATCCCTGTCTAAAGCTATGAAATAAAGTACAGCATTTCAGTAATAAACAGACAGACAAACACAAAGTTGGTTTATAAAATGTTTTATTCATGTTAACATAGCTGATACATAGGGATTCAAACAGTTCCACGAGGCTTTTGGGGACTACAATTGAATGAATAGCAAAACAATAGTGGTCCAAATCTCTAATGACAATCACTGGACAGACTAACAAATCACCCTCTTGTAGGATGTGTACAAACCTGCATTGAAAATTACTAAAACTGACACTTGGACTCGTGTGTGTTACAGCAATTGTTCCCATTCCAGTGTAATATCTCAAGAGACATGCATGACATAATTGTCTTCTTCCCATTAAAAAGGTCCCTGCATTTGGTCAGACAAACAAGCACCACCATTTCCCCCGAACAAACAGACATGCTTCAGTGATAGAGTGGCATCATAACCAGGGCAGAAAGTGAGGATTTCACCAATGGGCACTACTTAGCTCTATTATCGTATTGTCACCAGCATCTAAGTGCACTGGCTTTCCCTGCAGTATGAAAATTATATTTGTTTGAAGTTGGACTTCAGCTGCTGTAACCGTACCACGTAACTGTAGAGACAGACGCACTAAGAAAAGAAGCTATGGGAGAAACTAGTTTTTATATCTAACATTTCTTATTGGGGAGGGGGAGGGGGGGAATCCACCTTTGTCAATTGATGGGATTTAGGCTTGTTCAACGATGGGACATAATTTTCTCCGCCACTGAATTGAGCTAGGAGTCGGATACCATTGTCAAGCTACCAATCACTTTTCTACAGCTGAAACTGCACACATGGGAAGGCCAGGACAAGCACAAACCAGATGAATGGAGGGTTTCTTTTATTTTTTCAACATTTGTCCAAATCTATATTGTGAAAAGAATATTTTTTTTAATTTATTCATTTATTTCCTTACACAACTCTTTTCAGCGATGGTTTCATTGGTAGAATGTTTGAGTGGAGCAATAAGGAATGAAGGATGTGTAAAAAGTTTTTTTTTTCCTTTTGTTGTTTTAGGAGATAACCCCAACACCGAGTTTTAGTTCTCGGTCTCGCCGCCTTCGCCAGCTTCTCCGCCTTCGCTCTCCTCAGGAGCATTGTCCGATGTCCATAACTGGGGAGAGAAACAAAATATATTTGGAATGCAGTCAAATATCCATCCTCCAACACCATTCTTAAATTTGATGGGTTATGCGGCTATATGCACAATGGCAGATAAAAAACAAATCTTCGTGAATTTACAAAAATTGCTGATCATGATTTTACTATCTGAGCTCTCATTCATGCACGCGCTCAAAAACTTTATCCAGTAAAGCCAACTTACAGTGATTTAACACATTTGAGCTTCATTATAAAAAGGTCTGTTAACATCTGAACACATCTCTGCCTTTCTGCAGGTTAGAGCAGAACACTCACTGTCAGGTTGTCTCTGAGGAGCTGCATGATGAGAGTGCTGTCTTTGTAGGACTCCTCACTTAGCTGGTCAAGCTCTGCAATGGCATCATCGAATGCCTGTGGATGAAGAGGAAAATATTTAAACATTGAGTGTACTTCACACTACTGAGAGTAAGTGACAGATTTTTACATGAAACGTCAGCAGACCTGTTTGGCCAACTGGCAAGCTTTCTCTGGGGAAGTCAGGATCTCATAGTAGAAGACTGAATAGTTAAGTGCCAAGCCCAAGCGGATGGGATGAGTGGGGTCCATCTCACCCTTGCTGATATCAAATGCTTCCTGGTATGCTTGCTGTGAGTTGCCAATGGTCTCTGGAGAAAGAGGAAGAAATCATAGCGTTTATAATAATCAATGTATATTTAGGTCAGGTTTGAAATACAAATCCATCCAGTCATTTTAAACCCCACAAAAGTTCAATAAGACCAACATTTCTCTGAGCATGGCATCTTGGTGAGCAACATAGGTTTTAAAGATTACAGATGTTTCTATTCAAAGCAATAATTGTAAAACATTTTTGCCTCATCTAGATGAATAGGAGCTGAAAGCAACATTGTTGGACTGCACAAAACGTAAAACTATTTAATCAAACTATAAGACTAGTTTAATTCTAAATTCATTGTCCAAAAATTCTATGAAATGCAAAAGCCAACAGAGAATTGATTTGATTGACTCATTTCCTGTGTGTAGTCATATCCTGCAAATGAGGTTACACTTTCATAAGTTCAACACAGATAGCACTCGCTGCAACATTTATGATGCAAAATGTAAAGCTGGCGAGATCCACAGTCCTAACCCGAGGAGAGGCATGGTCAAACACAAATATATCTAAAAGCTGATGAGTAAATCGTGTTTGGTCCCCTGCAGCAGCCACAACCAATGATAACTTGCCTGCAGCCAGAGATGAGGAAGTTGAATCCTCCACCCTCCGTCGATGAGTCATTTGAGGCATCGTCAACAACTTCATTAGCATCTTTGTCTAATTAATTAGCAAGTTGCAATAAATTTCTTTTGGAAAATAACTGGCCTACTTTCAATGTCTTGGTTAGCGTTACATTAGCATTTTTTACATGCGAGCCAACACTGGCTTGATCTAAAATTCCTTACGCTAAAGCAGCAAGTCAGATTCGTTTTAGCATGTTAAACCCAAAAGTATTTGAGTTGCATAGTGTTTACAGGGAAATATAGTATGCACTATGCAAGCACTGCAGAAGTGATGACAAGGACATTAGAGTAAATGCAAATGTTACACCTGCAGAGAGTAAAGTACAGAACAAAGGTACAATTGGCTACAAGATTAAATATGTTAGCGGTCCCAACCCTAGTGACTACCTGTGCTGCCGGAAGAACAATGAATTTTTGGCCATACAGTTCATTATAAATATGAGATGTTTTATCCAAACAAAAAGCAATTGAGAAAGTTTTTTGTGAAATACATGGAATAATGTGAATACAAGTGGCACAATGACAATTCTACACAGGTAGTGGTAGTAATTTAATGTACAGGGTTGGGATATTTTTTTTTTTTTTTAAGAAGTTTGAGTGTTTTGTGAACTAGAACATTAAGACATTAAATGACATGAAGAATGCTTAAGTAACAGCTCCAAAACAACATTAGGGTTTTGCCTAGGTAATATACCTAGGTAACTGATGCAACACAAGGAAAACTACCTGCTGCCAATAATAGAGGAGTGAAGGCTGGTGGCAAATAAAGTCTGTAACATACATTTTCCCCTTTGGGTAAGCTGCCCCATCCCCGAAAACTCCTGTTATATCCTCCTATAAGATTGGACACTGGTCACAGGACTGTGACACATCGACCCATTTGACGTCATTTCCAGCGTTTAGCTCCGAGACAAAATCTGACACATTCCTATTTGAAGTGTGAAGGGGCCCAGATTCCAAAAGACAGAGGGACGCTTATTTTGGATTTACATCAAATGAAAAGACAAACGGACACCGTAAAAACTTGATCCTTCAAAGGATGATTGAAAAGGTCTATCTTGGTCTAATGTATACTCACTTGCTTTTTCTTCTCCAGTGGCAACTTCAGCAAGGTATCTATAGTAGTCCCCCTTCATCTTTAGATAGAAGACTTTGCTCTCAGAGTTTTTGGTGTTTGCAATTAAATACTTATCCAGCAGATTCTGTGAAGAAAAAAAAAAAGAACCGACATGCCAGTTTAATTGGATGTGCAAAGGAAAAACTGAACAATAAATCTTTTCAGATCAATCATATAAACCATAAGCTGAATACAAAGTCAAACTGACAGATCCAGAACCAAATCCGAAGGATGAAAATAGCACCACCTGAAACTGCAGCCACACTATTTTTTACTGAGTACTGAATGTAGTATCTTGAGGGGGAAATTAATTAATTGATTTTATCATTAGGCTGGAGGGGGTCTGGATGCTTTCTGAATGAATTTTGGGTGGGGCTCTCCAATTAAAAGTCAAATTAGTCTCCATCCACCCAAGAGCAGAGCTGCTCAGCCCAATGACTAATGAGGACAGTAACACATGCGATGTGTCGTACTCCCAATTTAAAGGACTATGCTCAAAGCATGTGCATGTATATTAAAAAACACCAAACAACTCCATCTCTGTTTGGTACTATTAGGATCTGTACAGAGTCAACAAGTGCAGAATTAGGATGAAAGATAATAGCTGGGAGAGAATTTGAGGTCTGATGATCAATTGTGTCAACTACTGCAAAGGAACTGAAGACTCCTTTTCAATTAGATCATTGTTGAATTTAATTATACAAAGTATAGCAGAGGAGTGAATTGATAAACATCTAACCAGTATCTTCACACTAAAAATGCAAAGTGCAGCAAGTGTACAAAGTAGTAGCAGTGAAATGAAAAAAACATTCCATGTTACAAATCACACCCTGTGATTACTTGACTGTAGGTCAAGTCATCCGACTTTCCACGGACATGAGAAGATTACTAGGGCTAATCTGTCAGTGAAACCACAGATAAAGCTCAAGTTAACCGATTTAGAGGGCAGATTAATCGTTTCACCCTGAATGAAATGCTTGTCAACACCTCAATGACATTCCTGGCTGACTGTTCAGATTTTTTTAAATTAAGGACAAAGTGTTATTCAACCGGAACCTGGGAAAAAGAAGTCGCTCTTGTCGGAGTCAAACTCACACAGTTAGCCCTGCCCAAGTGATTTACTGAGATTAGCTCAGTCACAACACGTACATGTCTCAAGTGTGAAGAATTCATCTTTCACTACATGCACAGCACAGAAGACAAGAGGAATAGCTTTGCTCCAAGGACTTTCACACAAAGCTTTAATTTTAGTCATCAGTAATCCAAAGGAAGCACAAATAGTGTTGCTGGATGAAAGGCTGACTGGTTATGGGCGAGTGACTTTTCATGTCTAAAGAAGAATTGACATATTCTTTCCAAGCAGGAACCAAACCCTATTTATCAATTTGATTAGGAACATTAATATTAGCTACAGGGTGTCTGGTGACGCATTGATGTAGCATGAGATCATGGGAGTTGTAGACTTCACCACAACTGCCGCCACTGGAGTCAAATTTTTCTAGTGTTCTTTTATGAGGTCTGCTCTTTGTCAAAACAAATGGAGCATAATTACCCCCCCCCCCCCCCCCCCCCCCCCCCCCCCCCCCCCGACACACACAAATGAAGACAGATTAAAGCAGTTCCAGGTTTAAGTGGACATTTTTTGTGATTTAGAGGTTCAAAAATTTAATTTGGGGGTTTCCTAGAAGAGGTTAATATGTTATAATGTTCAATGAACACATTATTTGTCTCATACCATAGATTACTGCAAAGTTCTTTTCAGTCTGCCGATTGGTCAGTTGGCCCACTCTTTGATCACTGGTTAAGCATGTGTCAGAAATGTCAAACCCCTACACGGAGGTTCTGATCAGCTGAAAACACACCACTGTAGCCAAATCTCAGAGGGGCTGTGAGCTAAAACAGCTGCTAATGGTGGCTCAGCTCATTTCTTTGATGACTTAAAATCCAGACTTATTCATTCATTCATTTTTCCTGTTAAATATATAGGTTAAAACGAACCTGTATCGTGAAAAATGTGGTTTAAAACTGGATAAAAAGTTAACTTTGTTCACTTCTAGCAGACAACAATGCTAACACCTTCGCAAAGGTGAGACAAAGCTATTGAGAGGCAACAAAATGAAACGGATAATTCTCTCAAATACAATTAGAGATTTCTCTTGGTTTGAAAATTGCTGGAAACATTTGGGATTATGCAATGTTCTCAAGCTTCAGACGTCAAAGTAGAATCGTGTTCTGAAGAAGAGTGACTAGCCTGAATCTGCTCAGCTGACATCCTGTCTGGTTTACAAGAACTAAATTCATATCCTTTGAGGAAACTGGACACTAAACATCCCCATGCCTCTGCTGCCGTGCGACAGAGACCCGCTTTCAAAGGAGATGCAAAACCATCTGGTTACACAGTCTCTTGTGCAGGAAATGAAGAAATTGGGGCACACAAGCAGCGCATCTACTGCAGTCTTTGCTCCGCGGCCTTTGTGGGTGCAAGTTAAGGCATGAAAACTGACACACCCTCCTCTGCTGACAAACCCTCAGTCACAGACAGTGAAAGCTGAGTCACAGCATTGCAAGCGTACTGTCTGAGAAACACTCATGAGAAGCTGGTGGAAAAAATGATTGGCCCAAGGAAAGGGTTGGGTGATATGGCCATAAAAAATAAGACTTTTGTTTCCAAGCAATAAATGTCATGAATTTAAAATCATTATTTCTTTCACGTTTAAAGACTGTTTTTTTTCCTCATGGGTGCAAGTTGAAGGAACCAGACAGTTTATTATGATTTAAAACTATTTTATTCATGTGCAGAAAATGAAAACTTGCTGGACAGCAAAAATGTCTCAAATCTGCGGTAGAACATTAGAAATAATTGTACGTATTATACCTCTCACCGTGCTTGCACAATAAATGAGAATCACATGAATATATATTCAACTTTTGTCATATTCCTTTTAGAGAACATTATATCACAATAATTATTGTTATCCTTTTACTGCTCATCCCTACCCCAGGAGATCTGCCATGCATTTTAAAGACAACAGCTCGGGGAAATTGTCTCAATCTTTCAGCTAAGCTTCCACCCAGATCTCCACTAATCCATTTTAAAGGCAGGCCTGAAATAAATGTAAAGCGATCCATGCCGTTACATTAGATCAAACAAGAGGTGAAAAGCAGCCCCCACCCCCCACTGGTCCAGTGAGGTTAGCCTTGAAATCAGAGAGTAATGTCTGACAACAAATGTAGTTCATACCATTAAGCACAGTTGCATTGGAGCCCGTGGCTCAGCAGGAGAGTGTCATTATTGGTGATCTGTACATACTGGGCTTTAGTGCCAGTTGGAGTCCTTTATGCATGTTGAGTCTTGCACTTGGCTGGCCACATTAGGCCTGCATCTGCCAGATGGGACATGGTGGACCGAGAGCAGCGCAGCGTCACAGAGAGCAGAGTATGCCGATTGTCTTTCCTGTGTGTGGCTTGCGTTCTCTCCCCACCCATTCAGACACACCTTGCTTCGTGCAGTCACTCTGACCTTTTGTCAGTTGACACCCTAACAAGGTTTTCAAGTTCATTGTTCTAAATCCAGATTCCCAAAATGCAGGAACAGTGGAAGGACTACATAACACTTCCTTGTGCTCTCTGGCTTCAGGGGCCTTCTTTTTTTTACAGCAGGGGAGCTCACAGGAAATGAGGAAGAGGCCATTTGAAAAATAATCATGTGTCACTATGAATTGCAAGAGAAATGACTCAATATAGTTTCTTCCAACTTTTTTTTTTAGTGTGTCCCTAAATAGTTACACACACTAGATATTATTTTATTCGGATAAAAAAAAATCTCTCGAGTGGAGGAGTGTTAAAGGAACAGTGCACTTTCAGTCATCGCCAAACCAAAATGGTTGACGTCATGATCATTTTATCAGCGCCAAATGAATATAGTTCTGCAGTGAAAGTGCCTTTGCAGGGAGGTGGTTTCCTATCTCACTTACAGGCATGGATGCGTGCAGCACACTTTAATAAAATGATTTTACCATAAAATGATGAGGCCTTACCAAAACGTTGTTGCAGATGTCCTGCAGCTCCTTCTCCACCTTCTCCCGGTACTCGTTGACCAGCTGCAGCTTCTTCTCGGTGCCCTCGCTCTTCACGCCGATGCTGGAGATCACCCTCCACGCGGACCGCCTCGCCCCAACCACGTTTTTGAAGGCGACGGACAGCAGGTTCCTCTCCTCGTTCGACAGAGGGTCGCCCTTCTCGGTAACATCCTTCATGAAATCCGCCATGTCCTCGTAGCGCTCGGCCTGCTCCGACAGCTTGGCCATCTGAATAAGATCCGCTTTATCCATAGTTTGTGTATTTGAGGGGGACCGTTAAGTAGAAATCCGGGGACAATCGAGGACTGCTGAGCAGAAGGAGTGTGTGCCGCAAGGCGTCGACGAGGATATTCCTAAGAGTACCGTGACAAGCTGCAAAAAAAAAAACATGAATAGCATTAATAGATATAGATAAATATGAGTGCAAGCGGAGAGCGAAACAATGCGTCGATCAATATCGTGGCACAAAAGGACCATACATCCGCCCGGTTTAAACTTGAAACTAAAATTCTTAGGTAACAGCGGTCAATAAAACACGTCAAGAGAAAGAGAATCCGTTTACAGACACTGTCGGTGACAAAATCACCAACCCGCCGTGATTATCATCAACGTACAGAATGTGCAGTGTGAACAAACGACGACACTCCGAGCAGGTTCGACGCCGAGGCTCGCTCAGAGCATCAGAAGCTCTGCGGGCGAACCCGCCACAAAGCTGTCTGGTGGGTGCAGCTAGCACGTTAGCAGCTAGCAGGCTTGAGCTACATCGGCCACTCCTTTCAATAAAAAAAATGTCAGATTAGCGTTGCTTTGACAAAAGCGCTAGATTGGCCCACCGTTTAACAATTTAGCAATAAACCCGCGGTAGCACATTTAAAGAACGAACACGGTAAAAAAAATAAAAAATACTCATCGTTTCTGACCTACTGAGATCCGAATTCGCTCCACAAATTGATCCGATTTGACAGATTGGTCAGAAAGGCAGAGGACGGCAGCAGCAGCGAAAATCCGACTGTACTTGCTGGAAAGGGGCGGCTCGTGCTGGGGCCGACTGTCCAATCGTAAATCGACGTCTCCATTGATTGACAGAACTATTGGGCCGTGTGAAGCAGTAGCCGCATAGCGCGGGGGAAAGAGGCGGGCCTTCAGGGATAGTTTGACAGACCGGAACGCTGCAGCGACTGGGGCCACGGGGTTTCCTCCAATTAGAGCAAGGGACGAAGACGTCATCGCATTGCCATGGAGATGCTCATCCAATCACGCCCCGCTTTCACACACTGTAGGCTCTGTCGGCGGGTGTGGCACTCTTACCCTATACTTAGACATTTAGCTCTTAAATGTACAAGTTTATGAGAGTTATCTCATGATATTTTACGCTTTTCTTATTGTCAACAAATCCCACGAAACCGCCTTAACCCAAATATACTTGATCTCACTTAAAAGTACAGTATCTTTAGCTAAAGCTTGATGTAGGATTCTTTGTCTCTGTCATATCCTCCATTGTTGTGCAAAGACTATTAAACAGCATTTAACCCAGTACAACGCTGTGTTTTTGGACAACAATGAAGCACTATTTCACACAGGGGAATTGACTGCACAGACAAACTTAATATAGGCTCAATTCATTGTTAGGTTTGGTCATTTTGGGCTTTTGACATTAAGAAAAAAAAACAGACAAATAATTTAATTAACATTTATGTGCAGTAAGAAGTGTATACAGTATATTTGTCTGGACTAAAACAGCCCTATACATGTGTACGGAACTTCTTATTAGTAACTGACTCTGTCAGTGCACAGCTCACAGTGGCTCAAACATCAGAGAGAATATGTGGCTCAGAAAACATTAGGGGCAGTTTCTTTTCAAATCGCGTTTGCCTTCACTCACCTTCTTCATAGGTTTTCCTTTGTACGCCAGTTTGTTACACTATGCAAACCTAACTCTGACCTTTGTGCTTGCTTGATCCCACAGTACTGTATGCTTTACCTCTCAGCCACAGAGGAGGGCAGAGTGACAAGCTGCTGAGGTCATGAAAAAGGCTTGGTTTTACATACTGAGTCCTTATAGAATCTGTGGTAGAAACACCTGGGTGTAGTTGGTCTCAGCCTGTCTGTCTGTGTACATACAGATCCCGTGTGGCATGTTTTTAGATTTTTTTGTCAGCACAATTTTCTGATAAACCAATGACATGAGGAAAATGTAAACCCTGTTTCAGTAAATTAAGGTACGTCACTAAGCTTTACATGCAGTGCATACAACAAAATGCAGCCTTTGTATTCTTCCTAAACAATCAGATGCTTTTATCACAGTCTTTTATTTCTCTCATATTATGCCCATATTCTGTTTACTCATACATCTCCAAGGTAACCACAGATGTATTATTTACCATCTCCAAACCAGTTGACCTGTAGAGAGCTTTCATCAAAGCCTCAGATGGAAGATGCTTGGACAGAAAGACAGGTTTGAATTTTAATAAAACAGGTGAACACTTTTCTTCTAGGTGCTTTGTGAATTTCTCATTTGGGTTGATGGCTGGATTGAATTTCTTTTCTAATCAATCCCAGTTTTCGTGCCAATAGGGAATGATTGTAAAGGAGAAAGTAATGAAAAAAACGAATTAGCTATTTACTATTTGACTTCTTTATTCTTCATGGTTGACTGCAGGCCTACTCGCACGCTAACTCCGTGGCGATGACGCTAGCGGTCTGATGAGGTCAGGGGGACTTGGTGGCAGTGGGGAGTCAAAAGTGATTTTAGGAAAGATTCAACATGAATCAATTTGCAATCTGTGTCACTTTGACAATTCCTGATTTGACCTAGTAAATAAATTATATGATACTGATAAACAAAGCAATTACCTTTGTATTTTCTAAAACTCTTACCAGATCGTATACAAATTATAAAAAATATAGACATCCATCATATGCAATACTGCATGTCTGAATGTTTGTGTGCTTAGTTGAATATTATTCTTGGAAACATGTGTTTCACAAGAAGGATAGATAATAAACTATCACACTTTTACATATGTTTTGAAAATGTAAAAGTGTTCAATTCTTCTTTTGCATACAGTTAGTTAAGTTGATCATAATAGTTACAAAAGGAGATTCAATATTTAAAAGGATAGAGTCCCTTGTTCATTGCAATTTCAAATAGTATCTCAGGCTTGATGACGTTCTCACCATACTTAACCACAAACAGACAAACCTGAGCTTGAGTAAACAATTCCAACCTGCCTGCTGGGTGTGACTTAAAAACTCTTCTAAGTGAAGAGTTGAGGCCAGCCATAGTTGGCAGTACAATTTTGATTCTGAATTAAATAATTCGTCCTACAAAATTTCAATTAGCAGTTCAAAGGTATCGATTGTGATTTAGTTAAACTCAACAAAGTGTCCTTAAAATCTTCTCTAAAATTTGAAGTATAGAAAATCTGTTAATGCTATATGATTTTACATTGTAACTCAATGCATTGCACATTTGCCTTGTTGTTGTCTAATGAGTTGTCTAATTAATGAGTTTCAGGGTTGACTCCTTGCGTTTATTGTGTTATTATTCCCTCAGTATTTTATATTATAAACTATTATATTTATATTTTTGCAGCCTTAACTGGATAGGCTGAGAACGTAGACCTCTATTTCTGTCATTAGATGAAGAGTTTCTTGTTCACTGTAGGCCAGATGGTTATAAATAGTATTGGTTAATAGGTTGGGAAATCCCATGGCTTCAGCTCCACTTCTGAGCAGCTTGTGCAGATATTAGCCAGCAGCACAGCGGCTTCTATAGCACTGGTTCACATTTCCTGTTGTTTCATCTGATATGTGGAGCAGCCAAAGTATGAGGTTTGGAAAAAAGGGTTTGGAGCTGAGACTCAAGCCCGACCATATGTCTCATTTATGACCTGTCCTGGCTGATTCCATAATTAAAACCCAAATCCATCCATTTGTGAAACCATTTGTGAAACAAAAGCTGACTAAACATGGGATACTTGTGATAAGTAAATCTCTGTTAATAAATAAAATAAACCCACTGAACATTTGGTACAGTTGATACACTAGAACTAATATGTATTTCATTAATATTAATTCCAACAGACAACATTTTTAAATGTACTCCTCAGGTTTGCCATCATTTTTTCCAATTGTGGGCAAATCTTTAAAATCTGCATGTGCAAACTGCTTTGTTGGCACCAGTGATATGGTCTGGATTGACTCATGAGGCAAAAAAAATTGTCTCTTCTGCTGTGTGTGGTGTCTTTACTGGACCGTTTGATGAGAGTGTCAGTCACAGCTTCAGTGGCTGAGGGAGCAGAGATCTTGGAGCTTCGGGGTGATTCTCCTTGCAAATGACCTAAAATTGTCGTGTTTAGATATATAGTAATGGACATACTAGACAATGTTCAATAACATAACTGTTTGAACTGGTTTGTGTAGCATTTATTAAAGACTGGTTGTGAGGAAAACTTTAATACTTTCTCTTTTTTGCTCCAGACAGACTCTCAGTGTGCTAAGGCAAAACTGACTTTGTAAGTTTCAACATTCAAAGAGTGAGTGGAGATTTTAATGTCAAGAGAAAAGCAAGAGTCAAGCATATTTCATTATTTTAAGATCTTAAAAGAAGCATTTATTTTTAACAATAATTTGTTGAGAATATTTGGATATTCACTAACAAGGTTTGACTGACAGTCTGTCGTAGTAGAAGGCATTCTCAACGCTACACTGTGCGGTGGAGGGAGGTTGTCTCATGACTATTGAGCCTCTGTGCTCCAGTTCACAGCTCATCTCTCAGTTTTAATTAGAGGTAATTAAAACACTCCTCACCCTTCGACACAGACACATACATACATATTATCAAGCACATGCAAGGGTTTCAGTAGCATCTATGCTCTAATTAGATCCAACAGAGAATGTCACTGGATTATCAAGTAGGCTTTAGACTCTGCTCCTGCATGTCAGTACTGTCAATATGCTCTCTCCTTGTGTACCTTGTTAGTTTTCAGTGGCACTGATGTGCTGAGCCGCCTCTCCACTTCAATGTCCTCAAATTAGAAATCAGCTTCTGGACATTTGCATGCACTGCTCTTTAAACAACGCTGATTTGCCACGGAGAGTGTACTGTTAAAATTGTGTGTGCAGTAGGTAGCTTGGTATGCAGGCTGGATTCACTCGTTCACTGTTTGACTGCTTATATGAATAATACATCACCTGTGCTCACTAAGTGCACATCAATGTAGAGATTCACAACAGCAAAGCTATATATATATATATATATATATATATATATATATATATATATATATATATATATATATATGCACACACACACTGAATATATACAGTATGTGGGGGTGTGCTTCACCTTTCTGTCAAACAAGACATGCTTACTGCAGCTACTTGGTAGCATGACCTTCATCAAAGTCTCCCCTCCTCTTCTTTTTTGAAAGGTTTACAGAGGTTAATCAAGAAGCAATACCTTTTAAACCTGCGCCTCTGCGATGCTTTTCTCCTTTCCCACCTACTCTGCGCTCATAATGTATGGAGTCTGCTCAGGGCCTCTTCTCTGCCCCATCTCTATTTTCGCTCACTCCCTGTTTCTCCTGACTGACTCAGCGTTTCCAGGGATGCTTGACAGTCAAACATGTTGAGACACACACACACACACACACACACACACACACACATTTACCGGCTCATCACAGGCAAAAAATCAAGCTGCTTGTTCCGAGCCGTGCCTGTTTCCCCCGTCACGATCACTCTCCATATCCTGTTCTCTTAACAAGTGTAGGCCCACCACCTAAATTAACATGTCTACACACTGTCCACACACGTCCACAGACATACAACATGCTGCAGTAGCTTTAGCCTGAAGTACATCATTCCACCTCAGAGTGCAGAGTGGAGTGGCAGCTGGCTGCAGAAGAGCCCAGAGTGGAGCACGCTGGCAATATTTTGTGCTCCTCCGTCGGGCTTCTCCATCTGAGCCAGGAAAACATGAATAAAATCGTTGAGGGAGAGAAAAGAATGGAAGATAAAATTTAAAAGACAGATGAGAAACGTAGGATGATAAATGTTGTCATTTTATTTGGTGCAGGTAGGCTCACAGCCACTCCTACGAAGTCAGCTGTGGTGTTTACTAGCCTGGGCTTATAAGAGATACACGCTTCATGGAGCGAAATCACCATTAGATTCTGATTCTGATTACAGATAACAATAGATAAATCAACTTCAACAAAAATTAATGATGCTAATCGTGAGGCATGATTTCACTTGAGCAATATGACAATGTCATAGTCATTCAAATAATATAATGTGTGATAAATCAATGGAACAAAAATGTAATGACTGGTCATTAGATGAACATGTAGCAGTGTTGGTTAAGGTATATCTCCTGAAAACCTTCATGAATGATGTGAACGGATTAAAATGTTCTGAACCTTTAAGTTTTTTCCATTTTTACCAATGCCAGATGATTTATGTTTCTTAAAGCTCGGCATCAGGTCTCTTCAAGCAAAGTACACGCAGTGATCTAAACTCTATAGTACTTTTCTATATAATGTATTTAGAGGAATGTGGGGAAAATAGCATCAAAAATGCTGAAATATCCCACACCAGTAGATGAAAAGCTGCTGTGATCCAACCTTGTTGTAGCGGAGTTTGACGATTGTGTGGAGGATGTAAAGTTGTTACACAACAAGTGGGCCTCCAGTACTCCCACACAGGGTACAGAGTACCAGAGATTTGGCCAAATGAAGCAGTGATAGGAGGAGGCAGAAGTGCTTATTTTTCTCATTTGCTATCTGTCTCTATCTTATTGTTTCATTCAATTCCCTCGTTTCTCCCAGTATACAGTATGTATGATATACAACAGGCTCATTCTCCACAAAAACACATGCAGTGTCACCAAAACAACTCCTCTCTGTGTAGTAAGCATTGTCGCTGTGTTTGCAAGGTACACACCAAGACTACAACACAGAGAGTGCATGTTGTCAGGAGAGCAGACAGGAGGGCCGATGGCCTCCTGTGTCAACCTGCAGAGATGAGACGCTGCCAATACTGCACAGGAATGCAGCCTGGTAGAGGAGACCACCAAAAAGACAGTGAACGCCTTATCCCAGGATGTGCGCACGATGAGGACGTGTATCTCCTGAGGGAAGATGTGCCCTGGTAGGACTGTTAGGAGTGCATTTTGTTGTAGTAGCAGGAGGCATGAAAAGCATTTTCCTGTACACATTAACCGTACGTGGAGTGATCTGGTTCTGCAATTTTGAATAAAAGCATCTAAATGTGTTCTCCTTCAGTTGTGTTTTTACTCTTAAAGGACTATACCAATTAATTTGCCATTGTTTTGTAGTACATTTATATCTATTTTTTTTTCCATTAAACCAAAACAATCGTGTTGTGTTTTACCGATTTGCATGCGTTACATCTGCTGTTCCAGGCATCCATTCGTTTACACTGATTTATGTACAATAGAGTTACAGCAATGTAATGCAGTTAAAGCGCAAAGCAAATAGTCTGCACTGCATTACCTCACAACAGTGATGTAACATGAACAGTCGCTGTGATAGATGACATGACTCAGGGACGTTTTATGAGTCCATTAATTGTTGATTTTAGCAGTGCAAAAACAAATAAATGGAAAAAAATAAATGCCTGGAATTGTCAGAAAAATAAGACGGACAATGGAAAATAGACAGAAGAAATGGTATGGAACTAAAATGAACACGATGGTAGGAGCCTTCGCGTCGATCATTTCAGACAATAAAGTTGCTCCAGCATTGAGTCTGGCTGTCAGACAAGCCTCTCCCTTCCTCCTCTGTGGTGAGAAATGGAAAGTTACTCAGACTGGTTTTATGATACTCCGGCCCCTCCCTGAGGTTTACCCAAAGGTGAGGTGAATGGTGTGCTGCTGTTTCCCTGGTGCTATGTAATGTGTGACGGGGCATGTCCCCTAAGTGGCTTCAACACAGATGAGCTTATGTCTAATAAATGTAGGGATTGGGTACGATAAAAAAGCAACAGTTTGATCAAGAGATGGTAATACTGTATTTGCAAAGAGCCCTTTTTTGTTTTTTTACAGCGTCTTGAGTATTTTATGAGTCATCAGAGGGCAGGGCTCAACCACTGGGCCAGTAGGTAAATAGACACTGCCCTGAATGTGCTTCCACATGCCTGTGGAAAAAAACTCCTGCTCGTAAATCAAAGATAAGAAATGGGGCTAATCTGGAAGACACATTTATGTACAAGCCTGTAGAAAACACTACCAAAAATTATTGAGAGGACTTTCTGCACCTATTATGTAATAAGCAAGCACATTTACTGCAATCCACTTCCAAAGTTACATCATATAGGTATAAACAAAAGAGGGAGGACAAGCATGACACACAGCTACGGTTCAGTGTAATAGAGTGTGTAAGGCCAAATATAAAGGTCTCCCATCTGTGAGCCGCTGTATCATATCAGACCCTCCGCCCGGCACATCACAGCCTGCTACCAGCAGAGCCGAGTTCTCCGAGTGCTGGCCAGAGGGGCTTTTCCAGTGCAGAGGGTGTTTGGCTCCACACCCATTTTGATGATGTCAGCTCACTGCATCGAGGTCACATACTCAATTATTTACAAGCATGCCTCATTCTGGATCAATATATTGACTGGTGGGCTTTGGGGTAGAACCCAATACACCAGTTAAAACAGTGCAGTGAATTTGCTGTGCTGTCCTGCACCATAACCACCTTGGTTTCCTGGTGTTCTCTGAAGGTGCTAACATACATGTGTGCTTTAGGTCATGTTTGGTTTCTTGTGCAAACCACGAGGGAACTCTTAAAGGGTTTAATTTAGGTGGAAACACTTGTGAGAGGAAAATTATTGTTTGTATGACAAAAGATGAAAATTACATGAGTGAATGGCCCCAACTTTTTTTTTTATCTGCAAATTATTAATAAAAATTGCAGCGCGTGAGCTTTATAAACACACATTCACTCAGCTCAGTGCCTTGTGGCATATTTAGTATGACCCACATGGAATGGTTTGAGGGGTTGGTGTTAATTATTAAGTGTGTGAATCAGTCCCAGAGCTTTTCAGACAAACACCAGCAGAGAGGTCACTGGAATCAGGACACAGAGCTCATTTGTAATGATTTAAAAAGCACCCTGCAATCAACCACAGCTAATATTTCTATTCTGACGCAACTGTTATGTGATGTAAATTGTCTCTCACACACACACACACACACACACACAAATAACACACCCACAGCCCCTTGATGCGCAGCAGATTTCAGCTCGTAGATCGTGTTAAACAGAACAGGCCATCGTGAGTTTTCGTCGGCCTCCTCCTCCCTCCCTCCCCCAATGATTCTAACTGACAGTGCACTCTGTCTTTTCTGGGTTGCCTCTGCATGCCTCTGGGGCACAGATTGGCACAGAGATAAACTTAGCAGCAGTTAGCCGGGTCAGACTGCAGCCCGAATAGAGAGAAGGACAGAGCGAATGAGCAGTGGTGGTTGGGGGTTGTGTTGTGGGAGGGCATAATGATGACTTAACAGTAAAAAGTTAAAGAGATAAGTATTTCACACTTTCACAGTATGTACTGTTCTCACATTATCACTGTTACAGGAAAAGTAGGAAATGTATAAGCGTATTTGCTCTCTTGCTGGGAGTTACATGAAGAGGTCTCTCGTGTCTGTATGCCAGAGGCATTGAGAGGAACTTGAAACATAGGGGGACCTAGCCCCCCAGCCCAAAAAGAACTTTAGGTTTTCACATGACATTCCAGGGTAAAATTAATATATAGGATCTGAGACACTGTTGCTCTACCAAATCTCAAATATTATTCATATTCACCTTCTGGGGCTATTCATAAAACAATCCAGGCCGTAAGGCTCGGAGGTTCCGGCCCTGTATGCTTTACACACCAACTGAATATAGAGCCAGCAGGTGATTAGCTTAACTTAGCAGGAACACTTGAAGCAGGGGGAAAAGGGAAGCTTGGCTCTGTCTGTCAGTACCATACAGACATGAGAGTGACAATCTTTTCTTTTAACTCGCAGCAAGCCTGCAAATAAGCATATCTAGCAAAAGGTTTGTTTCTTCAACATGCATACATGTGTGTTTGTAGAGAGTCGTATTCATTTGAACGCCACACTGGCCCTCCACCACACCAAGGCACTTCAGCCTCAAGTGCATGTTGTAGATACCATGGAGCTGCTGACATTTATCCTCATCATTACACTTCCATGAGAGAAGATATGAGGACCTGCTCCCCCCATATCGCTGAGAGCCTCTTTTTCTCCATCCCTATATTTTTTTTATTTCAGTTTCACGAAGGTTATTATCATTCCATCAATGATCTGCTCTCTATTCCCTCTCATGTTACAGATTCCTGCTCTTTTGCCTTTCCCCGTCACCATAGCAATGTGAGCTGCCTGCCCACACTTTTCTATTATCATTCAAAAACAATGGCTCCACAGAATAGAATTGAAACAGAGTAGATACCTATTAAACACCACAGTTATCAGATTGCCACATTTTCTCTGTGTCATTAGAGGTTACCCTTTGATCAGTTAGTGGCTGAGAAAAGAAAAAGTGGGCGGAAATTCTCATTGTCATTTAATATTTCTATAAAATGTACTATACTGTTTACAAAAGGTTTTAACAGCCACAACACAACTGGCACAAATATCCTGTGGCTATAAACACACAGAGGATATCCCTGGAGGAAGTACTGCTACACTGTCTTCCTGGAAACAATACTTCAACAGGACGTGATTTATGGCCCAAATATGGAAAATCTGATAAAATGTTTGGTGTATTGTTACTCTACATCAGTGTCAGTTGATTTTTAATGTTTTCATTCATCATTTAAATTAGAAAAATATATTAAGATCAGTGTATTAATAACAACAGCTATCTGGTTTATGACAGAAGTGTAAGATAATTATATTTGAGCTATTGTCTGCTCTGAACTGATTACGCAAGACTATCTGACTCACCCAGATGGAGATCTTCATAGTTCTTTTACACTTGTGATGAATGCTTTGTGGCTGGCAACACAAGGTTTTGTTTCACAAAGGTGATCTGGCTAAAAAAATGAAAGAAGCACAGATGGCAGAGGAGAGAGAGAGAGAGAGAGAGAGAGAGAGAGAGAGAGAGAGAGAGAGAGAGAGAGAGAGAGAAAGAGAGAGAGAGAGAGAGAGGCTTTAATCTGTGTCCAGGCCTCAGGTCACATTGAGCTCTGATGACGAGCTCTCTCCTCTCCTCTCCTCTCCTCTCCTCTTTAGCCTATACTTAATATCATCTAGTGTTTTTTAGTCTTATTCAGTGTATTATGTGAGAGTGAATCAGTTTACTTTCACAGGTGACATCTTTTTCTAATCTTTTACCCTGAAAATCCCTTTAATTGCCACAGTATATAAATGAAAATAGTGGATGAACAAAAATAAGTATGTTGTGCATATAGTACAAAGTGGTCATACTATACATAAAACAAAATAATTATTAACATTATATATATATATATATTGTAAATGCAAAGTTGTGTTCACATGGTGTCCAATTTGTATAAATACAGGCCTGTCATGTTCATTTTATACAGTTAAATGTCTGTCAACGTGGAACATATTGCTGGACATCCATTACTGCATAAAATGAGTGTAGTAGCTTTTTAAACTGATCTCAGCATTTCCTTATAAAATCTGGTCACCCCCGGAATCTTAAATGATCTGCATCCTATCATGATTATTATCTGCAAACCTGCTTCTCTTAGTGTCTCTCTCTCTGTCTCTCTCTCCCTCCCTCTCTCTCCCTCCTTATTATTTTGACTGTCACTAGTAATAAATAAAAAAAACAGAAAATGGACAGGGATGATTACTGGCATCCCTGAGTGATCTCTGGGCAGTGAGGTCATGTGATGTAATCAACTGAGAGAGAGACAGAGACAGACAGACAGACAGACAGACAGACAGAGGGAGCATGCTAGGAGAGTGTATCACCACTGACTGGTCAGTAATCTGGCCAACACCTGGTACTACACACACACACACACACACACACACACACACACACACACACAAATAAAGGGCAGGTCTGTGGCTTCATTGCGGCTTCTATTGCTAACAATAGAGACTTATTTTTGTCTCTCTAACTGTGATTCTTGATGCGACATCACCAGCAGTGTTTACATTCCCCCTGACAGCTGTCCCAGGCCATTAACTAAGCTGATAACTGGAGTCAGTGTGCACAGCAGACACACTGAGAGAAACCACACAGAAGCCAGGACAGGTGGGGGATGTGGTTTCATGAGGTTTTTATTTTTATTTTTCAAATACGTTTTATGTGTAAATATAAAATGAACCCACAAAGGTTTTAAGCTCTGCACTTTTCCTCTTGATGTCCTGTTTACGGTGCCATTCGCCTTTGGTGTATACAGCTTTGGCCAGGGGGAGTTGATGTTGCAGGCCAACGGTCTTTGGGTGTTTCAACCCTGAACCATAACACCTTCCCATGGCAGGTCAGCAGCGGTGGCCGAATCTGCCTATCTCCTCCTCTTGGCTTCCATCGTAACTCCTCCCTCCTGCTCCATAACTAGCAAGGGGCTCTTTCTGCTGCCTCCTCCATACTGTGAACTGTTGTCTTCCTCTCACTGTTACTAAAATGACTGTGAGTATTCTCCAAACTTACTGCACAGGGAATCCTCTTTGCCACTGTTTCTGTCAAACACTTGGGTTAGGGTTAGGGTTAGGGGGTTACCCTTTCTGCCCACGGGACTGTAAGCTTAATCAGGATGATCTTCTTTAGTTCTTCAGACTTCAGCGATGCAGAAAGGAGTTTCCACAGATCTGCCCATGCGATCTTCCTCTTGGGGAGATCACATTTGGTCCAGCCTCCCCCGAATGCTAGTTCAATGGCCCAAGATCTTCGCCTTTCCCCTCTACAGATTCCGTACTTCCTCCTGGATCATTGCTCTTCTCACCTTGGTGCTTACCTTCCCCCATTGCAGCAAGCCCCTATGCATGGCATTCAAATGATGATGATGATCTCGGCTTGTGCTACAGAGATGTCAACTGCCCACTTGCATCCCATTCTTGTATTGGTGCTTGTGTCTTACTAGTTTGTCCTGGGAGTCTCTGTAAATCATCACAATTCTGCACTTTGCACCTTGAATTCCTCCACCATAGATGACAGAGGAAGTTGGAGCCATACTGATCTTATTTAGACGCCTACTGAAATCAAGCTTAGAGGGATTCACAGCCATCTTCAGAGGTGTTTATTCATCTTCCACTTTGTTCCTACTCTTGTCAGAGGAACCTCCCAGACCGTCAACAGCCATATGATTCTTGGCAACATTCTGTGTTGGAAGAGCCTTTCGCTTTGAACTTCCCTGGGAGTGCTGATATTTTAATCCTCCTTAACTATTCCTTTGTCTACTTTTCGGCACCAGCAATGTGGTTTCTGCCAGTAAATGAGTCATCAAACCACTTTCTAAGGTAACTAATAAGGGTATTTTCTACTAATGGAATGACTACTCCCTGTGCTTGCAGCTTAAACCTGTTTGTTACTTTGCCTTTTCTCATCACCATACTCCTGGATCCTTTGGCTTAAACTTCATCCTGTCCCATGTTGCTATGTGGTCAAGCACTGCCAGCGCTCAACTTGCCTCCTCATGGGCTGTGGCTGTCACAGTGAGATTGATAATGTAACTTCTTATTAGGGGTCGTCGAATGCCCAACTCCAACTTTGGTCATCAGGCTTCTTTCCCAGTAGCTCTTACGGGGGGCTTCATACTCATGAAGAAGAGGATGAGGGAGATTGTGTTGCCAGTAACAATGTCCTTTTCCAGCTATTGCCAATGAGTTGTAAACTGGACTGTTTTGAAACGTATCTGGATGCCTCTGAGGTAATTGGTGATCATTCCCTTGATTTGTGGTGGGATATAGTAGTGATCTAGTGCTGCATGGACTTGGGCATGGGGAATGGATCCATATGCATTGGCCAAGTCTAGTCAGACCACTGTCAAGTTGCCTTTGCCTGCTCTGGCTTTCTTCTTGGATCACCTCTTGGACTTCCTTCCAGCATGCTTCACTAATGTTGAGCTCTTTTCCAGGTGTTTCAGCTCTGTCGATCTTTGGGTTGGCCTCTAGGTCATGATTCCTCAAGGCGTCATTATGGGTCTCTCTCAGGGACCCAGCTTTGCTCTGGTGAATTCGTTGGTAAACTGTGCTCTCTTGTTTCCCTCTCCTTCCTCTGTTTCCGACTCCCTCTATTCTCCAGAGCCTGCACAGATGTTCCTGTAGTTGACTCATCATGTCCTTGATTCCTTCCTTTTCATCAACAGGAGCTCTTTTGTACTGTTTGTTGTGCTGATTCCTTTCCTCAAGCAATGTATTTACCCTTTTCTTTTTTTTGTCTGCTTCTTGTCCTGAACTCCAGACTGCCCTCTCACTATGTTGTATTATGTATGTCTAGTTTCTGTTGTAGCTGGTACCATTCCTTGGTGTCGCTCATCTCCAGTGCTGTGGGGTGGTTCCTGTCTGGAGTTCTCCTGCATCTCACGAGCTCCTACTGCTGTTTGCTGTACATGTGTCCCCTCTTGCCAACACTTGGTCCTGGCTTGGTGTTTTGGAAGCCCTTTTGTGTTCTTGCAGGTCTTTCCACAGTGACACTTAACTTTTTAAACCTCCCCAGTTAATGCTGCTTCAATGAACCATCTTAGTCTGGAAATGTCTGGTTTAGTCTGGAACAAGACATTTGGTTTTATCCTTCACCTCTCTGTCTCCTTTATGATTTTTTTAATGTGCCCGTGAAACAATTCGATTTGTGTCTGGGGCTGATTTTCTTGATAGCCATTTTAACATAGAAATTTAATAAAACAAATTTAGGATCAAAACGACAGAATGGATAAAAATGACTTGACCTGGTGTATATATGTGTAAAGTTAAATGTGTAGAATGTGTGTCTGTAAGTAAACACTGTAAGTATAGGACAACAAGTAAATGTATCCTTTGAAAACTCATTCAACATCTTTGTTGTTTGAGTCATTGTCTCACTTGAACGCTTCTCCGATTGTGTTTTGAACACATTCATGTACATTGTCAGGACAAAGGAAACAAAATGAGGTGTAAGATTCTTGGACTGCACTTGTTGTGTGTACAGTAAAGTCGACTGTATTAACACTAAGCACTGCCCTTGTCATGGTGATGAATGCAGCGCCTTTTCCCTGTTGTAGTTGGGTTAGACCCGTTTTCATGCTGTGATTGCTGTGAATGCTTTTCAAGCAGCCAGCAAACAGCGGTTTCCATGGTTACCAGCGGCAAGCCAGCTTCTTCTTTTTTTACAAGTACAGAGGACTAGGGATGAGGGGAATTAGATGAGAACATCTGTGTGTGAGTAGTGTGGTGGTGAGGAGGAGGAGGAGGAGGAGTGAAAGATGTTGTTGCTGTACTTATCTCTTGATGTCCTGCTTCCTGTTTCCTCCCCTGTGTGAAGTTGAGTATCTGTCCATTCTCCTTTTGTCTACTGTTTTTCAAATTGATCTGTCTGCAGCATTGATATACTACGGCTTTATCTGCGTCTGTGTATGTGTATTGGCATGACATCCTTTAATGGTGGCCTGGATTATTTTAGTTATCACAGGGAGGTTACAGGTTACAGACTAAAAGGGAAGAGATATACAGGGACACAGATGATGAATCAAGTGAGCAACTCTGGGTGTTTAGGCAGCATATTACCCAACCTGCAAACCCTTTTTTGCTGGGACACAAACAGATCAATACTGACCGACCCCCCACTTCCTCACACTCATCAAGATGAAAGAGTGGAGTAAGGAGGGGAGAAGATGAGAGAGGAGAGGGAGAGAAGCAGCCAGCAACAGGAGAATGAAAACTGTGAAATATTCATGAGAGAGAGAGAGAGCGAGGGATACAGAAAGGAATGAGACAAAGAGTCAGACACAGTGCAGCTCTCTATCTCTCTGTGTGTGTGTGTGTGTGTGTGTGTGTGTGTCAGAGAGAGAGAGAGAGGGAGAGAGAGAGAGAGAGAGAAAGGGGGGAGAGAGAGAGTGAAAAAGCACATTATTGTCTAATAAGAGGCCTCCCAGCTAAGAAGCCTCATATCAAACATGGTCTTTTATCTGCAGCGTCAGTTACAGTCCGCTACTAATTTCCATAGACAAGAGCCTCTATACGCTGACCTACAGGGAGTCATTTACATAAGAATAGAGGGGTCAGGAAAAGCTCAGAGTATATAAAGCCCTTACCGTGTGTGTGTGTGTGTGTGTGTGTGTGTGTGTGTGTGTGTGTGTGTGTGTGTGCGCGCACTGAAGTTCAGTTTATTTCCTGAAGGCAGAAGGGAACAGAACAGACGGCGTGTTGGAACAAATTTCTGAAAAAAAATCAATGTTATACAACCTGTTCTTTTTAAAACAGAGCGCAAGAGGTAGAGTGGTTCAGTGTGGGTCTAGTTCATGTGAATGTTATCACACAATGCTCTCTGCTGGCCTCTATGCTACACTGCTGCACTCACAAAGGAGAAGGTGCTGCTGTGAATGCAGAGGGAGTGATCACACTAATGGTGTGTCTCTAAAAAAAAAGGCAAAAAGACTTGTGTGTCTGACATATCAAGATTCTGACTGCTGCTTTTTCAATTTTTATTTGCCTTTAAAAAAACAACAACAACTATACTTTCTTTTGTCTTCTCTAGTGGGGACTATCAAGTTAGAAATTACGCTGCACCATTACTAAGTGTATGTGGCCTCCACAACACTGGCTTCCTGTGAAATGTGTGTATTAGATAAAATTGAAATGACTTTAAGTTACTATTAAGGTTGGTCAAGGCCTCTCTATGTCTCTTTGTCGGGCAATGACATTATACGTGTGAAACCCTGACCCGCATAAAATCCAAACCCAAAATGTGACGCTTAACTTAATCCAGCTTGTCAACTGCAGTGATTTCTCAGCTCCACCCTGGGATTGACCGAGGACAGAGGTGTTGCAGGTTTGACTGGTCTGTGGATCAGTTAACAAAAGACATCCAGGTAAAGATGTTGTTTTAGCAGCCGGTTTCACACTCCCACTGACCCTGCAATCTGCGCACACATCAACGTCCAACACGTGACGCAGAGAAGGAAGCAAAGATGAGAGCACTTTTACAATATAATTTTAAATATTGATCAGATGGGAATATATCTAGTAGAATTTGGTTCAAAATGATTATAAATCAAGAATCACAAACAGGGTTGTAGCCAGGGTTTTCAGTCAAAATGTCTTATCAATTTGATTTGCCCATATGATATTTCTAATAATTTTCTTTATTATTTCTGTTAGTCAGTTGTTGAACTGTATCATCTGCTAATTATTTACAGCAACCCATTGTGCATGTCTTCAGAATTATTTGGGAATCAATAAAATTCTTTATACTCAACACAACAAATCTTGGGAAATGACCTAATGTAATTTATTTTGCTTGGACTCAGTTAGAGATTAGATACATATTTCTTTCTCGGAAACTTTCTTCAAAACTATAAGAACATTATTGACCTGTAAAATCAAGCATGAAACTTTTGTTTGACACACAAACTTCGAGAGAAAGTACAGAGGACATGAGCTCAGTGCTCTGGATTACGTCAGATGATATTTTTTGTCCTTGATATTCTGTGTTACTGGGCTTTCCTACTTTCATTAATGGGCTATATTACCACAAATTCTAATTATTAATATAGGCAATGTGTTAGGGAATATCATCCCAATCATTCGACTTCTCACCGCCCTCAGGCTCAGAGTCTTGGCCCTGGTTCAAGCGAAACTCCTCTGTTTTCTCTTGCTCCCTGTTCAGGCCTGACATTAACTTATTTTTTGCTGTCTTGTCATTTGCTTCCACCTTTTTTTTATGGAATTCGCATTTTACTTTTCGTAGGGATCCTCTTCGACTTTTGTTCCTGTTATTAAAGAAGAAGCATCACAACCCACGATCGCCCCCAGCCCCAATCTAAATGTACAGAAGCTTACAGGATGAGGCGGGGCGCGCTCAGTGTTGCTGTGTGAGAGGTGTCGGAGGAAAGGACAAAGTTTCACTGCGGCAGTTTCTTCACAATACGAACATCGCAGCAACGGTTGGCTTGAGGACAACAGAAACTCCTGCAGGTTCATACATGCCCGTCTTACAATGACACAGAGAAATCAAATCTGAGAGACTCTGTCTTTGAGCATGTGTTTGTGTTGCGTCAAATCAATAATCCCTCAGAAAATCCTCTCAAAAGTGTTTTTTTTTTCATTCTTTTAAGTAAAATGAAAGGTGAAGCTGCCTGTGGATCAGTGGTGGGGGGCATTTTTCCTGTCGAGGGCAATTTATATTTTTAAAACATACTAAATTATTCAACACTTGTATCACACTAACCTCTCTCATATGATGGCTGGAACTACATGTCATCTGATGTCAGATGGTATTGATGATAATGATGATGATGATGATGATGATGATGATGATGATGATGATGATGTTGATGATGATGACATGGCCCCAAAGACTATTAATTCTCCCTCGTATCAAAGTCAGCAGTAATCCAGCGCTCAAAAATGACTATCTGGGCAGTATTTGTTATGTCCATTGTTTCTGATGGGCCAAAGATGAAAAAAAAGATATTTCTTGTGGTGTCCTTTCAGTGTTTGCATATTAATAATCTGCTCTGCCACAGTTTTTCTTTGCAAAAAGCGCCTTCTTGAACACTCAAAACTCCACTGAAGAGCTTTAACTCTACTCAAGAGCATTTCTCCTTGTAACCCATCCAGTTTAGCTGCATGTCTCCAGCTGTAATGAAGATTGGCCTTTTTCAGCACCTCCCTGCAAACTAGACACAGTGGCTTGTCTTTATTTCCCCCCCAGAATTCTCTTGGAAAGCACAGCATAACAGGAAGTAACCGGAATGACGATTGGGGTAACACATCTCGACATGAGGGGTAACAATTGTCTCACAGAAGCCAGAGGTTCCCAAACCCTGCTATAGATGTAATCTGAGGCTTGACCTGTTGCAATTACACAATAAACGACTTTTCAATGTTCAAGACTTATAGATACATCTACAAAAACTCGTAAATCAAAATGTTCCTGTCCTTGTTCCTATAAGACTGAACTGGAATAAGAACCAGGATTAAAATTCAATCAAAATGACAGGGTGCATCCTTTGTTATACATTTCTGGTTGTGCTGTTGTATTCCCTTTTTTAAAAACAAAAATTTGTTACTGTTTTTTTGATATTGCAGCAGTTCTACCAACATGCAGCCAAAAGGACCACATTATGTGAGTTGTAGGTGAATTCAAACATCACTGGTGCAAGTGGAGAGTCGTGTCATTTTCACAGTTCTGTCAGGGAAAAGGTATTAATCTAAAATCTTGAGGATCCGCCTATGATAAGATAATACACAATCTAAGCTTCAAGAAAACATCGGGACAAGTCAAACTGTTCTTGTATAACTATACACATTTTCCGGAAACATTTGAGATTCTACTTCTGTTTCCTGCCTCCTCCTAAAGACACATTTCAGGTTTGACAGCAGGAAGGATTCCTGTGTGTCACGCATGTGTGTTAGCGTGTGGCTGAACCTGAATATACGGAGATAGTGACGAAGTCCAGCAACATGCACAAATCAAGCTTTTATTTATTTCAGCTGCAGACTGATTTTTTTCCTGAATGACAAATATCACTAATTCACACTAACAGCAGCAAAAATCACAAAAGTACATTTCTACCAGCGTATGTTTTCACTGCAACTAAGGTGGTGGAATGTAACTAAGTAATATATGTTCATAAGTTTAAAAAGATGAGGTGTTTGTGCTTTACACATGTATTTCCACTGCATGCCACTTTTCTCAATTACATTTTAACTGACCACTTTGGTTACTAGTTACTTTACTTTGGTAACAAGTTACTTGGGAGTATATACAATTGTTGCATTTATTTTCATCTTTTAATGCCTCAGAATTGATAGATATAAGTAACACTCACTGGACCATGCAAATTCATTGAGTACATTTCCTTTTGATACTTACATACAAGTACATTTGATTAATGTTCTGTATGTAACTATACTTCCCCATGTTCAATGTCCCCCGTGGATCAATAAAGTATTTCTGATATGGATCCTGATCCTGATAATGCTGCGTGTATAATATTTGCAATAACAAGTGAGGAGGTTGTGATTGCAGCTTTTGCGTCTGAGTTAGAATCAATCACGACAGAAACAAAACTGGACTGGCCAGAATGGGAGGCTGAACCAGGTGAGGAGTGGCAGAGCTTGTTTCACAGAGTCTCCCACGCTTTCTTCGACAATAACTGCCTTCACTGAAGTCACCTCACCGGTCCAATCCATTGAGCCTCCACCAGGCCGTTCAGCCTCCATAATGCACACATTGTTGTCTGTCGCGTGCTGCCTGTAAGTCACGAAGCCTAAACAATTATCAACTGCTCTCTGAGGATTTGGTTTGATTGTAGCGGACCCTTTATCTTCATTACCTCAGGGAGAATCCAGAATAGATTGAGATTATGAAAAAGACATATTGGTTGCGAGTATCCGGCCGCTCAAGCAGATCCAGACAAACCACCTCCTTCTTTCCTGAAGCCGGATGTGGAGAGTTTAACTGATGTCAGGTTGATTTACATAATCACACTTCAAACACCTCTTCACTGAAATGTCCCTCAAATGTAAATGTATCTAAAACTGATCCAAACCAATAAGAGCAAGCAACCCCCCCCCCCCCCCCCCCCCCCCCCCCCCCCCCCCGTTTCTTGTGTCATCATATCTTATGGACCATGTCTGCCTTGGTTGTGAATTACACTTCTCTGTGTGGATTTACAATGAAGGTGACAAAGTTTCCCATCGATGTGAGGCTTAAAATAGGGCGTTGAAGCAACCGTGGTCATGAAGGAATGCCGTGTGTTATGTTCGCCAGCATTCCTCAAACAGTCAATGCGCAGTCAGGCCGCTTATAAAAACCAGGCACTTATACTTATACTGTAAATAAAAACAGTTTGTATGGTATCACTGTTAATGGGATTTAACTAGAATCCAAACAGAGACTTAGCCAGACATGTCATATCAACCACGTGCTGCCACAGTAATGGGAGCTACTGATTCATACATTCATTGGGTTTTTAAAATCTTAAGGGGTTATTCACTGGAGTGACTTTGCACATAGGGAATTGAAGGAACTGGGATTGGGGAGTTTACGTTTATCTACTGTATTGTATCTTGCCATGAATTCAAACCACTGCCTGGTTTTGTAAATGCGACCACAATCCACAGGTCTTTCTAATGTCCCACCACATTTTTTTTTGTACATCTTCTCCATGCTGACACAAAGATAATTTAAAAACAAAACCTCCCTCTTTCTTGAAAATATATGAACAGTGTAAAACAGAGTCTATTATTTACAAAAAATTATAGTCAGAATTTTAAATGTTCTTACATGTTTGATTTTTAATTTTCTATTTTAATCTAATGAGAAATACTTTAAAATCCATTAAAATAAATTTGTGCCAGAGAAAATGACTCAAAATCTCAAATAACGCTTAACTACACCACACCATCTTTCATTGTACTTGTAATCACTTGTTCCTATGTTATGACCAATTGTGGATCATTCCAAAAACAACTGAGGCAAAACATATTTATTTTATTAAATGTCATTGATCTTCTTAATGAGGCACATTCGCTTTCAAATCATCACTGCAGGTCTACTTCAGTCCGAGCACCTCACATTACAGTTTTGAATAATAACGGTCTCTTCAATGAGGCTGAATGCTCGGTAATATTCACAGCTCAGGGCTAAAAACATCAGCAGTGTTGTGAAGCAAAACACTCACACACACACAAACACCAAAGAATCCCAGAATCCCATTACACCTGGAAAAACCACTGACCTGTTTCCTTCTCACTGTGTATGTATGTGTCTGCGTGAGTGTGTTTTCGGTGTTGCGGAGCAGCATGCGGGTCTGCCGTGCCCTCAGTGTCTTTGACTGTTTTTACTGTCATCAGTGGGAAAAAGTATGATAACATCTAACCCAAGTCTCAGCAAAACATCAATTCAGATTAGATTCATCTCTGCAACTCTAAAATATCCACCAGACAAAGTTCTTGTTATGATCATTCATCTGAGAATGATAAGGTGAGAAAGGCCCAACTAGTGAGGTCGCAATAACAAAAGGAAACCATAAGTCAACTTTTAGATAGGAGGGACAAGACAATCCCCAAATGTCAATAAAATAATATTTGTAGTGGTCCAGGTAGATGTAATTACTAGTCCACACAGTCCTCACAGTCCTTCAAACCTCAAGCTGATGAGAGTTTGATGTCTGTTAACATTTAGAGACAACGACCAAAACCCTGATAATGATCTTCAAACACACTACAACACAGTTTCATTGTTCCTATAGGCCTGTCCACTATTTACCCAGCAACAGAGAACTTCACTGTTACCTCCCAAACTCCAGCTGCACCCGAACTTTTGGTTCATCGCGACTCAAGCAGACCTTAATACAGATAGCGCTCTTGGCTTCAGACAAGTGCATACATGCTAGAAAAGTGGAGTCAGATTTGCATCTTATTTCCATCCCAGTTTGATGCCTGGAGTGAGTTGGGATGGCGTTGAAAACCAGCTGCCTTCCAGGACAAGGGAGGGAATAAGGGGAAGGGAGTTGTTAAAAGTGGGATGGGAGAAAGAGCGGGAGGAGGTTCAATTGGGGTGGTGTGTGTGTGCTCGTGTGTATGTGTGTGTGTGTGTGTCTGTGTGTGTCAAAGATGACAAAAAGCATCCTGGAGGGCTTGAGTCGTTGGGAACTGTTGGAAGTCACCCCGTGTCCTTCCAAGTTGCCCTGACGCATGTTTGGATTTTCCTTGTTCACTTGTGTGGTTTATTATGAATTTGAGCATTTAGCAGCAGCCATCTTTTCTTCTTGTGTGTTTTTATCTGTGACACCTCTTCCAAATAGTCATAAGATCATCTCTTAATTGCCTCCGGCTATTGACCACCAGTAACTACAGAAATACTGGCCTGGATGTGGGAGTCTGACAGGGACAGGGTGAACGCGCCTCTAAACAACACGTTTTTCTCAAAGATTTTTTGTCCCACGGAGCACAGCTAGGTTCCAACAATTGAATGGTGGAAACTAAAGAACATTTACTCCAATATATTACAATCATGAAGTACCTGTGCTTTACTTATTAAATTTTCTGCTTCTTACGTAATACTTCTATTTCCTCTATTTTCTTGATGGAAATATTGTACTAATGACTCCACTATTTATTTAACAGCAACAGTGACTAGTTACAGAATGTTAAGATTATAAAATAAAATGCATTATGGTTTCAAACGTTTTTGGCATATGATACAAAATCTTCTTGGAGACCTTTCACCCCTCAATTTCTCCAAATGTTTCATCTGAATGACTGTTCAATGCCCTGACAGTTAAACTACTTTTTTAAGTAAAAACTTGTATTTGTCATTCATTTCGATTTTGAATGCAGTATTTTTGTTTTGTTGTATCCAAGGAGATGCTGTAATCCACAGCATCTCCCACTTTCCGAGAGTAACTCAACTGCCTTTTCTCAGGTTTGATCTCATGCTTTGATCCGGACTCGTGTTCTATGTTGTCTGTTATCCCCCCATGGTTTGGCCTCACTGTGCTTTGTTGAGTCAGCATCTCCTCAGACCCACCAACAGCCCGACACACACACACACACACACACACACACACACACACACACACACACATACACACACATCCTCGTATCCATCCCTTACAGTATTATCCAATGTCCTCAATGCAAACACAAACAAGCTCCAGGAGAAGCAGGTATCCCTTCACTGAGATAAATAAACACTAAACCAGGATCCAGGAGCAGGAGGCTGTGTGTGCTTGTGTGTGTGTGTGTGTGTGTGTGTGTGTGTGTGACAGAGAGAGAGAGAGAGAGAGAGAGAGAGAGAGAGAGAGAGAGAGAGAGAGAGAGAGAGAGAGAGAGAGAGAGAGAATGAATGATTGAGGAGGGGGAGGGGGAATTACAGTTAGTTTCTATCTCAATGTGTATGTGGGGAGAATCTTTGAATATTGCTGATAACATCTTCTAAGCCCCCTCTGTCTCAAACAGAGCTGTTTGTTTTCACTCACAGTGTCTCTTTTCATTATGTGCTTTTGGGTTTTAAGGCTTTACTTTAGATTTATGTTTATTTTTCATTTTTATCACAAGTGGCCCAAAGCTACAGTTGTGGAGGATTACGCCAAGAAGAAGCAAAGCAAATAGTACAAATAGAATGTCACCATAGATAGATAGATATATAGATAGATAGTTAGATAGATTGATTGATAGATAGATTGATAGATAGATAGATAGATAGATAGATAGACATATATAGATAGATAGATAGATAGATAGATAGATAGATAGATGGATAGATAAATAGATAGATAGATAGATAGATAGATGGATAGATAGATAGATAGATAGATAGATAGATATAGATGATAGAGAGATAGAGAGAGAGATAGATAGATAGATACAATTCATCATTTGTTTTACACACTTTTGATGATTGTGGAGGTTTAAGGGACTCATTTGCCTGCTTCTTACCTGCAGCGGGTGCAGGCTGATGATAATCTGTCCTTCTGCAGAACAGAACCAATCTTGTGTCATCATCCGCTAACAGTGACTCAGTGGGAGTATGTTTTCATCATGTCATGTGAAAGGATAGAAAACTGGCCCACAGCCATGTCATGTGGCATTTTGTCGGTTTGCTATAAACGACCATCTGAAACACAATTGTAGGACCCAGGTTCACGGAGACTAAGAGAGGGAGAACTCACCAATTTATTTGTTTCTTTTTTTGTTGTTGTTTACACATTAAAAGAAAACTAACTTATTAGTAATTATGTGACATACTTACACCTACATACATTAATTAAGGTTCACATTAAGTAAAAACAATAAGAGATGGGGAGGATACTGTAAAATTAATGTGGGGGAAATAAAAAAAATAGATTAGAAAAATAATTTATAAAATTGATTTAGTTTTAATTTTTTGTCGTTGACTTCATCAACTTAGTAGACTCACCAAAACCTCAAAGATGTGAGAAACAGATACAGTAACATTGTTTATGAGCCTCATGAAAAAACAACTATGACTCTTATTTACAATGTACTCATTACATTATGTTCATCAGCGTATGGAGTTTGGACATGTAATGGAATTCAAATACAATCTTAAAATGACTTAATTCACTTATTAAAATTTTCTACTGCATCGAACACTATTAATATTTATAAATATCTATTACAATATATACTGTATATAACATGTTAATGCCTTTGTCAGAAAATGTTGTTCTGTTTAGTGATCCAATACTCTGCATTGACAACGATGCCAATACTAACGTTTTTAAATCTTCATAAATACACTACATTTTGACAATATGAAATAATGTTTTGGGTGAAACATCATGAGTACTTCAAGTCTTCACCTAACTTTTGACAGAAAAAGGGTGTAACTAGTGAACAAAAGGAAACGATTAGATTAATTGCTCGAGCCGTTTTGCACAAAACAACCACTGTGTATGAGATTCAGTTGTGATACTACTGAATCCTTAGGTGTTTTTTTTAAAAAAAAATCCATCCTGTCTCTTTAAACTTTGAATCATTTGATTCATCTATGCTTTAACACTATCGAAAAACGACCCCAAAATGATGAAATCACAGCTGTTATTAACCCCCGCTCTCCGTCCGGTGTTCCCTGGGTCCCACCGCGGCTCCAGGTTGGCACAGAGGTGAGCCAATCACGGCCTCGGAGGGGATAATTGACAGCGGGGCCCCGCCCCCCGGTCCACCTGTAATCCAATCCGCGGGCCTGTCACAGGTAAAACCGGCCTCAATTTCTCAGCATTGCCCCAAAAAAGCGAGAAAAGCCGACAAAACCCGTTCTCTCAGTAGGGGACACCGTGTTTGTTGCCGCGGCCCTCATCCAGTGTCAGCGGCGGACTTTTCCACGGCGAAGAAGACGGATCGGATTTTCAGTACCAACTAGAAAGTCCAGTTCGACCGACCGAGATGTCACAGGAGCATGACAAGTAAGTTGTCCTGACTATCCACTTTGAGCCTGCACCGGGAGAAGGTTGGCACTATAAGCTTTAAATACTCACTCTTTTTTTCCACCTTCCTTTTTCTGTTTTTACACTTTTTATAAAAAAGTCATTGCACAGGCAGATTCTTTCTTCGTAAAGCAGAGGTCATGCGTTGCTCCAGCCCCCATCTGCAGCTTTTGATATTGGCTCCGATATTTGTTTAGAATTGAAGCATTGTTTTGAAGATTATTATGGCTCCATATCTTCTTTTTTTTCTTTCTTTCTTAACGGTGAGTTGACTTGAGGTCTGGCTGCCAAGCTTGGAAGTGATCACAGGGTTATCTCATAGTTTCCCATGGTGTAACTCCGCTTGTTTCACCTGTCATGTTCAAGCCTGTACAGGTGTACCTCCACCTGTCGTGCGAGCAGAGGCGCCTGTTAGAATTAAAAAAAAGGAAAAATGTCCCGCGGTAGCGACGGGCGGTTTAGTGTTTGGTTTTGCTCTAAGCTCTAACAGTTAGACTGTGTTGATAGGCCTAATGATGTTTGTTCAGGAATAAACACGGAGCTCCGCCACAGAAGTGTCTGGATGGGTAAAGAGAGACCAGATCCAGCTTCACCACCAAAAATAAAATACAAATATATATATATGTATATGTATATAATGCAGTGTAATATGATTTGTTAATGTTGTAGAAAATGATTAGACCGGATTCTCTATGTTTTTGAGGGTAATTGAGGGAGAGTGAAACTGTACACCTGCTAGGCGTTGGCCCGAAGACTAACACAGACAATGTAAGCAAGCACAGGGCTATGTGAGGTCTGAGAGGATTTTACTGCACATGACTCAAATGTTTGGTCAAAATTAATGGGAGAAAAAAACCCCCAGAGAAACGCATGCAAACCTGTCTAAATGTTGATATTTAAAGAAAAATGTATATTAAAGTTGCCAGATTGTGAATTGATGCTGCCCTCCTGACATTATTTTCCCACGAGCGAAATCTAATTTCATATCTGCTTGAAAAACTCACAATCAAACTCCTTTGTTTTTTTGTTGTTGTTGTCGTTTTATCGATTGGTGCCTCAGAGTTTTATTGCCAGTAAATAAACTGCAGTCTTATCAGATTGCAGTTTATGTCGGGCACAATCAGATATAGGATTACTAATTGTCACGTTGCTTAGACCATTCAGGTGGGGAAAAAATGCTGCATTTGTTGTGGATACTCAACGTGGAAACTGAGCTGGTCCACTTACGCATCATCATTATGACTTTATTGTGGCAGAAAATCAGCAGGTGGATGACTGAAGATTTACTAGAGATTGGAGACTTAAATATCTAAACCCCCAACTAATGCCTTTACTTTGTTCTACATATTAGGCTGAGCACGTCTAAGTAAATAGAAGCTGAGCAAAAATTTTAATTTATGGTAAACAGGCAACTTCATCGTTGAGGAGTTCAGTATTTTCTCACACATTTAAACTGAGTTGTTTCTGTTTGAATGTACGACGTTCATCAGTGAACCTCGATTAATATTTGAGACCATTATGAGCAGCTGAGACATACAAAAGTACAAACTGGTATATTCTTAGTAGACCGACGCTGCCCTGTTTACAAAGCAGCGACTCTCAAGGTCTCACAAAATGGTGAGGAAGAGGAAGAGGATGAGACTGAGACTGATGCAGGCGGTGACTGTACATAAAAAAAATGAAACTCGTGATTACTTTCCACAAACAGGTTCCTTTACAAAAAACAACAGCAAGGCGCTGTTGAAGCACAGGAATGTAGCACGGCGACATACGTCACTTGCGGTCAGCCTCTCAGCCAATGGGCGATCCCGAACCACAGTCGTCGCACTGGACGAGCCTGTAGAGCATCTTTTTATCGCAAGACACCTCGGTGGTTCGATGGCTGAGATTTGTTGCACAATCGTGGAAAATCCTGAACAACAGGTCTCTCGGTTGTGGTTGATCTCTGTCTTATAACCCGTTTGTCTGTTTTGAAAGAGGCCGTGATTGTAGGTCTTGGCTTCGTGCACTCATACGAAGTCGGTACGGAGAAACACTTTTTGGATTTGCTCGTGGAAAAACCGATAGAGGGGAGTTGCTAATCCTAGAGTCTCGTCTGTTCCTTTAAAACATGCATGAACCATGCCCATATACTATATACTTTTTTAAAACGTGTTTTAAATGACATCACACAAGCAGATCTTTATTAACACAAGCCTGGAGATCTTGATTATCGGTTTATACATTATAACACAGAAAACTCTTTCCACAGTAAGCGTGCGGTCCTGGTTCTCCAGAACGAGCCGGGTTATGGCGGCCAGCGTCGCTCCTTCACCACAGAAGACGAGGCCTGGAAATCGTTCCTGGAGAACCCCCTGACAGCCGCCACCAAGGCCATGATGAGCATCAATGGCGACGAAGACAGCGCTGCAGCTCTGGGCCTTCTCTACGACTACTATAAGGTATCGGGGAAACTTTTGAAAAAAGGCTTTCGAAACACGCAGGGAGAACATTTTGCAGAGAACCTTCAAAAGTGCAAAGTCTGACGTTAGTTACAAATCCACGCGGGCTTTACCTATGTGACAACCATTCATGCCGACAGCGGGGCATTAAGCAGCATCTGTGAGGCACGGCCTATGTCATGTAACTGATCTGGTTGCCCATGTAGACAGCAGGATGACCCGAGCTGCTGAATCTGATGTGGTCAGATGCTGAGCGGCTGTGTTTACCCTTCCCATACAGGTGCCCAGGGAAAAGAGAACAATAGGCCAGAACAAGCCAGACACACTGGTCTCAGATGTGGATCCCAACAAAAGGTGAGCGACAGCCCCCGCTTGATACCCCCCCCTTTTCAAAAACAAAAGCACGGCAGAGGGGAACCACGGCATGAAGGGAATGAAGTGATTGAAGCTCTTTGACATTCTCCGAAATTTTGTGTGCGGATTTGCATGTGCAAGGGAGCTGAGCTTAGTGCAGGGCAGCGAATAGAGTGCGCAATTATTCAAATCTATTGAAATCCGTTCACGCGTGTATTATCCTCGGATGAACACCTTGTTTCTTCAAAAGCTGAAAAGGCTTAATTTTCAGGAGAGAAAAAAACAGTCTGTTTTTTAATCAGAACCCGTTAATCTAAGAGATTAATTGGTCCTGTTCTTTAGTTTCCTCAAAGTTCATATAGTTTTACCACCTTTACTACTAACCTCACCCTCAAGATTGAGTGACGATGTCAAGTACTTTTGAAAGTACGTGTTAGATGAGACTTTAATCCAATACTTCATTTGTGCTGTTTCCCTGTGTTGCAGACACCAGATCCAGACTGGACACCCCCTAGGTCCACACCAGGAAGCTGGCATGGAGAGCAGGATCCAGGTCCTGAAGGGGCCCTTCAATATTCTTCAACTGGCCCAGGACAAGAGGAGCCAGTTCCCGTCACCAGGTCTGTTCACACCCCACAACACACACACACACACACACACACACACACACACACACTCACATACAGTTAAAATGGTTTAAAGCAGAAAACGTGATCGTCAGTTCACTGAATTTTGTCTTTTTTCAGACACAACCGTCACAGTTTCCATTGCTGCCGTGCCAAACTACCCGCCCGTCAAGACAGAGGTGCCCACCCACGGCTTCTCAGTGACAGTGCCAAACAACTGTGCCGAAACCGACAGCCATGTGGGCGTCTTTGACCGGCATCTCACCCACAACACGGTCCAGTTCAGCCCCAGCACTCAGTCCCGCACGCCGCCCGACTCCACCTTCTCCGAGAGTTTCAAGGACGGTTCCCAGGAGGTGAGTGTTTCGATCCCCCTCTTTCTAAAAAAAATCCCGCCACTGCTCTCCCGACAGCCTTCCCTCCTCCCCCTCCTCTCCTTCGCTTTCCTCTATTCTCTCAGAACTTTCCCATCAGACAATGGGACATTCACCTGATCCCATGGAGCCAGCGGTGGGCTCAGTCTTCCCTGGTTTTATTTGAACATGCCAAAATAGTGGCTAGTGTGTTATTATGTCATTGTCTCACCAACACAATAAAGTGCTGTACTTTTCTCCTACAATAGCCAAAGCCCTTTCTTTCCCCTCTTTCTCATTTTAACCTGGAGGCGAATTACAATATAAAGCGTAACCAACAGAACTATAGTACAGGAGGGGGTCAAAGGGGGAACAGAGAGTATAGGTATTTTCAACAAAAAGAAAGGGAGATGAAGGGGAAGTACAAATTAACAAACCCACACAAACTGTGATAAGTGGTGGAAGAAAGAGAGGAAAATCCCTTAGGGCCACTATATTAAAATGCTGATTATTCCTCTGGTAAATTATGGGATGAGCCAATTAAGCAGAATCACTTAAAAATCAAAGCGAAGTGGCTGTTTAGTATGCTCACATTTCTCTGTCCTTCTCCATCCGTTTGTGTTCTGCAGGTGTTTTCCTTCCCAGGAGATCTCCAGTTACGAATGGCCTCCATGGCGCCTGAGGACTACACTCACTTCAACACTGTGCCAGGGTAAATCGTGCTGCCACCGGCCCGCCGCTCGACTTCCACCGCCACACCACCATTCAGCTTTTGACACAACACCGTAGAAAGGCCCCATTCATCGCAGTCACAGGGGAGACACCAGACTCCCCTCTGTGCGAAAGACGAGTCTGCACACACGGCCGTTACTTGGCCCTGCTCTGACACAATTTAGCTGCAGTGGCTGTGGAGCGTGCCCCGTTTTATCTATAAACTTCTCAACGTTAATGCAGACATATCATCTTTTACAAAAAGAAAGTACAGTTTTAAGCATTTGTAAAGTTGCACTTGCTCATGTTTTTAACTAGATTCCGCCTTTATGTCTCTGCCTTTTAGGAATAATTTCGAGTACACTCTAGAGGCGTCCAAGTCTCTGCGTCAGAAGACAGGTGACGGGACGATGACGTACCTCAACAAGGGCCAGTTTTACCCCATCACCCTCAGGGAGATTGACAGCAAAGGCATGCAGCAACCCATCACCAAAGTCAGGGTAAGAAAGGATGACAAAAAGAAACGCCATCGCACACTACACGTTATTACATGTTGACTCTTCATTATGTGTGTAATATCATCTGCAGAGTGTAGTGATGGTGGTGTTCGGAGAGGAGAAGTGCAGAGATGATCAGCTGAAACACTGGAAGTACTGGCACTCCAGGCAGCACACTGCCAAACAGAGGTGTCTCGACATTGGTAAGAACCACTGCAGATAGTCACTTTTTTAAATATAACTCTGTTAGGTTAAAGACAGGAGAGCTGCAAGTCAACTTTATATTCCCAGGTGTAATGTCTGAGAACTGAGTTTCGACGACTCATCCCAGGGCACTGATTGGATGAGAGCTGGTGCGTTCGGGAGCTTAGTTTGAACATGGAGCAGGCTGATGTGTGGTTCTGACAGTTCAGTGGCTGGGGATTAAGAATATCATACAGTGACAATCATTTCAAAAAAATGACTTTGCTTGTTAGCTTTTCTGCCTTGCTAAAATTAAAAGTTTGTTGGTTTTAAACATCCCTTCACTTAATCTGTCGTCAAACTCTGTTTGCAGCTGATTACAAGGAGAGCTTCAACACCATCGGCAACATCGAGGAGATTTCCTACAATGCCATTTCCTTCACCTGGGACACGAATGAGGAAGCCAAAGTAAGACAATAAGAAGACACACAACACACACAAAACACACACACACACACACACAGATTCTGTACAGCCCTGTACTGTTTCCACTGTGGACAGAATTAAGGTTTCAGGTCGACAACCCTTCATTGGTGATTATCATCCACTTTGTTCGTTGTGATCCTCCAAAACAGTCTTAGACAACAGCATAAATAGAGAGAGGATGCCATCATTCTGTGTGTGTGTGTGTGTGTGTGTGTTTGTGTGTGTGTAGTGTGTGTGCATTTCCTGCACTCTGCGCATACACTCTTGACTGGTCCAACCTGCCTGTCACCCTATTGTGATGCTGCACGCAAAGGTATTCCTGCTCTCCAGACAGCTGTAACAAAGGGTGCAGGAATGAGGAAACTCAGCGGGGGGGAAGAGGACTGGATTGGTCAGTTGACAAATAAAATCCCGTCTGACAGGTGACAGAAAGGAGGAGCTCCTGTCCTCTTTTCCATTCTTCATTTTTTTTTGTGTCTCCTGTTGACCGTGGTGTCGCTCTCTGACACGGTTCCTCCATCAGCCCGAGATGTACGATGACTAACGGGCAGGCAGGCAAACAGACTACGAGACAACATGGTGCCGTGGCTGATCTCCAGCGTTGTGCTCTCTGTAGGCTACACTTAACACGCAACAATCCACCCTCACACACGCCGACCACACGTACACACACACACACACACACACACACACACACACACACACACACACACACACACACAACAGGATGTGGGTCTCAACTGTCTCATGACTCGAGGCCTGTGTCCATAGGATGTTCATCCTTGTGTGTGTTCATGACTTCACTGTGTGTGTGTGTGTGTGTGTGTGTGTGTGTGTGTTTTTAGAAGTACCGCCCACCAGATTATTTTAGCATCTCATCAGTGTGGTGTAAGATGACAGCTAAAGATCTGTGTGTCTGCATGGTTTGCCCCTGGGGTGATTGCCCTGCAGCATATATGTTTTTTCTGTGTGTTTGCGAAGATCAGCCCCTCCTTCATGTTTACCTACTCTGGGGCAATTCACTGGACAAAAAAGGTGTGACATGGTATCCTTTTTTTCAAAACAAACTCCATATGTCGACTCATCATTTTGTCAATTTTACAAAGTATAAAAATGCCAGAAACCCCAAACTCAAGAAAACTGATACATTCGCCCATAAGAATCTGTGAAATATACTATACAATTTTTTATGGTCCACAGACATGAATGAGATATTCTATGAAAGTCCAACATCAGCTCAATCAACTATCTATTAACTTGTCTCAACATGATATATATAAATAATAAGTAATTTATTACTATAAGTAAAACATGGTCAGTGTTCTCCAGAGGGTTAGTAAATTTGTATCATTACATTTGCGGATAGTATCTGCCATAGATGTCTTGAATTAGAGTATCAAATGTTTATGATGATAACTGGCTTCAAAACACACCAAAACACGATTTTGATCCACAGCACATCCTGCAATGGAAGTCTTTGTTTTAATAATATTTTTTATACTACTTATAACAGCGATATCTGCTCCTCCATTAGGTGTTTCAAACACTGACAGTGTGTTTTGTTGACATAATGATAACCTGTTTTCAATACAAGCAACCGGAGGCCTGTGCTATGAAGGTAGTTCAACATTCCCAGGGTATCGTTTCATTCCAAACATCAACCGTCTGGGATAATCTGCAACATAGAGCTGGTTATACTGTTGAGCACATTCATTAAACAAAAGCATTAATAAAGTACATTATATTATATGAGAAGAAACACTGAAACCTGTAGTTAAATTTGGTTAATTGACGATCAACAAGGTGAAAAATAAAAACAATTTTCAGTTATTAAAGTCGGGTTAAGGATATTGAAAAGTACAGGTATTATAAAGGTTAAATGAGTGAGTATTTTTTCACTTTTGTCTGATGAGGAACAAACTGTTATGAATATGTAATGAAGGAGCAGAGAAGAAAAAAGAAAAGTTGTAAATGTCTGATGTCGTCAACTTGAACATTCTTTTATTTCTTAATCATTTATGATGTTGATCAGTGTGTGGATATTTTTTATAATAAAATGCGTCAGATGGTTAAGTTTCAATTTCTTATTCTAAACGTCCGGTTTAGATTAAGAATGAAAAGCATTAATGATTGTATTTCTTGAAGGATTAAGGAATATTTGTTCAATTAAAATTGAGTGAGGGTAATTATTGTATATTTATTTAGTGTGATGAACCCTCCCCCAGTGTATTAGAGGCCCTGTCTTAAAACTACAGGGGACAATAATACAATTAATTTGACTCTTCTGTCCCTGTCGCAGTTCAGGCCTCAGCCTGTAATGTTTAGAGTCCGTCAACAGAGGGCAGCACAGAACACTGAATGCACAGAGGCCTCTGTTGTAGAAGAGCCTCCAGTCTTTCATAAAGATGTTCATATCAATGATGAAGGTGAAAACCTGTTATGATATAGAAGCAGACATTAGGAGATTCAGATTAAATTGACTTCTTAAATGTGTGATTCATTTTTAAAAAATTGTTCAAACTTTTTTTTTTAAACAGTTGAAGCTGGACTTTTCTTTGTCGTTCCTCCTTTGTCTCATTTGTCCTGGTTTCTTCTGCTGTCCCCGCTCCACAGATCTTCATCTCCGTCAACTGTCTGAGCACAGACTTCTCCTCTCAGAAAGGGGTGAAGGGTCTCCCCTTGAACCTGCAGATCGACACCTACAGCTACAACAACCGCAGCAACAAGCCCATCCACCGCGCCTACTGCCAGATCAAAGTGTTCTGTGACAAGGGAGCGGAGAGGAAGATCCGCGACGAGGAGAGAAAGCAGTCGCGCCGGAAAGGGAAGGTGGCCGACATCAACCCTGGCCTGTCCTGTAAGTCAACGAGGAGTATTCTATCTTGTATCATTTGAGCAAACATTTCACCAAAGTGCACAATAGAGTACGATTTACCATGTTTCAACCAAAACAGAGACAAAGGGACTAGATCACTGTTCTCCTCCAGGGAGAAAAACATAATCCTCATAATCCTAAACAGACAGAGTCTAGAATTATGAAATCATACCAACGCACCAAACCCCCACTGCAACAGGATGTAGCGACCACACAAACCAAACCAGGGCAAATTAACACAACACATCTTTCCAAAATGATTCAATGGATTGTAGGAAAGCCACCAGATTGTCAAGGCCCACATCAACGGCCGGACAAAGGAGAGGAGACCACACATGAGTTGTGACTACAACAAAAGTTAATTTCAACTGAAAAGGAAATTTAGATATTCACAAGCACAATGCAACGAGGCCAAATGGGTTTGGGAACCAGGGGGGTGAGAGAAAGACTGTCTGACTGCCACCAGCTTATAAAACCAGGTGAGCTGAATCGAACACAACACCGATCTCCAGGCTCTGTAGGGAGCGGCCTGCTCAGAGAGGGTTCTCCCAGTACGACTACATTCATGGAGAAATATCCCTCAACATACAAACACACTCATTAAACGTCTTCCTGTTGCAACCTTTTTTTTTGTCTCTCTCCCAGTTGTCGACGTCAAAGTGCCCATCCTCCAGAAACGCAACGATGTGACCATCTTCAAGATGATGACTGACATCGAGACTCAGCCTGTGCTCTTCATCCCTGACATTCACTTCTCCACCTTCCAGCGCCATGTGAGTGCCAATCAGACACAAAACTCAATTAAACACCAGTGCTCTTTTACATGTATATAGCACGCGCTGGGTGCATGTCATTTTCTAGGTATGAACGTGTGTTTTGCTACAGTTACGTAACAGTCACAGCGTCTTCGTGATCCATAAACAGTTTTGTTTTTGTGCTGCCACCCACACTTCAGCCTGCCAGGTCGAGCTGACCTGCTAGTTGGCAAGAACTGCGAGTTCTGGTTTCAAGCTCTGGTGGGAGTCCCACATAGTGATGGCTGTATTTCAGATTGCTTACTCACAAGATGAATCATTTACCAGTGATTTGTAACAAACTAGGGTTTTCAGAATATAATACTTGTGCTACGATCCTAATGTGTTTGTATGCCCACAGTCAAAGGAAATAGGTAGATGTGAAGACGGGGAAACAGCTGCAGTTTTGTTATGTATGTTTTGCTACTATTTGTAGCCAATACAGGAGATGTACAGATGATTTTTTTTTGTTTCTTTTATCAGTGCTAACCAGCAGCAGCCCTCTCCTCTGTGACCCATCTACTGTTTTCAGACATGAACTCCAGAGAATGTCCGAAAACTGGGTCCGCAGTTTGCCGTTCACATATCATGAACGCAGCATGGGACTGTCAGGCGCGAACATTCATACGAGGGGTGGCGCCTGCGTAGAGCCATAGTCTGTATAGAGCACCAACTCGCTTGCTGTGAATCTTCCGGAGATTTTCCGGAGATGGGCACACTGTGACATTTTCCGGAATCTTTAATCGGTGGCTGGCATGAAAAGTTGGCGAGCGTTCGCTTTCTCACGTACAGCCCCTCCAGAGAAATGTCCCGACTTTAGTCAATGTCTGAAAGCGGCTATTGAGAAATCTCACTATTTGTGAACTTGAAGCCCCCCTGTTGGTCAAAATACCACCAATCCCAGCTGAGCACACTTAATAAAAACAGAACTCCTCTTTTACCTGTGGCCTCACTCTCAGTAAGTTTACTCTCCTACCAGTGAGGCCGGGCTACAGGCAGGAGGTTATTTTTGGTTTGGTCAATGACACTGAACCTGACTGAACTGTCCGCGGCCACGCTATCAGTTTCTGATAAACTCTGAATTTACAGGGATCCCTCTCAAAATAGAATTCTATTAACAGCAACGCCTGCAATCAATACAGTTTCAGGGCAAAAGGCCCCAAAATCTGCAGCTTTCCAGGAATTAAAAAAATCACATTTATCCAAGTATTTGAAGTTATTTCTTTGTGTAAAATAACGAAGTTGTATGATGCCTTCTGTGATTTATTTAATAAACAAACTAGATAGTTAGTAATAATTGCTAATATTCTGCATTTCACATGAAAAATATCAAAAAATCTGAAAATTGTTCCTATCCTTCAGATAATCTTGTAGACATCCTTCACCCCTGCCTGCCGTTCGCTCCGGCTCTCTCATTTACCATTTCTCCGGCTGTAACTGTACAGGCGTTGCTCCACATATGTAACTCCACAGCTGATTTGCTGGTGTGTGCTGACCAGTCTCAGCTCTCAGTGATAAGGAAGAATGAATGGGTGGCTGTCCATATTGCCTTTGACCCTGTTGACTCGTGGAGGCGCCAACATGACAGCATTTGTAAAGCCGTAGATTCTAAACAAAGACTTCCATTGCAGGATGTGCTGTGGATCAAAATCGTGTTTTGGTGTGTTTTGAAGCCAGTTATCATCATAAACATTCGATACTCTAATTCAAAACATCTATGGCAGATACTATCCGCCATTCGGTTGCTTGTTTTACCTGTGTGTTCCATTTGAGTAAATATCTGCCTCTCTGTTTCTCTTGCAGCCTTTCTCAACAGAAGATGGAGAGGAGAGGTGAGTTCATTCAAAAACCTGATTTGCCCATTCACACGTTTTCTTTTTGGCTGTACCAGCTGCAGTCTAACGCTACATCCCTGAATATCAATGTTTGTGAGTGATAGCAGAGAGGCAGAGCAGCAGTTTGTTTCCCAGATGGAGGCTCTGCTTTCACACATACAACCCAGGACTTTTCTAGACATCACCCGGTTGAGCTTGATGTGTGAACACAATTGTCTGAATCAGTTGAGCACGAAAACAGACTTTACCCTGCCAGCTCCCTCGTGCAAAGTCTGTGTGAAGTCCGAATGAGCCCATGTGCAAACAGATAAAAAGCTGGAACCGACTGACACCAGGCAGAATATAAATATGACTCAATCATGTCATGAATATGTTAGTTGGCATGTTGTGGTTCCAGTTTTCAAATGCGTCCTCACTTTTGCACATTGATCATGCACGGCCTGACTATATACTAGGTTTTGACTTAGTCTCGTTTAATACATGTGGATTCTAGGAATGGCCTCTGGATTTTGGGAACATGTGAATGTGTGTGCCTGTGTGTGTTTAGTCTGTTAGCTGGTTACAAAGGGCATTTAGGCAGTGATTTTTGTGTGTGTGTTTGTCCACTGCAGCTCAGGGATGAAGAGATTACCCTTCAGCGAGGAGGAGTTCAGTTCGCCTCCAAACAAGATGCAGAGGGTGGAGGAAGCAAAGAAAGGTATGAAATGTGTGTGTGTGCGCGTGCGTGCGTGCGTGCGTGTGTGCGTGTGTTTCTAGTGTAGTGCTGCAACTGTTCACATGCTGATCAGGGGTCTTTGAATGATGCTTTTCTCCGGGGCTAAATCAGTGTGTTAAAGTGTGTGCACATGCATGTGTTTGTGTGTGTGAGTTTGCTGCGGTTGGCCCCTGAAGGCACCCACCACACACACACTCTTTCTAAGGCCATGTGATTATTCCAGGTCTTTCAAAACACACGTGCCTGAGGCCTCCTCTGACCCAACAAAATACCACTGATCACTACGTGCACAGACACACGCAAACAAACCTGTGCCCTTTAGCCCATATCCTATTCATAGGCATACAACAGGCTTTTTCCAATACCAAATGTGTAACTAAATGTTATAACTAAAATCATAAAGAATTAGATTAGGTTTCACGCCGATACTGTATGAATACACCTGCATGTAGTCATGAGCCTTATAAAGCCAGACTAGATCTTGCAAGGGAAGTTTTTGCTGCAGGATTTTGATCTGGAAACCATTCATGAAATTGTGTACCAAACCAATCATCGAACAACAGTGAGGTGTCAGAAGGTTCCCGAGCAACAATGGGGTGTCAACAGTGTTGCACAAAATAATTTCTCAGATTTCAATTTTAGTTTTTTTCACTAACTGGCTAATTAAGCCTCTACAGGCCTCGAAAAGTCCATCCAAAAACTCTGCCCACAACTCCTCTCCACACAAACACCATAGCCTGTGATGACAGGTTCCAGGTTAACATAACAGGAAAAATTTGGGAACGACTGGTTAAGAGGATGCCATAACTTTGTGAATCTTGGAACTATTTGAAGTTTGCGCTGTGAGTACAAAATGAAGCAAGCATGAGCAATATGTCACCTTCGATATTCTCTGAAGGGAACTTGATAAATTCAAAGGTTTAGTGGAAGTTTTATAACCTTTCCACAGAGAATTGGCAACCTCGTGATAGTTCAGATGGGATCCTGTTGACGTCATGAGTGGAGAGTCAGTCAGTCAGTCAGTCAGTCAGTCAGTCATGCAGCATCCTTGAAATGACATGTCAAATAAAGTTATCCATGGCTGCATCAGACCGCAGTGAGTGAAACAGGACTGTGTCCTGCACACACAATAGCAGTATGAACCTGACATCACCGTACAGTTAGTTTACTCCTGTTTCACTTCTGATTTACTTGGTTTTTAGTCCTGACAAAACTCTGGGATCTCTGAGGTCTGATTTTGGCCAATGTCCAATCCATGAACGTACGTGCTTTGCTCTGACACCCGCCTTCCTCCCTCTTCTTATCACCACACAGTGCTGCTGTACGTGCGCAGGGAGACAGAGGAGGTGTTCGACGCCCTCATGCTGAAGAATCCCACACTGAAAGGCCTGATGGAAGCTGTAAGTTGTCCTCAGTTTATTGTACTGGTGATGCCTTTTAGTGCACCACTGGTTCATGTTTCATATTGGTGGTCTCAGCTTCAGACACCAAAGCTTGACACCCAAATGACACAAGACGTAGAGAGTGTGTGGGGGTTAAAGGGAACACAGGATGATTAAGTCGAGGGAAGGGGTGAAGGGGGCTAATAGAGGGAGGGGGTAGGAAAGGGGTGTCTATAAGGCTGAGAGCCAGGTGTCCAGTTACTTTAGGCTTTATGACATACGGAGTACAAAAGTCATGTACGCTAATTATGGAGAACCAGTCGTGGAGCTGATATGTGAAAGCAGGTAAAATGTGTATGTGAAGGATCAGACACAAAGGACTGAACTCTTCTTTGTGTGCTTATGTTTTTATGTTTCTTTGTAAGTTATTTTATGTTTCTTTGTATGTTTTTCTCAATCAGATTTCAGAAAAGTATGAGTTGCCTTTGGAAAAGGTCGGAAAGGTGTATAAGAAGTGCAAGAAAGGGTGAGTGCCAGTCATTCACATATTCACACTACGGCTGAAACTGTAGAGCTGTAGCGCCAGTATCTCAGTGATTAACACCTTATTTCGTGTTTTTGGGGATTCCCCCCCCCCCCCCTCCTGTAACCACTTTTTCCACTAAGCTGAGCTAACCAACTGCTGGATGCTTCACATTTACCAAAAAAACATTAAAATCAGCAGACAAAGAAAAGTACACATGTAAGAGAGGCTTTTTGGGGGGATGAGGGTGAAGTATACAAGACAATAACAACATATATTTGTTTTAAAACAGTATTCTGGTCCACATGGACGACAACATCATCAAACACTACTCCAACGAAGACACCTTCCAGATCACCATGGAGGAGATGGGTGGCATGTACAAACTCACCCTCACCGAAATCTGATTGGTCAAGGAGGAGGTGACATCATCCTGTACAGAGGGGTGGACGACAAACGGTGCCATTAGGGATAGTGGTTTACACGTGATTATGGACTTGATTGAAATCATGTTGTCTGCGTGCTGTATCAACCAGATTTTTAAAACACAGAGGCCCATAAGAGGTTGTTTAACAAACCATAGCTCTTAACAGACAACAATGTTGATTAGGCACCTAAGTTATACATTTTTCTAAATTTCAAATCTATTTTTCTTGTGCATGACAAATAACAAATGAGGACAAGTTCCTATGACACCATTGTTTTGTATTTTGTGAGAATATGAGTAGCACCTAAAATATAAGTGCCTTTTTCTTTTGTAAATTTTGTTTGAAACGTGCCTAGCGATTGTAGTGCTGCTATACCTCATGCTATGCAAGCAGCATTGTCTCTGATATATTTGACATTTATCAGGAGAAACGGCTCATTTTGTCCCTTCATAAAGCCATAGCACTGATGATTACAATCTGTAAAGTTGGGTATTTAGCGCACAAAATGAAGTCAGCAAATTGTTTATGGAGCCTCAGTGGTTCAGTGTATTAATGCTAAACATCATGGCAGTATTTAGTGTGTAAAAAAAAATTCTTCAACCATCATACAATTAGGGTAGAATAGTGTAAATATTTGTTGTCTTTTTTTTAACATAGGATACAGGCTGTTTGTAAATGAAATGGCTTAAAAGATGTTTGTTCCTCAGATCAGTTTTAAAAAAGAGTCACTAAATATTTTGATAATAATTTTAAGACACAGCTACCTTTTCCCATGTAGAGTAGGTCTCTGAAATAGGTGAAATAGGTAAATAACTGTTCAGGATAGTTTAAATTCAAAAAGTGTGTTCTAGAAGTGCAAATATGATATTTAGGTCACACACATTCATAGAAGACATTCCTGTATTGCCAGTATAAAAATACATATTAACTGATGTTAATTTTGAAATTTAGATATTGTTAAGTGTGTATATATATAATGAAAAAAGGATCTATATGATCCATCCTTTTGTATCTCAGTACTTATTGTGTATATATTTATTAAGAGAATGGATGTGGGTCATTGGTATTTTTTTTCCACACATACCCCAATTTCTATTATTCCTAATAATATAATGTTTTTTTTTTCGTTTTGCTATGAACTTATTCTAAAATATGTCAAGGGACAATAAGCAACAAACATTTTTTTAATTGATGCTTACTTTCTGTTTTGGAAAAAAAATTGATGCACAAAGTGCCCAATAAAAGCTTTCAAATAGCTGCAGTCTTAGTTGTCTGAGAACTTTTCTTACTCGTCTGTTCTCAAACCATCTCATCACTTTTTCTTCTCTTTTTGGTCTTGAGAAACTTTCACCTCACAATAAATTTGTAAATTATGTAGTAGAAATGAAAATGTTTAATTGAATAAGATTAGATCTGTCACTGGTTGAATTGTTGAGCTGCGGCAGAGATCAACTGTGCCCATGGCCATGTTGTCTGCGTCTGTCCACAAGAACAGATGTCTGGGCATCAACTCTGACCCTGTGGAGAGGAAACAGGCCTGACAGGACTGCCTGGTGCAGAGAAGCTGCGATGTCGGAAACCTGGCCACAAATTCATACATGCACCATTCACCCATTTATTCAAGCTGTTGGCCATTTTTTTTAATACATGGTAGTGGCATTGCTATAGGGATAATAATCCCAACGGAATTAGCCAGTCCACCACTTTGGTCCAGACTGAAATACCTCAACAACGTGGATGTATTGTAAAACATGGATACTGCACCTCTGCTCAACCTTGCAGCATTTTTTCCCCCCACTGGCCACCTTTTAATGCACTTTTAACATCCTGTTGCTATATAAATAAAGTTTGATTGATTGAATAATCTCACTGCTCTCAAGTGCTTGACATCATTTTGTTACCTGAGTGTAAATGCTATGCCAGTTTTAGTCCTTTCCTCTCACACTGCTGCTGACGGTATCGTGTACCCCCGGCAGAGCCACGATACAGCACTGTAATCTGTCCAAAATATGTCCTGCTCCACATCTGGTGTCAGGCTGGACTCCAGATCAACTTTTTCATGATAATATATCTGTAAAATTTCATATTGAATTAAATATTAAAACGGTCTCTTGTACAGATACCAAATTGATTTGATTATTTTTTGTTAAATGTTAAAAGTTTCCTCTGTTTTATTTGCAACTTCAGTAAAACAGGACATACATTTTTGCTCACAGGGTTAAGGAAAAAGGTCTGCACTGTGCTCGATGTTTTAGCAATGAAAAGTGCTCTATAAATGAAATTTATTATTATTATTTTGTATGATTCAGAACAATTTTAAAGCACCGCACTTCAGAGTTTAAAAAAAAAATCCTTCCTACTCTCAAGTTATTCACTCACCATGAGAGGAATCGTTGACATAACGTGATGAGTAGGTGTGTAGGTACTTAAAATAGCATCTGTAATCACTTCCATTGACAGCTTGGAAAATAGACACACACCCACTGCATCCACACAGTTACACCACAACCCGCTGTTCTTCCAGGAATCTTGCACAACAAATGTTACACAAGTACAATATGGAGTAGAATCCACCTTCTCTTCAGGTTAATCAATTAGCTGTCACAAGCCACTAAATTAACACAAAAGGTTTGACAGTCACACTTGGTACTGAATCTGAAATTCAGATTCTAACTAGTTTTTGCAATTTTAGGATGAATTGTTTAAAGTTATTGTTATATTATACATGAAATTGATGTTGCTCTTGCTCACAGAGATCATCCCGCCTTGTGCCACCAGGAGCTCCACACACAGTACATGTGCTGTTGAGGCTTACAAATTCCGTTTTCAGTGGCACATTAACAGACCTTCTGAAGCAAAACCAGAAAACATAACTAATAAAGCGTTCCGTGACAGAAATTTAAATAATATTCTATATTATAATAATAATAATAATATTCTCTCTATCATGTAATAATATAATTTTACCTTCTTTATCTCTGTAAATGAGATGGCTATGAATGTACTTATTCAAGCACCATGCCCATCCAAGCCATTAATGCTTTTTTTGATATTAATACAGAAAAATATGCAGCACTATGTTGCAAACATGGAAAATCCCCAAAATATGATATTTAGAAATGGATTTTTTTTTTATTCTGTGCAACATCTCAGACTAATCTGCTTCATCACACAAATTCCACACACAAATTTCTGAGCCTTCATCATTAGGCACCGCACATGCTTCAACCGTCTCCAGGGGAACTCCTCCAGGGAGCCCTCAAACCTGCCTCCTGCTCCTTGTGTTGCCAGGACAACAGACAGCGCACTAGCTCACACAAGTGAGTGTCTCCTAGCAACAGATTGGCCTTCGAAGGCCATTCAAACCAATCAGGAGCCAGGTGCCTGCAAAAGAAACCCTGTTGATGCTCCATTCTACTGTGATAGAGTCTAATCAGTAATACAATGATTCGATAAATAATGATTAAATCTGACACATCATATGCTTACATAATACAGACCAAATAGAATAGAATGGAATGGTATATATGTCATTGCACAGCTATATGTAAAAAATGTAAGTGCATCTCCATAGTGCACACAGCACAAAAATAAATATCAATACAAACGATTAAAAGTAACAGTCAAAAAATAAATGATTGACCAAGGTTTTCAGCATCTTTGCAATATTTTCCAGATGAAAGACAGTTGCTTTGGTTGCCGTCTGTGTGAGATTTAAATTTGAAATTAGTTTCAAAAATTGTATCTACTTGTGGATACATAACATTGTATGTTATGTATCCACAAGTAGATTACATTCTCTATAAAAATATCAAAGTGCTTAAACAGCATATTAATAAAATTCACATAAACCTGCTACTTCTAGAGTGTATTGACAGAAACCATGACAAAGATAAATCTGTCAATGACCTGGTCCACTTAATTATCAAAGGGAAATTCACTGGATCAATATGCTGTTTCTACATGTTTCATTCACCCTTGATTAAAGTCCAAACCTCAACTGAGACCATCAGGACATCAAATTTCTCGTTTAGGCAGGATTATCCAAATGTTTGTTTGGTCGCTTATGTGTTTCAACTGTTGGTTAATGTGAATCCATAAATCCAATGTTAGCTCTTCATCTCATATTTGTCTTTTTGGCGCTATAGTTTGTAAAATGCACACATGACTGCAATGAGAAATGTGGTAAAGGTTTGGGTGGATTTTAACATGGAGATGAGTAAATAATGGGTTAATATAATATGCTTGAATTATTAAATTTGAAATACCAGTCTGACATACAGAAATCAGGGAAATAAATTCCTTTCAATCTTAAGGGAGAGCACTGACACACAGTCAATCATTTAGTACACAATGTTTTGAACATCAACTATGCACAATTGTAAAGCACGGTCTTTTTTGCTTTTTCAAGAGTGAGATTATATCCTAGTCTTTTCTGTCCCTGTCGAGTATGAACATTGTTTTGGTTGAAAAGTAGTCAATATAAGCAAGAAAAAAAAGAGGAGGAAAATAAGGAAGGATAGATATTAGGAAGAATGGCAGATCCCTATTCAGAGATTTTCTTCACAGCCTGTGAAGCCTCTTTACTGTGTCCTTTCACCCAGATGCCAGCTTGTTGTGATGGTGGGGAGAAGCAACTGACTGACAGTGTTTTCCCAAAGTTCAAGCGAGCACCCAAGAGCATTCTTGTGTAACATTGGCATTTAAAAAATGCTGATGATAAATACTGGGAAAATAAATAATACAAAATTGGGAAAGTGATTCAGAAGCATTAGTTAAGGTCCATTACGTTATTTCAACAAAAATCTGCATAACATAACATAAACATTTAACTACATAAAATGTAAACCAGTTGACAAGAAAAGGGATATCACACAAATGAAGTTATTCATTTGGCTGTCTCCTGTTTACTGTCCCAACAAATTTATGAAATGATAAGTCTGACTATAATTAGTCTATTAAAATCTATAAATCAAATCATGTGAGTATTTGCATATAATCATAACATGTGTAAGATAATAGTAATTTAACCACAGGGATGTGAAATATCATCATCTATATTTAGATCTATATCAACTCCAAACAATGTAATGGTGGCAGAGCATTCCCACCCCGAAATATCTTTCATAGATAGATGCATTTGCAGTCTTCAGTGTACGTGTATGTGCTCCAGAATTAATTCAGACATGTGTGTGCTCATACATGAATGTTTAACAAAAATTAAAATAAGGTAGATTTATGAACGACTAACAACAGCAACAATAGCATCAGGATATATGAAGGGAATTTTCTAATTAATATCAGTACAAAACAACATTATGATAAGTTTACCTAACATGTGAAAAGTTTAGATTTTGAGTGAAGATAATTCATTGTCTGTTTGGCATGGCCTGTGGCTGCCTGTCAGGGCTCTGCGACCGTTAGTAAAATATAGCCCCTAACCCTGCTGGGACAACTCCCCCCTTTCTGAGTAGCTCCTGGAGTTCCTGGGTTGGGGGAGTTGGCTGTGCAGGGGAGGTGTGCATGCAGAGGCCCAGATAGGGCCAGCGTAACCTTTCCTCCAGATTCCCTAACTAAGTTGAGCTGACTTCCCCACTTACATCACAAACAAGGCTGCTGAACTTAGGCCCGGGCTGTCTGTCATGCCTACGTGCTTTCTCCTTTTCCCTCAAACTCCTCCCTCTTCCGTCCTCTTCTCACTAACTGCCTGCATTGTGGATGCGCAGCTACACCTCCAGGCCCTCATTGCTCCCTGAGGTCATGCTTATATGAGTCATACTGTGGTGCAGCCTTCGTTAGCAGCCAGGCGCCATGGGTCAGGCTAACACACCTGCTACACTCCCCTTTTTGCTGCAGGCAAGCAACAGACAAACACCAAATTACACAAGGTTCATTTTTGATTTGTATAAATGTTGTTTATATATATATATATTTATATATATAAGACAAGAACGATAGAATATAAATTATCACGGGTGTGTGCTCATGTTACTGATACTTGGCCAGCCATCGGGGTACTGTATCGTTGTTATATCGAATAAGCTATATTTTTAAAAGCATAATCACAGCACCTTTTTTCATATCATTGCTCCCACAAGTCCGTTGGGAACTCTGCTTCACTTTTTCCTTTGTTTAAATGCAGTTGGTGATGTAACACATAAGTAGGTCAGGGCCAATTTGAATTCTCTGACATAGAATGATTTCATTGAAATTGTTTTACAGTAGGTCACAGGAAAATCGGCCAAACATACATTAACTTTTACAATACGTTTTAATAATGTATATAGTATCAGGGGATCAAAGAACAGTAATCCTTGCTTTACATCTAGTACAATAGTTCATCAGTGCAGTTCATCTGAGAACCTATTTAAAATTGTTAAGGCTCAATTTGTCTTCAAATGAAACTATAATGATATAAGTAAAGAAAAAAAACCATATGGATCTAAGGGAGTTCTGAGGTTGTCTCCACACCAGACATCCTTAAAAACAACAACAGCTAAACCCACAGACAAAAGATTTGTCAAGATCATGACCATTAGACCAGTTACACAAGTTACACTGTTGACTAATTGACTGACAGAGTGAAACAGGTGACCTCGAATATGTAACCTAGTTTACAATGTAACCTAAAAAATATATATCAGATGTTGGAAACATTTGAAGGGATGAGGATAAATTAATTCAGTGGTAAGTGGCTACAGGATGCAGCAATAAAAATGATTGAAAAGCATTTGACTCACTTTGTGAATGCATGTTTGTCTTCTGAAATATTAAAGTGACAGTTAAAGAACTTGTTTATGCGCTTTTTTGTGTTAGAAAACTGCACAAATAGCTCCAAAAAAACCAGACAGAAAGATGTGCTTCATCTGGCACTGGTGTTGCATTCATGTGTTGTGGGAAAGGTGGTACAAATGACTTCCCTGTAGGCCATTTCGCTTTTAAAAGCTCAAAAGAGTTTAAAATATATAGGTGTTCTTGGATAGAAGTTGTCCAGGACCAACAATGAAATCTAGGTAGTATGTCTATTTCCAATTTCTCTATAAAAAAGTATGTATAAGTGTTTCTTATTTGTGTCAAACACTCCTAATTATTTCTTGTTGAAGAGTTTCAGCAGAGTGTAAACTACTACCTTAACTGACTAATTGGGGACATCTGCATACGTTTTTAAATAATTATGGACCCTTGACGACTAGTACTTATATTCTTCCTTTTGATTTAAAAAGTATAACAGCATTCAGTGCTGTTATATTTAAATGACACATAAACCCATATTTAAGCACACTACAGATGGAAGTAACCCTGATGGAAAGAAATTATTCATTTGATCCGTAAAATGCACAACAATACAGTAAAAAGGTCATATATCTGTTCATGTGATATGCCCTAATGTGTATGAAGACTCTTCAACAGCTGATGTGTAGTCATAAGATATTAATACATCTGAATTTCTTGTTTTGGATGGGTAATATCGTGTTTATATAACACATAGCGTTGCATCGAGCCCGTTGTTAACCACAGCCCCTGAACGCATCATAGACTGAATCGACCTTTCGCCTAGTTTAGCGGCGGGCAGTTCATCGGGTTTACCCTGACACTGCTGACTCCGCGGCCCCGCCCACCGACGGCCACGCACCCTATTTCCTCCAACCGTGCAGCCGGCACGCACTGTTCACGCGCTCCCTGCCCCCCCATTGGCCGGAGATCTGCACACACTCGATTGCGATTGGCCGAGTGTTGCCAACCGCCAGTGCGTGTTGTGAGTTTTGTTTTTCTTTCCTTTTTTCCCCTCCTCCCTATGTTTTACACACACAGCTGAGAGCAGAGGCAGCCAGTCAGAGAAAAAAGACCCACCTCGACCCCCAGACGAGAACGGGCAGCAGCGCTGGCATCCGCCGTCTCTTTGTTCTACACTGGCTCTGACAACAGCAAAGTCACATTTGAACATTTTATTCCTCAATGCCATCGCGAAGATTCACGGAGATGGACTCGCACGGGGTAAGACAGTTATCTTAACGGCTATTTTGTGTGGTTTTTTTCCCCATTTAGTCCACCAACATTGAGTTGTTTACAGAGTGATTTCTGATTTCAGTAAACAAGCTGAGTCGTCAGCTAAATTCTACACTTTGTTTAATCTCATTGACATGATTTGGTGTCACATCAACGTCCTAGTGATGCAATATGATTCAATTAATATGTAAAAAAATTTTTTTTAAATTGCACCGTTACATTGCAGTTTTGCTTTACACGCGCTCTTCAAAATGTAATAACTTTATCCGTGTTGATCTAATATCATTTCAACATGCAGGCGAGCCTGTTAGTGTCACCGCGTTTAGTTGTGGTGGAGTATCAGTAATTATGCTTTGATCACCGCATAAAATTAAAACATCGTTGCAACGTAATAGGTCCACTTCCTGATCCAAACCCGCTTTATGGGGATTTCACATGGCTCATCTCTGCAGCACGTCACTGTTTGGTCTATATTTGGCCATGGGAGGCGGCCTGGCGCTGAGCCAGAGGCAATGCATGCTGGGCTGAGGTGAAGTCACCGCCAGCATCGTGCAGTCCGGCCCGGGAACTTCAGATGCGGGAACACTGACTAAACTGATGAAGTGGGAAGCCGGGAATTTATTTTTTCTGCCCCATTTCTGGTGAATAGATTGCAGAGCGTCCCCTCTGTTTGCATTTATTCCAGTAACACACCCTGAGTCGACAGTCGAATCAACACTGTCTGTCTGAAGTTGAAATGAACCAAATAATGTGGCAACGGTGAAGAACTTTCGTGTTGCCCATTTGCCTGATGCCTATGTATTGTTCCTTTCAGACTGAGTACATGGATCATTGTGGGTCAACTGCAAAGAGGAGGAGGCATGACAGCGAACAGTCCATCTCCAGTGGAACCACTGGCCTGGAGTACACGGACCTGGAGGCAGCTGAAGCTCTGGTGTGTATGAGCTCTTGGGGCCAGGGCCTCTTCACTGGCAGCAACACGCCGAAACCCTGCAAGCCCAGACCCCTCACCCCGGCTTCGGACTCTTGTGACTCCCTCCTGCCGCCAGAAATCCCAGAGCCCCCAAAGGACTTTGTGTCCCTCTCCTCCCTGGTAAGACGCTCCACATACTGTACAGGTCTCAGGCCATTTAATAGTATGAATGTCAGTTTTGCAACATTAAGTTTGAGCTAGAGGTCAGCACTGAAATCACACAGAGCTGTAAAACCACTGAGATAACACACGTTTGATTAGTCAAACCTATTCATGAATGTCAAGGTTTGCACAGAACCCTGTGACCTTTTGATGTGATGTCTAAAGATAACTGTGGTTTATGGCAAGGGTGACCTTCAGATAAAGTTTGTTCTCGTAGATGTGGGGTCATAAAAGTCTCAGTTTATAGTTATTATTTTTCTTGTATCCACCTGCCTGCTGCTTCTTGTGATCTCTGCAAACACAAGGCCCTTGTAAACCAGAGGAACATACCATGAAATCATGGTACTGGGTTGCACTTTAATAACATAAGCTTCATATTTCCCATCTTTTTCTAGTGTATGACTCCCCCTCACAGCCCCAGCTTTGTTGAGACTTCAACGTCAAGCACTGGCCTTCAGTCAAGCCCGACTGTGTCCTCACAGCGCTGCGTACCCAGTCTCCATCAACCTTTCCTGGCACCCACTGCTGAAAAAAGCCCCTCCCTCCCCCCTCCGCCACAGCCCTGCCGAGCCATGGCGACCAGCGTCATCCGCCACACTGCAGACAGCACCCCCTGCCAACACCACATTCCAATGGCCCCCAATTCAGAGAAAACTAGAGACACTGTAATGGCTACAATGGTCTGCCAGCAGCAGCAGCAGCAACACATTATAAGGACTGAGCAGATAACCTCACCTCCATGTCTTCCTGCTCCTCTGACACCATTAAAGACAGAACACCACCCCAGTACCTCAAATACCTATTGGGACAGTGTATCCACCCCCACTCCCATCAACACTCAACTGCAAAACAACCCACCCCCTCCCTCTGTTGCTGCAACATTGTCCCCACCTCCAGTCAGAAGCCCTCAAATCATCTGCCAGATGTTCCCTGTCAGTAGCCAATCAGGGATAATCTCAGCCTTCATCCCCAGCACGGTTCAGACCTCAGCTACTGGAATTCAGACTACCACCACAACCCTCCTCCCCCAGCACACCTCAGCGAGCACCACCCCTGTCCAGCAGTCCCTCATTGTGGGCTCAGCTGTGCACCAGGGCACGGTGATGCTGGTCCTCCCTCAGTCCTCAGTGTCTCAGGCCCCTCACTGCCCTCAGACTGTCATGACCCTGGGCAACACCAAGCTGCTTCCTCTGGCCCCGGCCCCTGTGTACGTGCCAGCAGGACCCAGCAGCAGTACTGCACCCACAAAAATGGACTTTTCTCGCAGGAGAAACTATGTGTGCAACTTCCCAGGCTGCAGGAAGACATACTTCAAGAGCTCACACCTCAAGGCTCACCTGCGAACACACACAGGTGAGCACTCACTGCACATGGGAGAGTCTGGGCTGAAACTAGCGAGGATGTGGAAAACAATGTGACTATCACAGATGAGTGTTGCTTCCTGTTTGGAAAGCATTCGTTCTTTGGCCATGTCATTCTTGATGGGAAAGAGACTGAGCTCATTGTTTTAGGTCAAACAGGGCTACTGTGTTGCGTGAAGTTTTTATGACTGCAACGTGACTCACTTGCTGACTCCCCACTCTCCCTGTTTTTCTCTTTCCCTCTCTTAGGTGAGAAGCCTTTCAGCTGCAGCTGGGATGGCTGTGATAAGAGGTTTGCCCGCTCTGACGAGCTCTCCCGCCACCGGCGAACACACACTGGGGAGAAAAAGTTTGTGTGTCCCGTGTGCGACCGGCGATTCATGCGCAGTGATCACCTCACCAAACATGCACGACGCCACATGACCACAAAGAAAATTCCCTCCTGGCAGGCTGACGTTAGGAGCTTGAACAAAATGGCTGCTGGCAAAACACCTCCTTCAAAACCTGGCCTTGCCACACTTAGCATGCTTGTACCTGCCAGCTCTAAGTAGACAATGAACACCACCATCCCACCCACTCCCAAGATACCACAGGGATACAGGGAGTAGCCAAGCACACAAGGCTACTGCTCTTTTACTCATGGGATTGAGAAAAACAAAAAAATATGCACTGGACTCCTTTTTTTCCCCTTTCAACTGTTAATTTGTATGTGTAATTTCTCTAAAGGATTCTTTTGTTTACTTTGATACATGTGATAATTTGTATGCACCCTTGCCAAAGCCTTTGTATGAAGTCTGTTTTACACATTTCACCTCCTCAGCCCCTGTTGTTTTAGTCAGTACAGATTGAATATATATATATATACACGTCTATGTGAATGTATTGTGTGTTGTATGAAATTCATATATTTGTCATATCTGGGAAAATATTGATATGAAACACAATGTAAATATGAATATTAATCAACAAAATTATGATTATAACTTGATTATATCTCCTGTATAACTTTTCATATTATTTAATACATATTTGTAATAAAAAAAGATTACAAGATAATGTTTTGGTCATTTTGTGACATTCTAATAACTAGTCCTAGAAAAAACATGGCGCTGGATCAATCTCTTCCCGGTTGAGTGGCTGCCCGCATCCTGTGTGCGTCACACTGTGACTGCCCCCGCCACCACTACCCTTTTTCCTGTCAGCTGAAACTCACTTGTGTCCTTTGAAATGTGCTGACTAACCTGTGGGTAGTTTACTGCTGGCTGAAAAATTATTTATTTGTTCATTTAAACTCTCGGTGAGACCATCTGGGGACATGGTGTCCTTTTCATAAGCTCCGTGCCAGAATGCTCAATGTGTCAGATAGGTCCAGTTTCCTCAGTAACGGATCATTTCAGCCCAGTCACATTGGAACAAGGAAGTGACGGAGCTGTGTGCTTGTTGCATAATGCACATATGAGTTTTATACATTAAAAAATATCAGTCTGGAATGTTTTAGGAAACACTTGTTCCTGTGATGAGCGGGCACAAATTAAAATCAGCGGTTCATACAGATTTCGACACTTGTATGAGATAGTGGTTTGTAGCATTCAGGCTTTAACTGCAGAGATCAGGAGGATTGCAAGGTTAATTTTTATAATGTAAATGATAACAAGATGCTATTAAGATGATCCATCATCTGGCCATCACCTGCTCTCAGCACCTCACCCATCCTCTCCCTCAAACACACTTTAAATAAGCAGTGTTCCAACATCTAGTAACAACGCACCCCTTCCAATCAGACATTGAGAAATATGAACCGTTGGAGGGTGCGACCAATCACCTGTCTTCACTGCATACCCGCCCCTTTGCCTTACTGACCGACTTACTCGCTGGCCTCGTGCAACCTGAGCGGTGATCTGCAGCGACACCTGCCGGCTGCAACATGTCACAAAAACCATTAAAACGCAAAAGATATTTCGACATGAAACCACATGTATGCGCTGATGACGCACTTCACTATTGAATTAGTCATTTGTTTGTCCTCTGACAATGTTATTAGTCATTTTTTGGATCTCGAACTTATTTAGGTTTCTGCTTCAAACATTCCTTATATAAATAACGATGCAAGGGATGGAAGACATTAAAAATGCCACTGCTTAAATGTCTTTGCAATATTACACAGTATCATAAACATATACTGGGGATTCCTTGGTTTCCTTTATTCCCTTTCCCCTCTTTTTCTTCAAACCCCCCTCGGTTTATTTTTTTGTTATTCTCTGCCTTCGTTAATCACGATAACTTATTAAAGGAATGCCATCTGTAAAGCATCATATCACAGCTTTGTCTCTACAATTGTTAAACCGAACAATAAGAGAATCATTGTTATCTGTATGTGAGGCCAACATGCTCAATACAAACATTTAGCAAAAATAAAATGATTGATGACAGTCATCATATGAATAAGGGATTTTTCTTTTAGTTATAAATGAGATAGTAAAGTAAACTAAAAAAATAAAATGTATTTCAAAGCCACTTTAGGTGTGTCGATAGGATTTTCTTCACTTGTTTCTGTTTAACGCACATATGGATTCTTACTTTTATTTCTTATTAGTTTAAATCATTTATCGATAATATAATTTAAAAAAAACTCCCGGATGTGATGCGAGTAAATGTTTCTCGGGGAGGTGTTTCCTTGTTACACCATCGCGGTACTGGTGTTGCTATGGTTACATCCACACAACTGTCCGGCAGAGGTTTGCTGCCGTTTGGACGTTTTAATGGACGTTAAATCACAGCAAATGTCCCGCACGTCCCCCCGTACTTCACCCAGAGAAGACTGTCGCACTTGACGAGTTCAAATTTAGCGCCGCCTTTGAAGTGTTGTGTCGTTGGCCGGCGGATTTGATCTGTTTCCATTAAACCACATCGTCGTTCCTCCTTCTCTCGGTCACCGACATGGAGGTCGGAGAAAGTCAGGGAGAACTGAACATGACGGCGGAGGAAGTCGACAGGCTGAGGAAGGCGCTCAAAGACGAGACGTTCAGGGAAATGCTGCGCGATTACGCGGAGGAAATATCAGACCCCGAGAATAAGAGACGGTACGAGGAGGAGATCAAACTTCTGGAGCGGGAGAGAGGAAACAGCGTCGAGTTCATCCACCCGGGACCTTGCAGGGCCCTGAGGACGAGTGTGAACGGCAAGCAGAAGTGTTTCATCAACATATGTGCCAATGATAAAATTGGAAAGCCTGAATGTAAGTGCGGTGTGTCGGAGGACGGCCGCAGGGGCCAGTGCTGGTCCCTACCCCACAGTCTGCACCCGGGCAGGCAGGACACCGAGCCGAAGGGGAACCAGATCGTCATCTATGATGTCATTTTCCATCCTGACACCCTGCACATAGCAAGCAAAAACAAGAGATTCATGGACCTGGTGGACAGCACCGCCATCAAAGGAATCCAGGATGCTTTTAAAGTGACTCTGGATAAAAACAACGTGCGGCAGTTGAATACCAAGTACAAGGGCACCCCTCAGCCTTGTGTAATCAGAAAACCCATCGCTGGACACGGAGCTAAGCAGCCCTCGGAGGAGCCTGACCCTCTTGCCTTCCCGTACCCGGAGGAAAAAAGACCCACCACGCCCTTGCAAACCAAACCTGGCACACCTCAAAGCTTCCAGATCCAGCCTCAGGAAAGCAAGGAGCCAACCAAGCCCAACTACACGGTGAAGTATCGATCTTTTGTCGACCTGCAGGACTTTAGATGCTCCAGGGACTCGGCCAGGGGCCCCAGGCCCAAAGAGATAGTGGTCACCATCAACGTGCCGCTGCTGAAGTCCATAAGAGACACCAGCCTCGAGGTTGAGGAGAAAAGACTGCTGCTGGAGTCCAAGAAACCAGCTTACAGGCTGGAGCTGCCTTTAGCCTACCCTGTGGACGAAGACAAGGGAGAGGCCAAGTTCAACAAACAGAGAGGGCAGCTGACAGTCACACTGCCCGTTCTTCCATCGAATGAGGGTTGTGATTTTTCCACAGGGCCTGCGTTGACTGTTGTTGACGCACAGAGAGTAGGTGACGACGAAGGGAAGGGGATGGAAAACGAGGAGGATGAATGGAAGGAGCTGGAGAGGGGGAGTGAGAGAGGTGTTGAGCAGGAGAAGGTAAAGCAGGACAGAGGAGATGAAGATGAGGATCTGGAGAAGGGAGGTGAAGACGAGGAAAGACAAGAGCAGGTGAGGAAAGGTGCAGAGGGGGAGGAAAGTGTAGTGGGTGAGGAGGAAAAATGGAGAAAACCTAAGCGAGGAGGAGAGAGTGATGAAGGGGGAAGTGGTGTGGACAAGGAGGCGAACTTGATGGAGCCAAACAGAAAAGTCCAAGAAAGTGTGAAGGAGGAACGAGGAGTGGAGGAGATTTCCGAGATTTCTGAGATTGGAGTGAAGGAGAAATTGAAAGAGCAGAAGCAGGAAAATGAGAATGATGGGAAATTGACCGAAACCCAGTCCATTTTATTAAATGAACACTTGTGTGGCACAAGAGAGGAGGTAGAAGTCAATCCGCACTCTTGTTTGGAGTTAACGTCAAAAACAGAGACTTCAGACGTCCACATGGAGACCGAAGAGACCAAAGAAAAGACAGAAGAAAATGTGCAGGTGAGATACAATCTGACAATCAGGTTGAAGGTAGAAGAAGTGTGTGGTCAATTTAATCTGCTAATATCTTCCCCTTTCATATTTTTCTGTTCCAGCTGGAAGCAGATGTTGTGTCTCGGAATTGCGCATCCAGCGAGGAATCACCAGCCATGACGACCGCTTCAAGCCACGGCGTTGTAGAAGACTGCAGCACTTCCCAACGGACTGACATCGCGTCTGCAACGGCTGAAGCGAACGTGTCTGGTGGAGGAGTTCCAGCCTCAGGACAGCAGGGCGACGGGGAGGAGGTGGACGAGGACGACCTGCCGACGGAGCAGATCTTTCCAACCCAGGAGGGCGAAGACAAACCGCCACCTGCCTTACTGAGGGAAATTGGGAAAGATGAAAAAGAAACGGTTATCAGTGATCATTCCACTTCTGCTGGGTTCACCTTCCAAAACAGCCTGATGTATGAGCTGGACTGAGGACCCTTTTTTGTTATCTTAAAACATTGTTCAGTTATTCAAAACTCAAAAATAAATCACTCCAATAGTAAATTACTAAAAAACAAGACAATTAATTATTTTATTTTATTGAATTTTTCCACATACAGTGTACAGTATATATATGTTTATATATATATGTATAAAAAAAGGTTGTGGGTCTTTACCACAGTAAAAACCAACTCCCTTTAGGCGACACCTATGGACCCTGAGGCACTGGGTTCAGGAAATTCATCTGACGTCTTTATTCCCCTGCTGAGTATACGTGGGTCAGTGGAGGAACCTGCATGTTGCTCTCAGAGGCAGCAAGAACAGAAGAAGACACCGTGGGAGTCTTTTTGTCTCCCAGTGTTGTCGCCCACTATCATTGCATACAGTTAAGTGGCCAGTAGATGCCGACAGAGCAGGTGTGAAGTTTATGCTTGTCTCATGGCCCGTCCTTGATATGTGGGAGGTGCAGAATGTGGGTGTAAAACAGGCAGCTTGAAGCACTTATAAAAACAAAGCTTAACAGAGTCAACATTGTCCTTGTATTTAAGGGCGTTACTAGAAAACTATACAACTGAGCTATTAACTGCTTCTTCATCAGATACACTCACGACAGTCTCCACAGCGATTTCCAGCTGTTGGCAGATTTTCGGTAAAACGTTCATGCTCATCTTAATCCTCTCTGGAGGGAGTTGTCTAAAAATTCAGAGTAGCAGGAGAGGGAGCAGAAGTGCTGCTGCACCGGTGCGTCAGTGCCTCCCATGTCGTCCACCAGGACAACCGTGTGAGAGACTTGGTGCAGGTTCATGCTGACCGCCGTCTTGATGTAGAAACTGATGCAGACGCTGCCGCAGTCGCAGGTCTTGGCTATTTCGAGGTCCCGACACAGGTGGGCAGGGATGAGGTGAGGTCCGTACGGTATCCTGCAAAGTGAATCAGAAAGAGAAAGATCTTATGAATTTGCTGTGATAACTTATCAGCCACAGCCTAAATAAACAAGGTCTATCTTTGATGCTAACCTGAGGTTGGACACAGCTCTAGAGGCCAACTCTTGAAGTGGGAGGGGGAATGTGAGCCGCATTGTGTGGTCAAGAGGATTGGGCTGGATAAAAGGGTTTCCAAACAGGTCCAGGTTCTCCAGACTCAGCTTGCGGAAGTCACCGGGCAGCACAGCCAACTGGTTGTGCGCCGCTGACAGGAACCTCAGCTTCGAGAGTCGGCCGACGTGGAAAGGCAGACAAGCGAGCTCGTTGTCGTCCAGTTTGAGGTTGACTAGTTCTCGGAGCTGGCAGAACTGCGCGGGGAGGGACTGCAGTCGGTTCTGGCTGAGGTCCAGCAGCTGGAGAGTCCGCTGCAGCGTGGACAGGCACAGCGCCTCGCTGAAGGCCTCCAGGTGGTTGTTGTGGAGGACGAGTTCAGAGAGGCATCCGAGGTCACCGATAGTGGCGGGGAGTTTCTTGATGTGGTTGTTGCTGAGGTCTAGTTTGCGAAGAGCTGCAAAATCAGAACCAAAGACAAAATGTGAAGAAAATGTTTGCAATATTCTTTGGTTGAAAGTAACCACCTTTCAAAACAGTGGTCATATGTTTGTTAAATTTTTACATTATTTAGCTTGGGAGTGTAGCTGTGGCTCGAAATGATTCTGTTTAGCCCGGATGGGGAGAGAGGGACAAAACAAGACCCAATCGACCACCTTTACCTTTGAGGGACAGCATCCGCATGTCCACGCGGGAAAGTTTGCAGTAGGAGACCTGCAGCTGCTCCAGGGAGTAGGGGAAGTTGGAGGTGAGTGGGTAGTCCTTCTTGGAGACGATGGTGAGCTTCTTCTTGGGCTGCTCCACGTCCCTGGCACGAACAGGCGTGAGCGTGGAGAGGGGGAGGCTGCTTGCGTCGCTCCCTCTGTCTGCCAAACGGGCGGCCGAGAGGAAGTTCTTCAAGCTGTTTGCATCGGCCTATGAATGAATGAATAAATAAGGTCACCGATGGATTGATAGATGAAGAGGTAACAGAAAACAGCAGCTCACAGTTTCCTCTCTGGTGGTTGTGTCTGACCGGATTCCTTAAAAATGTTTGACCTACATTCACGGGCCTAAAATATCCTGACACACTCCCTTTGACTGAACAGGTTTGCTGTTGAGTACAGGGATTGGGTGCCATTTTGAAACACCTGTACTTTGAGCTTATCATTTACATTTTAAATTTGGGCCTTTTTTTAAAATCCAAAGTCTCTCAAAAGTGGCTCGGCTCGGTTAATTGGACTTGTTTTCCTTGTTGACGTGCATCATGTGGTGTCAGTCAGTTTGCGAATGTGTGTGTTTCTGTCATTGTAACAGGTTGAACTAAGGGAGAATCTGGGTGAAAGGTCACCACTGATTAAAAAGAACCAGTGGAGCTTTACAGCGACTGGAAACAATGAGGCTGCTTCGGTGTCTGTCCGGGCAGCGGCTGCAGTCAAAACAACCTCATGCGTCTGTCTGGTTGATAAATGAGCAAGTAGACAGTCTGACTCTCGTCTGTGTTCCATGTTGTTCTCTCCTCCTTCTCACCGACAAAGAGCAAACGCAAAAACGAACCTGTGCACTTCATGTACTTTTAAACACAAAGCCTGGCAGTGTCATTTTGGTTATACCTATAAGGACAATGTTGCCACTTTGTAAATCTGAAAATCTTGTTCCTCACTTCTATAACACCCTCCTGTGCAGAATGTAATTACCCGGTCGCCGGACATCGTACCTTGCTCAAACAAATGTCAACAGCAGGTTCCTTTAATCTCACAGTGGCCTTGCCTTCCTCCACGAACCATGTGAAGAACTTCTCTATGTTGTCTTTTAGCTGCAAGAGAAAGTTGGCAAATGTGAGTAGTGGAAAAATACATTTCACAACACTAGGGCGGGCAGCGAGTGATTCACTCTTACAAGTTTAGACAGGAATAAGCAAAGTGACGTGCTGCTTTACAGAGAAATGACTGTTAAAATCAGAGACAGAAGCTCTTGAATGTGACAATATAATAAATACAATACAATAAATAAATAACAAACAAGGACTGTCTTGTCCGTGTGCATGCTGGTGTAGGCTCCAGTCCCCTGCCACAAGACAGAGGAATAAAGTTTAGAAAAAGGGTGGTTGTGTGTCTGCAACATCAACAACAGACCTTCAAAATGCCAAGGACAGACTGTGAGGCCATAACAGGCATTTTAAACACACTGTACACTAAACAGTGTGTTTAAAGCCTGATCTAAATTTGATAACATACTAAATATGCAGTCATTGTTTTTTTTTCACTTATTCACTCAACCGGAAATGCTCGTCCATATATTATTAATAAAACACGTCTGCTTCTAAATGAGCTAATTAAAACCTCATATGATCAGAAGTGTCTCGCAATCAGCCTCATTTGGAAACGACAACAGAGGCCACCTGACCCACACGACCAATCAGCTGCGACAACCCGAGCAAAGGCAGTAGAGTTCATAAGAACCACAGCAGCAACACGGACCTTGTACTTGGACCCTGCTCGGTCTTTAGCCGTGCAGATCATCATGAACACGTTGCTGCGCTGACTCGTCTTGTCCAGGTGCCTGCCGATGGAGAGCACCGCTCTCGTCCCCTTGCCGCGACTCCTCATGCCGAACGTGGGGAGCATCCGATTCACCACCTCGACGTCACACTGCAGCTTCATCGCTTCGTCCGCCGGCTAAAAAAAGACTCGGGGGTTCGGCTCGGTGCCGAGCCAGGGCGAACTAAGGGTTTGAATTCATGCCAGACGAGGGGGAACTTCCGCCCGAAAGTCACTAGCTAGCTGGAAAAACTTAACGCAGCGGATCTGGAGCCACATCCGTGCTCGTCATGGATGTCAACAACACGGCAGCTCGCTCTCTCTCTCTCTCACCCCGCAGGATCACAGCTGCCCCTGAACGCCCCTCGGTGTCGTCACGCACAGTCTGCAGCGGGGACACTTCACGTGTCGACGGTAACTGCAGGTCTCTTCTCGGGGTTTTTGTCAAACCGCGGACGTCCCGGGCGGCTCTCGGTTGTCAGTCGGTCGCTTAGCTGCCGTTAGCAGGATCCCGCGCGCGTGGGAAGTGACGTCATGGAGGCGTTCGGTTGACGCCGTTCGCCCATTGGACAGCAGAGGAGTTCAGAGCGGTGTCGTGTCACACGAAACAAGCACTCATACATATAATACAATACAGTAATACATGTAATATAAATACTAATCTACAGTGCTGGAGGGAGCTCCATGTATAATCGGTTAAATTAATTTAGTTTTAATTCAAGTTGGAAGATTGAACAATAACGATGATAATAAGCCTGGGAGTTTAGTCAGTTTTTCCCTTCATGAACTATGGTGCAGGTTCGGCCATTAAGTCGTCTCTTGTTATGAAGTATATTGTTAGGGGAGACAGTCTTGTTCCCCTGATGCAGGCTCTGGTTTGAGATACGCCCGTCCTACAGCGACACCCAGTGGCCATCAGTCGTCAGAGCAGTTTCATCCGTGACCTCAGTGACACAACCCTAACCCAAGGATTTTGCGTGAACATGTTATCAAAGATAGGCCTTTGCCATGGTAACTGGTGATTTATTTTTGAGAGGGATCCGGATCTGCGGATCTGGATCCAGGATTTTTTTAAGGATTCACCATTGTGAGATAAGGCACTTGACATTTTGAGTCACATCTTCACAAATACATAATCTTTTTTAACATATGTAGGTCAGATGGAGATGGGAATGAAACAGCAACTTGGCGGGGGATTGCTGAGCCTTTGTGGAGATCTGTGCTCTCTGAGTGCTTGTGTTATTGTTGTTATTATTTAATGGAAAATGTATCTCTGGGAATTTGCTGGTAGAGGTAATTGAACATCAGTGCGTTCTCTCCTGAATCTACCCAGCATTTCTTCTTTTGCACAGCAAGCTGTGGGTCTCACCTCAGATCAACATGATCACAGGATTAAGTTAACTATGATCTTTCTTCTTCTTCCTTTTCGTCTTTTAATCTTCTATATTGAAACCACGCGCAAGGACTTCACATTTATTTGTGACCTTGAATGGAAAAAAAATACTGAAGTTAGGGATATGGTTCTGTCTTTAAACTTTTTTTTAATTAACTTATTTGAGAGAGTGAGAGAGTCAAGTCAAGCCACAATACCATGCTGGGATGTTACCTTTACAGACTTCTCCTTATACAATTCCACTTTGAAAACATCCATTTCAATCTGACAGGTACAGGTAAACAGTTAAAATGAAATACTCCAGAACCAATCTTTATTTCCTGTAGATTAACATTCATTTCACGTTCTCCACTCTGCATATCTCTCATGGACAAATGCTTTGTAAATAATAAGAAACAAAACAAAAAGCAGAACATGTCTTTGGTTTCACCTTGCTGTATATGAATAACACAAAAAGACAATACCTTTGGTAACAACATGCAACTTTTTCTTTTCCTCATTTATATTCTTACATACGCCTCGAAGGGAGACCATTTCCAGAAGTGTCTGTGATGAACTGTGGGAATGACAGATCATGCAGTGTCATGTATCAAAGGCATGTACGCACCATCTTCATCAGACAGGTATTATTTACACACACACACACACACACACACACACACACACACACACACACACACACACACACACACACACACACACACACACACACACACACACACACACACACACACACACACACACACACACACACACACACAATGGCAAGGTGAGTGTCCCAATGCACTTAGATGCATCACACCTGCAGTTCTTCCTTTGCTTCATATTTGAGCAGATTTTTTCCAGTCTGTCTCTTTTCATCTTCATCCTTCACAGAGACGTCTCCACACAGGATGACCCTCTCCGAATGTAATAGCGCCTCACCTCCCTCCCATCCTCGCTGCCACAGCACTCGGACCGATGCACAATCAGAACTGGAAAGAAGCGAGCGTCCCTGTACGTGGGCGGACTGTCGCTGAGGGCCAGCTGGCTGGAGTCGGACCTGCAGCACTGCTCGTCCACGCAGCAGGGCTCCGTCAGGTTGCTGCTGTGGCTTCTCCACAGAGCCACGGTGCGTTGGGAGCCGTACATGCGGCAGAGGGACAAGCGAGACGTGTCCGAAGAGAGGTGGGACTGGAACAGAGCACCCCGACAGGAGAAGATGGAGGAGCAGCTGGAGCTGGTGATGGTCCTCTGCCTGCCTGCCCCGTTTCCTCGCTCCGGCAGCTCGCTGCATTGCTCGCACTCGCCCTGGCCTTGGAGAGCGCCGTAGCTCTGAGCCTGGCTGCCGTCCAACAGGAAGCAGTTTGAAGAAGAGGTGCATTCAGTGTCATGCAGTGAGTTAGAGTCTGCTGTGCTCATGTTTATCAACATGGCCTCTGAGTAGCTGGGGATCACCTGGCGGTTGCAGCGTATGTGCCACTCCATTTCAGTGCTGTCCAGTGTGTCCACTCGTGGAATAGAACAACCAGTATTATTCCCCACAGGCGTGTCTTCATCCAGAGGAGACGGGCTGCTGTGACTGTACTCTAACCCAAATAGTTTCTCTATGCGGTAGTGGACATATGCAGTGCGATACTCTATGAGCACTCTCAGAGGCCAGGAAAGCATGAACAGAGCTGTGAGCCAGAAGGCAACCTGGGAATTGTACCATGGCATCCTCTCTGGGTCGACAAAGGCGATCAGGTTTTCTCTGAAGTCCACATTCTTCAGCTGCATCCCCTCCCTGGCTTCCATGTAATCGTCCAAACCCTCGATTTCAGAGAAGAACCTGGCTCTCTGGTTGAGGTAATCGTTTTCTGGACCCGCCTCTGTGAAGCTGAAACACTTCGTGAAGCGCAGGCGAGTTGCTGGATGCCCCTCCAGGCCTCTGAGGTCGCGCGACACATCTTTCATCCCACAATGGCCATAGTGAAACTCCCCCTCTGCAACATGTGTGTTCACTCTCTCGTGGTACACCTGCGTGCTGGTGTACGCGTCCCCATTACGGTATCGGGTGACCTGCCGGGTCCGTCGGACAAAATGGTAGCTGATAGCCTTCCACCATATGCAGGGCTGGGCCTGCTGCATCCGCAGCACGCGCTCATACACACTGTCTACATTCGCCTCGCACTGGAGCTCGCTCCTGGCTCTGCAGTGCCAGCACTCCACCATGTACAACACGTAAAGCATGAGCAGGAAGGCCAGCGGGATGTAGATGTAGCCGTCAGAGCAGGGGCTGTCGTGGTAGATCATGGAGTGTCCCCCAACGCCCATCCCAGACGCGCCTCGAAGGGAGGAGGTGAAGGAGGCCGTGAAGGAGGAGGTGAGGGCGGAGTTGAAGCTGATCTTGGTGACCCGGGTGAGCTGACACCAGGCCACCACGCCCACGCAGCTGTACATGAGCAGAGACAGCAGCAGGCAGCGCCAATGGGACTCCCGGCAGACGCAAGCGCCCAGGGACTGTTGCACCGGACGCTGCTGCAGAGAGAGAGAGAGAGTAATGAGGAAAAGGCAATTTAGAACATCGGGCCCTAGAAACATGGCAGTGATATCATGACATGCAGTGGAAATGCAGATGAAGGTGGCTGTGCTATAAATTGCCGAGCTTTTCCATACCTAAGCAGGAAGTAAATCAAACTAAAGAAAGCTCAGTGGAATTCAATTAACCACGTGGTGTCCCAGAGAGGCTGTGCGTCAATGCAGCTGACAGGCAAATATCAGGTGTTTTCACTCTGAAATTAATCTAAGTTATATTGCATAAGGGCAAATGCAATGGCAAGTAAAGATGTCACACGAACATCACAGGGTAATGCTGGAGATTCAAATCCACAGCTAGAATTTATTGACATTGGGTTTTTGAGGGAGATACCAATATTAATATTTGATAGTCATTGATAATATATTTTATAATCATTGAAACACTATTTAACACTTGACTATTTAATACGTAGTCAAAAACATAACAATACCAGATAATATCATATCATATAACACTTTAACATTCTGTACATCTCCCTCTGCCTGACTCTTAATCTGCTGAGCGCTGGGTGTACAGCTCAGGGCAGAAAAGACTAACAGAAACACAACATGCTCACATTTACAATAAGTCAAATTGTCCAATTCAGCAAACACAGAGGCCCAAAGCTATTTCATCAGTACTAGTGGAAGAAGCTACAGCTTAACCCCTTTATGCATTAAGAGATGAAACTAGAAATGAAAAAAACCCCAGTAGTTTTTTTTCAAGATTCCATCTTGTCAGACACATTTATTGAGATTTCCATGTCACTTTGTGACATTCTTGTCCGGTTGTTTCTTCCCATGAGGCCCTGCGTTGTTGTAGACTTCCTCTGGTGCTTTATGGAGTGAAAGGATTTATGTTGACAACCGGCCATCCATTACTGCACTGACAGTAGTAGGGATGTCACGTTGCTGGTTCCACCTCAGTTATTTATGGAGCAAACAGGGATTCAATTCTCGTGTACCAGAGAGGATGGACTCAGTAGCTGCAGGGCTGCTGACTATGTACTCATTTGCCTTAATAACATCATGTTTTTAGTTATATGTAAGAAGTGTAAAAATCTACCTTTCGAAACCTAGACAATTTTATCCAAATCAAAAGTCCGATTGAAAAGCAGGATATCCCTGGTCACTACTAAAGATTTTCCAAGCAACTGGATTAAGTTACTTAACGTTTACTTTCATCTACTCCACATTATTAAATAGGACCTATGGTTACATGGGCAGTGGGACTAAAATCCACTTCTGTGTCATTTTACTACCTGTGCATGGAGGCACACGGAAAATTGTCCAGATGGAATCGCCAGGATTACACCAGTGATTAACTACAAGGTGGGGTTTTGCATAAAATAACTGTTAGCCAGAGATGACGCTCTCTCTCCAGAGCAACATATATCCGTTTGTAGGTGGCAGTAACCTTTCCACATCACTGAAGTCCACTGCTGTCGCCATGTGAAATGGACTATTCTGTCATTTCAGCAAGATACAAATGCTGTTTGGCTGCAGGTGGAAACAGTTGTACTGTAGTGACACGGGGAGGAGGTCAAGGGATGGATTTCTTTACCAGCGACACCACTAACAGCAAAAAATATAAATAAATAAACAAATAAATAAATAAGGGTAAAAAGATGAGTCACAAAAGTAAATCTGTATATTTTTTTGACATGAACTATATAAGTGCTAAGGAAAAATCTTAACCGTGGCCTTGTTGAGACCTACGTTGCAAGAACAGGCAATTTATGTTTTTTTATGAGAACTGTCTCAGCTGATGTTTGTACACACACACACACACACACACACACACACACACACACACACACACACACTAAGATCAGAACTAAGACTAAGACCTGAGCTGTTGTCTATACCTACCTCCTCCGGGACATCACTCTCAGCCGGGGGGCCCTGCTCCTGCTCCTGCTCCGGCTCCTCCGGCTCCCTCTCCTCCCCCTCAGCATCACTGGGAGCGCTGGCCGTCGTGTCCTCCGCAGAGTCCAGGTCGGAGGAGAGCATGCTGCACTTTTTTGCATGTCAGAGAGAGACAGACTATGAGCTCACTGCTTTTTCATTCACACGCTCAGCTCTAGACATCCCTCCGTTCGCGCCCCCTTTTTGTGCCCCCTCGCAACCCCACGGTGTCTGGGCCGGAGCCAGCAGGCTGCTGCTGCGGCTGCGGCTGCTGCTGCACGGAGGAGCGGGGTTCCCGCGGTGGTCCACCCGCCTGGCCGGACGCAGGGGGGCGGGGCTGAGGGATTTCACCGCAGCAGAGGCAGCAAAGGTTCACCATGATGTAGTCAGTCGGTGGGGGGCTTGTTGACAGTGGTCGATGCTCTGCAGTCGAAGTCGCCTAATAAAACCTTGCATGCATCATAAATAAGTAAACGACACTGCACTGTGTTCACCCCAGGCTCCGATTGTCCATTGTCCTGCAGGAGGAAGGAGGAAGATACAGTCATCGTGTGCACCTATTCTGCGACATTAAACAGCGAAGATGCACTTAAAAACATTCGTCGATGATTCAGTTAAATATTGCAAGATTTATAAGCCGCTAAATTACCTCATCTGAATGCTGCTGGGCGGACGGGGTGTAGTGGTGGAGGAAGTCGACGGGGCCTCTTTCCTTCCCAGAGCTTTTATTTTGAAGGCGAGGTCGGGTGTAACATCAAAACTCTTCCGTGTGTGTCTGTGTGTTTTGCAGCCGAGTGTTGAGTGTCTCGGAGCCTGCGCTTCACTGAAGGTTAGCTCTATGAGGTTAGCTAACACAACCGTGAAACGCTTCAAATCCACAAAACCAGTCCCACTGTGGCGACGCTGTTTGGTTTTTGTTTTAGGATCATTTTCACGCCTCAACTGAGTGAGGTTAGAGATTCCAAGCTAACGCGAAGCTAACGTTTACTGTACGTCACATTCGTGCCAGGTGCGTGTCCGCAGAGAACTTCACCACACGTGAAAACGAAGAAGTTGAATTAAGCTAACGTAAAAATAGGGCTAATTTATTTGTTTACTCATGTTTTACTTATTACATTACTGCACTTATTGTAAGTCGCTTTGGACAAAAGCGTCTGCTAAATGACTAATGTAATATTTGTTTACTCAGTTTGAGTTTGCCGCTGTCTGCTTCCGGTCTGTGATGACCCAGGAGTCCGCTTGAAACGGATCAATTCAATGTGGTCGGTCCGTATCTGTCACCAGGGGCGTAGCTTTTATTTTTGTGGTCACCCACCGACTTTGGGCCCCTTCATGTTTGAGAGATGCCTGGCTGGGCTCCTGTTGAAGCAGATGCTTTCAGACATGCACTGATAATCTGGACATTTTTTTTGTACCAGCGCTTTGGGTCCATGAAAAGCGCTTTATAAATCATATATATTATTATTATTATTATTTTATGGAAGTGTTCCATAGCGGAAGTATTGTCGTTCCCTGCCTCCTGCACGTTCCACTCAGACGCAACAGAATGTTCTGGACATTTTCCTGTTGATGAGAATGCAACTTTTTCAGACAATCTCCCGCTGCATTTGTCATTTTCTGGAGATTTTTTGTCTGAAAAGAGTATTATCGTATATATGGAAAGATAATTAGACTGAGGCAATGTCATTAAATTTGATCTTTTTGTCTCTTGCGCAGGGATGTTGCAGCGTCCCAAGCCAAGTGACTCGGAGGAAGACCTCCTGAGAGAGCAGGAGCAGTTTCTGACACGTGGTGCCCTGTCCGCCGCCAATGTGGTCCGCCGTCCCGACAAGAGGAGAGGCGAGGCTGGCGAGGGAGGAGGAGGAGAACACAACGGGGAGGATGAAGGACGTCAGAAGGACGTGGTGACTATAGAAGGTATGAAAGTTTGAGGGTCTTCCTAACCAACATAAATATTTTTTAAGGACACATGTCACAACAACGTGGAACATATCATTATCTGCGTAGTTCATCTGTATGTATGTTCTAGATCTTCCAGACCAGCTCCCTTCTCTGACACCAGCACCCCCAAAGAAGTCTCGCTTTAAAGCCAGTCGTGTCACCTTCGAGGATGAGGATGCCGGGGAGAGGCTGGACAGACACGACACTCACATCAGCGCTGTTCTCTCGAGGATTGTTGTAAGTGCTGGATGTAAAGCCTCAATCATACTTTCTTTAAAAATTGGAAATGGAAAACTGTGTATAAGTGGATCTGTGCTCCATAAAGTAGCTGACTTCCCCAGTTGGACCTCTACCAATGTAAATGCAAATAGTGTTGTTTTTTGATTTTGTTCTTCGGAGTCTGGTGGCATATAGTTTCTTGTCACACAATTCAGTTTCAGTTGTTTATTTATTTAAATTTTTCTCAACCCTGAATAAATAACATTATTCTTTATTTCAAGGAGCGAGATACCAGCTCTACTCCAATATCTCTACCGGCATTTACAGGCATGGCTTTCCCCAAAGTGTTACACCGCTCAGAGAACAGCACCCAGGTACAGAGATATTGATTTTGATTTTACTCGAACTGTTTGAATCTTGAATAATAAAGTGCATGAAACATTTAAAGTTGCATAGCCATTTATAATTACACAAAAGACACGTCTACTTGCTTATACCTTTAAAAAAAGAATTGTTTTTCTGTTCATACTTGTTTGTGTTTGTGCATTTTGATATTTTAAGTCAATGATTCCTTACAACCAGGTGCCTCTGCCTTCAACTGGAGGGAGGAAAAGCATCTTTGCTCATCAGATCGCAGCTCAGAGACTTAAAGAAGGAAAGAAGCCATTACACCGTGCACCTGAATCAGCTCGGACACCTGAACCCAGGGAGCAGAACCTCCCTCCTGAGACGAGTATGGATACAGATCACTGTAATGCTGCAGGTGATCATGAGTAAACTTCATTTAATGACACATGACCGTTTTGTTGGACTTGTTTAGGAGTAAATGGCTTGTGTTGTAATTATTGAGAACAAAGTCTTTTTGACACATTATTTCATCCTTGACATAGTTTCATCCTCACTCCTTTCCATTCTCTCGAACCACCTATAATCTCAGGTCCGAGGCTGGTATCTGGTCAGGGCCTCGGGGGCCCAGATAGCCCCGGAGAGACCATGAGGATCCACAAGGAGAACCAGACCAGACTCCAGACGATGTCTCGGTCTGAGATAATTGAGGAGCAGAAGAAACTCTTATCACATCTTGGTTGGCAGCACTTTTGTCCACACGATAGTTATTAAGCATCTAATATAGATCGAAATGACGACTTGAGCTGTTATGGACAATAATGTGTAGCTCTTGTGCTGCGTTTGTTTTGACTTGTGCATCAGAACCTTTTTTTTCTTTTTTGTTGTTGCCTCAGTGTGTAACAAGATTATTTCTGCTTCCCAGATCCGAGACTGGTGGAGTTTGTTAGATCTCGCAAAGACCAGAGTGTCCCGTCCTCTCCCTCCCCATCCAAACTACCCGAGGGCAAAAGCAGCAAGGGAAATTTTCCTCTTAAAAACGTGAGCAGAGAGTCAGGCTCTTCCAGCGCCGCTGTGTTGTTTCACAAACCACAAGAAGTGGAGATGGAGGGGGAGGAGGAGGAGGAAATTTCACCACCACCTGCTATGATGGGTATGATCTATTCAAACTAAACTCTTTTATCACTAACTTGCCAGTCCCTGCTCTCTAGATATGAATTATGATTATGTGTTTTACTAAACCATATAACAATCTCACATCACCCTTTGCTTCAGTCAGATGAGTGAAATTTGAACCTTCTGCTGAGGCTGTAAAATCATTCGATCAGTGATACTTTACATCTCATCTCATCTCTTACCTGGCACTCTGCCTGCTGTCTCCCCCTCCATACTCGTCTTAACTGTATCTGTCCTCTTTTTACTTTACTTCCCTCTCTCCAGTCTTTTTAGCATCCATCCTCTGTGTATATAGGGTGGATGCTAATTGTATAACTCAATGTGGGAAGCTTGCGCTGCGTGGTCCAGACATAAAGCTGATCATTGACTTCACTTTGTGTGATTAGCAATGAGGCCCGGCTGAGCCAGAAGTAGCCACTCTATGCAATTAAGTCACTGCAGATGATTCAGAGAATACTCCCAGTCCTGATGAAAGTGTTGCGAATGGATCACACGAAGACAGATCCTGCTCATCATTTATACCATTTTGTTTTGCTAAAAAAAAAATACTCAAAAAGAGTAAAGTTGTTTTTTGTTGTTCTGCCAAAGATAATTTATTATTGCCTTGTTTATCTTCCCTTCAAGAGAAAGCAATATGTCCTTGTTTTGGGTTGAGAATAAACAGCCAGATATTGGACGCAGCTTCTTACAGAGCATCTTTAAATATAGCTGAAGTTCTGAGGGTGAGATGTGAGATATTCTTTTTCAGTTACATTACAACCCACGTCTCTCAGTCGTTGTCACCAAGCTTTTCCAGATGGTTTTGTTAAATGATTTTCATAGTTTAGTTTGATCAGACAGCGTGTTCTAAATACTTATCTAGATTGAATGCGTTGTTCCACCAACAGCAGCACTTGAAAGTGGGTTGGTATTTAAAGGAGAGCAACTCTCTATCCAGTTATTATCTAATGGACTTAAGTCAATTTCCTAACTGCTGTTTTCATATAGTCATATTGTTTGGCTCACTCAGCGTCAGTCGGTGCTGTGTCAGGATGTAATTTACACTGTTGTCAGAACCACACACTTGTTATGATGGGCATAGCATTACGTTTGTGTAATATTCTGGTAATGTTGTAGTTTTTGTTCACTGTGTGTGCGTTTGTGTGTTTGTGTGTCTGTGAATTCAGTGAAGCCTCAGAAAGATTGGGTCCATATGGATAAGCTGGAGCCAGAGAAGCTGGAATGGATGAGAGATCTGCCTGCACCCAGAAGGAAAGGAACTACGAAGGTGGAGATGTTTCTTTCAATACCAGTAGAAACAAAGGAAACCTGCCATTTTCACTCATTTCTACTCAAAGCCATAGGCTACATCATACTACTATGTTTGTTGAAATAATCTATCCAGACGAGTGTTTTAGCTCCATATCAGAAGTAACCCCTCCATACCAACACACCTGAAAATGCACATCACTTGACCATTCATGTACACTGGGCATGTGTGTGTCGGTGTAAACAGGAAGCAGATCTGCTGTTGGTAACTTAGTTACAGAAAATACTACGAACGAGAAACAACAATGTTGAAAGTAAGATGAGGGAATTGTTTTTTCCTGAATGTAGCCTTAGTGACAGGGCTGGGGTTAGTTAATGTTTTCCTCAGTAAGCCGTATTGTATATCTGAGCCAACGCATTCTGTTTTTGGTTATGTATGTCCTGACAGGCCATGGAGGGTCGGTTTGACTTTGCCGGGAGTTTGATCCCGCCCACGGAAGATCTTCCCACTCACCTGGGTCTGCACCATCATGGAGATGAGCCAGAGGTCAGTTAGCAAAACAAAGTCAAAATACATACACTTTGTGTTTGTATTTCAAGTGTCATCTTGGTGGCTCATTTATTTCTTTTTAAAAAAAGAAAGAAAAATTGAATCACCATTTTGGAGGTCGGGTTCATATAAAAGTTTGCTTTTTAGACGAGGACCCTGTTTTTTTTGTTTGTTACGATTTCATTCTGGACACTGAGGATTTCTCCCCCCAGCGGGCAGGTTACTCCCTGCAGGAACTCTTCTTGCTGTCTCGGAGTCAGATCATCCAGCAGAGGAGTCTCGCCCTAAGCACTTTAGCCAACATCATCTCCAAGGTACACAAACACACTCACTCAATGTCACACAAATCGACGGTGCCTGTGCTCACTCATGCAGCATTGTTTTTACGCTGCAGGCACGAGCTGGAGAATACCACTCCATTCTGAAAGGCAGTGTGATGTCCACTCTCCTCGACGCCGGACTGCTCTTCCTGCTCCGCTTTGCATTGGACGACAGTGTTGAAGGAGTGATGTCTGCAGCCGTGCATGCACTCAAAGCACTTGTAGTGTCTGCAGAAGATGAAGTAAGACAACTTGAAGCCGTGCAGCTTATCATCATAACCTTCAGTCTTATTTTATTTACACAGATTTAACTTGACTCATTTTATCTCCCAAGACTCAAAATTTAAATTAAAGGTTTGATTATCAAGTGATTCTGTGGAGTGCATTTTAAAAACAAAGTAATAATGAACGATTTGTTCCTTTGTAGCATTTGAATACAGTGTCTCGTCCCTCTAAGTGTGTCTCTCCTGTCAGGAGTGTTTGGACTGCACCTTCTCCTGGTTTCGTGGCCTGGCTGCCTTCCCTCTGCTGCCGTCTGCCCAGGAGGAACAAGATGAGGAGGATGAAGGGCTGGAGGAAAGTCTGAAGGAGACAGCCAAGGAGAAGGAGGAGAGGAGGAGTGATCATGATGTCGCCAGGCAGGATGTTGTCAAGGTAAACGAGCAGAATATATCCTTTGTTTTTACGCTTATGTTTTAAATGAGTCAAGTACATGAAGGTTGATTCTTGTTTATTCGTTCTTTTCTTTCTCAGGGTCTGCTAAAAATGAAACTGCTCCCGAGGCTACGTTACATCCTTGAGGTGTTGCGACCGTCCCCTCGAGTTGTCCAGGGCGTCCTGGACATCTTGATTCGTTTCGCTAGGCACTCATCCTTGTCTGCCACCCAGGTAACTACAGTAACAGCGACACTTCCGTAAAATCATTCAATCAGTGATTGGATTTACTATTGTCCCAATTTATTTATTTTTCCCACTCAGGTGTTGGATTGTCCTCGCCTGATGGAGACCGTGATGTCCGAGTTTCTTCCCACCTCTTGGACGGCAACATCTTCGCCTCACCCTCAGTCTGTTTATGGACTCCCACAGGCCAGCGCCATGAAGCTCTTAAGAGTTTTGGCCACCTCTGGCAGACATGCTTGTGCCAGACTGGTTAGTGTTTGTGATTTTGCATTGGAGAGATCATCACTGATTAGTTATGTGGTCTTAAATGCCTGGTTGAACTATGTCCATATGCAGACGGGTCTAAATGTGTTGGAACCCTTTACTGAGCACTCACACATGCATGTTGCTTTAATGCTCTACGGTGTTCATCATAACAACAACAACCACAGTTTCCCACAGGCAGGCAGGCCAGATTAGACATGGATTTGAAATCGTATTATGAGGAAAGATAGTGACCGTCACCTTACATTTCAAAAGCTGCAACCAAACAAAAAAAGAAAAGAGAAGAATTAATAATTCAGAGTGTCTTAAATATACTTCTTATATAAATTATTTCTAACTTCTGATGAAGATCTCTTCTAAGTATGTGTTAATGTGTTTCCATTTTTCCTACATGCATATGCATTAATAATATATCTTCCTCTCTCTGCAGTTAAACTCTTTGGGAGTGAGGGAGCGTTTGTGTCGTCTGCTGAGTGCCGAGCTCAGTGAGCTGCTGCTGGAGACCACCCAGGCTCTCAGGATCACCACTGAGGCCTACAGGCTGTGGGCTGTAGCAGCCGCGTACGGACAGGCCAGCGACTTATATCTGTAAGCTAATATCATAAAGCTAAATTTTCGCCTGTGCTCTTCTCTCACTGTTGCTCGTCTTTGATAACTGTTGTTGTTTTTCCTCAGAGTCCTGTACCCAGCCTTGGTGAAGGCTTTGCAGTCTGTTCAGCGAGCGCTGAACCCCTCAGATCCCCTGTTGCCTCTTCAGCTGCAGCGGGTTCTGGCTCTGCTGTCCTTTCTCACACAGGTCACACACACTGCGGGATGCCATCAGGAGCTACAGGCCGGCATGGTCAGGTACAGATGAATAACCACGTTGCTACATGAATCATCACACAAACACTCTGCGTTATCTACGTGACACCTGCTCTGTTTGTACTATAGCTCCCAGGGAGAAGAGTGCCCCCCTCCTCCTCCAGTGTCCTGGGGTCATGTCACGGGGTTGCAGGCGTCCTTGTTAGGCCATTTAAAGGGCTTTGTGAAAAGCCTTGATAATTCAATTCCGAAAGACAGCAGCCTCACTCTGATACCAGCGTACCTCGTCTACCTAGAAGCGTATTATCATCAGCTCTCCAGACAGGTACCATTTCTCACTTTTTACCTCTTACCGGTATGTGTGCAGGTAACTGTACAGCTGCTTTCAGACATGCACGGAAGTCCAGACAATTTCGCCCCAAATTTTTCCAGTGGGGCTGTATGTGATAACGCAAATGTCCGCAAATCTTGCTCCAGATATTTTCTGGAACTTATCCTGCTAGTCCCCTTTTCTTCGAGTGAGCCCATATGAAAATACAGCAAGAAAACATCAGAAAAATTACAGCAAGCGAGTGGGCGTGTTGATGACTGAAAGGCAAACTCCGGGATATGTCTGGACCCAATTTTCTTTTTTCTAGGGTGCACATCAGAAAACAGCTTCAGTTGCAAATGTGAAAAAATCAGTACTGCTGAACTATTTCTGATATACAAAGTTAAAAATCTATGAACTGCATGATATATTAAATTGACCACTAATCAGTTAGGAAAAGGAGTTGGGCTACATTTCAACGAAATGTGGAAGTGTAGCCCAATGGCGTAGGTGTGAAATGTAGACAAATTGCTGAACTCAAATGTTTTGTTTTGTGTAATGTCACTCGGTTCCTCAGAATTGTTTCAAGCCAGTGGAGACGCTTCAAGAACTGGAGCAGCTCACATCTGAGGTTCTTCTCCCGTTGTTTTCTCACCGTGTTGTGCAGGACCTGATAAGGAACCTCGGGTATGTTGGATTTACATAGACCTCATTCTTTTTTGTTGTTGCTTGTTTGCTCAGTTTATTTTGTTCAACATAAACAATTTCCACATGAAATAGGATACAAATTAAATAAAACAAAAAGTTAACTTCGAGTCCGATTCACTGCGGCCTCATGTTTTGTGAACACGATTTATCAGGAATGCCCAGAGGGAATTTCATTACACCTGGCACAAATATTCCCTTGGACTCAAGGATGACCTAATTAGAATTTGGCAGTCAAGGTCAATGTCACCTTGACCGCACAAAACATAAATCTGGGCATTACTCAAGAAATCTGACAGTAATTTTGACAAAATCTACCACAAAGGACCAACAGGATAAATGATGAAGTGATGATGGTCAAAGGTCATCTTCACTGGGGAATCATAATGGTTGGCAAAAACTTGCCATTATTCAACAATGTATTTCAGCAACTGAAGGGAAGATTTGCATCATATTTCCTGCAAATTGACTTGTTGGCAGAGGCATACAACCACAAGGCAGTAATTCTAGTTTTGTATTTCTCATAAAATCTTTTGGATCCATTATACTCCTCTTTTTTTGCCACACCAGGTCGTCCTCAGTATTGTGCAATGTCCAGTCTAGTCATCAGAGCCCAGAGACCACCCCCAGCCTCCCTGGCTTGGCCTGTCCTGGCTGGAGGGATCGTCCCGGGCTGGTCGTCCCCAGCTCCCCCTTCCCTCTTCTCACAAGCATGGGTCTCCTTCTGCAAACGATCACTGGCATCCACAAAGGCCTCAGCTGTAAGGTAGGTCGTACCGAGGAGTCTGCGAGGACGGCGACGAGAGGTGAAGTGATCATAACTTCATTTACTGCTTAGATCCAGTCAAAGAGGAGGAACTTATTAGTAACATGTAGTCTTTGGTTAGAGTAAATCCCTGCATCATCTCCATTCTATCTGACTCATAGCCTGTGATTGAGCTAAAATTTGCCGCCATCTAGTGGTGACACTCAAAATCCCATATCATTGATCTCAGTTTTCCTCTTTGCTCTTTCCTGTGTTCAACTCCCCCCCCCCCCCCCCCCCCCCCACACACACACACACACATACTCTCTAGTTCAGTGCTCTCCTCCTGTCAGAACCTGTGATTGGATACCTCCGCAGTTGCAGTCGGGCTACACCCAAGCTATCTCACACCAGAGCCTGGCTCCTCCGACATGAACACCACCTCCTCTACCTGCTGCTCAGACTGTCACACAGACTGGTGCTCATTTCCCTTATATCTGATCTTTGGACAGTTGGTTTTAAATTTCAGATTTCTTCAGTGTTAATCTGATATTATTTGCTGCAATGTACGTATCATCATCACATTGTGTTTTTTTGTTCATATGCCACCATCTCCATTTGCAAATCTGCATTCTTTTTTCTTTTCTCAGATTCCCATTGATGTGGAAGTAGCAAAACATGCATCACTGTACCACCAGGTGGCGCTGGTTCTGCTGTCCTGGTTATTACCAGGCAGCGAGTTCCTGGCACATGAGCTGTTCTCCACCATCATCTTCAGCAAGGACTTTATATCGTGAGTTAACATTAATTAACTGAGTTTAATTTGAGTGTAGGTTCCAGTAAATGCCTAAATAAAAAACACAATCCTCAGCCTAAAGAGCCTGTGTTGTTATTCTGCCTTTTTGTTTTTGTTTTGTTCACAATATTTTAAATAATCATCTAAAACATTGCGTGACAATCCGGATCATGTCAGGTCTGTGGAGATTCTTAGTCGTTTTCTGTCATCTGAAGAATCTGGATAATGGTTCTGAACTGAAGACGAGATGTGAAATGTCTTCCTGTATCCAAGGCCAAGTCCAGTTGCCCTTGATTCAACTTTTCATGAAGAGGTCTCATTGTTATAATCTAACTTCACAAATTAGATTATATTCAAAATCACATTTGGTTGGAATTTTTTACAAATTAATACTTGACCCATTTCCACTAAGAATGTTGTTTGACATTCTCAACTTCCTATTTTTTCCGGTGTCACTCAGATTTTGTTTGCTTGTTTGTTTACCGTCCAGTGAGGGCCACAGCGGAGGGCCAGAGGCTATAGAGCTGGGGCAGCTGAAGCTCTGTGAGGAAACGCAGCATCGCACCTCTCCCTCTCTCCAGACTGTTGGTGCTCTCCTCAGAGAAGCATGTGTCCAGCTGCCATCTATCCGGGGCTGCTTCCTCTCTCAGCTGGCCCATCTGGAGTCATCTGTGCTGGTGTCTCGAGACGCTCTCCTCGGCCACAACCCTTGGATCAATTCCCATCTCCTCCCAGAGCTCACCGGTCCCACCCTGCCATCTGATTGGCCCTATCTCCCGCTCGTCAGCCTGTACGAGCGAACAGGGTTGTCTGACGGCGGAGCGTTAACAGTGGAGGAGCTGCCTCATGGGGCTCTGCAGGTGGTGACCCACTGTCTGCAGTGGCTGCTGCTGCTGGAGGTCTGGAGAGAGGAAGCTCTAAAGGTACGAGGTCAAGTCACGTCAGTTTTGTTTGTCTAGCACATAATCATCGATGACTTCAAAGGACTTTTCAATCTGTACAGCAGCATAAGACCATTGATTCAAAACTCCCCCATCAAAAAACAATTTAAGCCCACATCCAAAACTACATATCATCTATTGTATTTATGAGGCTCTGAAAGTTCCATATAAAAGTAAATAAGAGTTTGGTAAATGTTAGAGCTGAACTGATCCTGGATTTGTGAGGTAACAAAATAATCTCTTTGGGTTCTGAGAAACTATAATATACCCTTTCAATTATAATGATAAAAATAATCAGTAGTTGCAGCCATAAAATCAAAACTTATATTAATGTATTTTATATAAAACTTGTAAATAATATTGATCCTCTGGCAGTGAAGCTCCTCCTCGCTGACGGGCAAACACACACTGTAGTTGTTATCGTAACATCCAGAACATCCTGTTGTAGGTGATCCCCCCGGTCGCCAAGCTCGCCCGCCTGTCCTGTGTGTTCCTGTGCTCCAGTGACTTGTTCCTGGAGAGACCTGTTCAGAAACTGACCTGGGGTCTGTTCAGACTGATGACCAGGTCTGAGTTCACACTTATAAAAAAATAAATTGAGCACAGAGTGACGTGGCCTAGATCCTGATAAACGTTTTCTTTTTTTTTTTACAGGCCCTGCAGGCTAGACGCTTTGGACCTGAATGTCCCTCCTCCAGGTTTGGCTTCCTTCCTTGACTTGTATTCAGCCCTTTTGGCTCAGTACGAAGCCGTGTCCTTCGGAGACTGGCTGTTTGGCTGCTGGCTCCTCTTACCCCTGCAGCGGAGGTACAACGTCACCATGAGGCTGGCTGTGTTTGGAGAACATCTCGGGATGCTGAGATCACTGGGAGTAACTATGGAGCAGGTAATGATACTGATGATGATGATGATGATGATGATGATAATGTTTTTCATTATCATTAGCTCTTTCGTATACAAATATAGTTTGATCATACAGTGTTGATGATTTGAAGTCATTTTAATATCTCTGTCTCCCCACTTGAAGCTGTCCATCCCTATTGAGCGGTTCACCTCTCCCCCTGAAGACTCTCTCCCTCTCCTCCGTCTCTACTTCCGCTCCTTGCTAACCGGCACCCTGAAGCTCTGCCGGTGTCCGATCTTGTATGTGGTTGCTTTGTCTCACGTCAACTCCTTCATCTTTTCTCAGGACGCTGCAGCACAGGTACTGCACCGCATGCAACACAACTGAACAACAACAAAAACTCCCTTAGAACAGTGTGTGTGTGTGTGTGTGTGTGTGTGTGTGTGTGTGTGTGTGTGTGTGTGTGTGTGTGTGTGTGTGTGTGTGTGTGTGTGTGTGTGTGTGTGTGTGTGTGTGTGTGTGTGTGTGTGTGTGTGTGTGTGTGTGTGTGTGTGTTACAAGAGCAAAAAGTAGAAAAATCTTATTAGTTTACAAAATATCTCTTTATCTAAGAAAAAAGAGCTGTGCCTCGTTCAAACTATATAGCTGTAGCTTTTGATTTTTTCTTATTTAGCTCCAAAAATTATCATATCGATTGATCATAACCCTTATGCCAGAGTCCAACTAACAGTAGATTGTCCGTGCTTGATCTTGAGATGATGTCGAGAGACGTAGGCTGTCTGACATCTTTACAAATCCCGATCTTTTGGAAAAATAATGGATTTTTTTAAAAAAGTAGAAAAAAAAAACATTCAATAGAAATACACAGTAAATGTCCTTAAAGAGCTTCCTCAAGTATGGCAAGAGTTCCCACTGGGCTTCAAAAATGATTTGCAGCCCCCTTGATTAATTCTCTTGTCCTGTTTGTCTAATCTTTCTCTGATTGTGAATTTGTGGTAATTGCTGGGCTTTGTGGCTTTTTTAAATCGGCCACAGTGAAACCTAAAGCAAACTGCCACATGTGCGAAGGTTTAGCCGACCCACAAAGTGCTGCAGCTGCGCTGACTAGGAGACTGGATTTGTGGGTAGTTCTCAGCAGCTTTTACAGGGATTTCCATACATTGTCTGCATCACACATGAGCTAGTTGTTCGCAAGTGCTTCATGAGTCTACAAAAGTGCTCCTCACGTTACTGAGCCCACAAAATTAACTTGGCTTTTCTCGTGCTCATAAATATTCATTTTACTCATGGTATGTGACTGCTATTTAACTGTGAGGTTTAGGAGTTGACATCAAGAATAAGAAACACATTTGGCGACTTTAACTTATTTACTCCGTCCATAAACACATTCTTTCACAGCAGTGAGGCTGAAAACATTCATACATGCAGAGTTTGAGAAAACGGTAGATCAGTAGAATACATCGTGGAGGCCCATCAGCTCTAATCCTCTCTTTCTTTTCCAGGAGGTTGAAGCAGCTCGACACAATATGCTGAGGAAAATCTACTACCTGACGGATATGGTACTCTCTCTCTCCTTCGCGCTCTCTGCCGCTCTCTGTCTCGCTATCTTTATACGCTGCAAGGTGTTTATTGATCGTACCAACTTTTCCCCCACTTGTCACGTAAATTTCTGACAATGTTCTCTCCACATTCCTCCTCTCCAAAAACGTGGCCTGTTTCTCACTGATTTTCCATCTTGTTGACGACCATCCAAGTTACTGTTGGCCTGCTGGACTGTTCTTTCCTTTGCATCTATGGTCATTGTGGCTTATCTTTTATTTAATTTGTCATTAATGTGCAGTAGCTTTCTGTTTTTGTGTCTCTGGTGTAATTTATGTGTGTGGTTATCCTTCAATCTTTATTTATTTTTCATCTAGAGAAGATACTTTGAGTTGAGTTTTCTTTAAGTAATGCAGTTTCTCTATAATGAATCTAACACATAGTTTCTGCCTTAGTTTCAGCTGTTCTTTAATTTCAGTTGTATTTTCCTACTTCCATTTAATACATTTGCAACTTCTGCATTGATTTAATATAGGTTATTTTACCAAATACCTTGTTTAGACACTTTATGTGCTTCGAGTGGTCTATATGACTAGAAAAGCACTATATAAGCTTTTCTAATTTCAATTTCCTCTTTACCATACCAGTATTTTTTGCCAGAAATATCCACAAAGCCCTGACCTCATGTCATGTTCCACATGTGAACAGTTTTTTTTACAAAAGTAGATATTGTTACACAATAATTTCATATAACTGAACTGTCGGTGTTTAAGTCTCTCTATCTCTCTTTATGATATTTCCAGGTGTTGAAGAACCATCTGCTGCTCTTCCGTCTTCCCCGGCAGCATTCAGAGTTTGGGTTCGATACGTACGACCAGTTGCCTCCCATCAGGGCGAAGCGCTTGGAGAGTGTCCTGGGTCGGCAGGACAGCAGTGATGACAAAGGAGACTGAGTGAAGCAGCGAGTGGGGAAAAAATAAACGAGAAAACATTTCTGTGACCCCTGTTGCTGAAGGAAAGCAAAACCTGAGGTAAACGCGAACAGCCCCGGATGAAGGAGCACACAAGTAGTTTTTAGTACTAAACCAGAGACCATCTTGCAATTTGATCACATCACCTGCGACACACGTCCTCGTGATAACGTTCTGACCCATGAGGGCCCAGAAGTCATCAACACATTACTGACTGGCATTGCAGCTGGTGTGATCTCATCGAAAGACAATCTGTATTTTCACCTAATGTCTTTGAGTTGACAGGAATGATCCTTGATCCGCCTTTGGTCCCGCCCCTACCTCCAACTCGCTGCCCTTGCTCAGACCACACCCATCTTCTGACGCAGCCCTCATTTGGTCTCACTGTGGAGACACAAATACACACACACACACACACACACACACACACACACACACAAACTCCCAACATGAACAATACCAGCCTTGCCGTCGCGGCTGGTAATAATACAGGATCATCACTGGAAATTATCTGAAAGTTTGTTTTCTAAATTTCCACAAACCTTTCTGAACCACAAAACAGCAAAAGGCTTGATACAAATGCTAATAATGAAATGCAGATAAAAGAACTTTTCCTGTAAAGCAAATGGCCGGGGGGGCTAAAATCTTTTTCTTTGTAACACCAGCACTTTGCCAGATTTACAGTGTCTGCTGTGGGCGCGGGTTGATTCTTAAGTGAAGGCAAATATTCTTCTTTAGAAAAAGTGCCTGAAATTGTCTTTTTGGGGCGGAATAAAACATGATTTCAAGTATGTGTAAATTATTATTATTTTATTCTTTTATCACTGTATGACTCAGAACTGCAGCCCAAAAGATTGTATTAAACCCTGTTGGGGGGTTTATAGCACCTGTGGCCACATCACAAATGCCAACACAAAATAAAACAAAATAACAACTCAAATCTTGATAGGTTCTGGGGAAAGTTCAGTTAAGCAGAATGCTTTGTTCCCTCTCAGTGTCTGATCAATAACAGTCACTCTGACATCCTGACAGAGACTCGCACTTTTCCATTGAAGCTGCCCTCCTTAAAAATCTGTGTTAAATCGCATTTGGAAAATGCCCACAAGGTCCTGATGGGTTTTCTGTGCATGTGCTTGTGTGTCCCCTATTGTGCTCAGTTGGATAACAAATTAACTGCATCACACAAGTTAATCTTCTCACTTAATCTATTAGGAATCACACATTATTGCAAATTTTTGGCATAACTTCGGAGAGTGAATATATATAATGGGTTTTGTGTTATTTGTGTCCTTTATAAATTCTCTCAAAGCATTTGAAAATAGCGACAGTTCATTTGCCAGGAAAAAAAGAACAACTTGTAAATCTGATTTTGGTGATTTGATTATCTTGCAAGCATAAAAATTCCAGCACACCCCAGTAATGTCCAGATTGTCTTAGTTCATTACTTTAGTCATACATAACTACAAATCTGTGTTTAATATTTGATGATCTGTTTTCAAGCATTGCAAATTCCTTCATCATCTAACCATTATTTAATGTTTCATCTTTGGCTCCTGTCCTTTTCATGGTTGCAGCAGTAGATGCCTAAAACAGACTAGATACATTCTGTTTACTTGTTTTTTTCTACTTCTGGAAATGATAGAATGGTTCTTGGTTTGATTCTGACCTACTGCAACATTGCAGCATAGAAACTTCAAATACAACTGGAGAAATAATTTTTCAACAAGAACTGATATAGAAAACTCTGTTCAATAACAATAACTAATATATTCCTTCTTTATTTTAAAGGAATGTGGCCATGATTTACTTCAGATGAAATGAGGTGTAACCACAACTCAGTTGTTTATTTGCAGATTTGGTGTTTCCAATCAGCAAAAGTTATGTCAGTGCCTCTAAAATGATAATAATATGAACATGGTTTCCAAGGGTCCTGAACAAATCTGAAATCAAAAATCCTTATTTTGAAGTGTTTTGAATATGATTTTGACTGGTCTAAAAAGAAAATTGATAATCAAATCTATACGACTGTTGTTAAGGTTGTTAAGTTAAACTAATTCTGCCATGAAAAAACCCAACAGCAAATGCACACACATAGTTGTGTGACATGTAGTCATGTTCACGGTGAACGTGAATAAATTCACTAGCTTTGCCAGTAATGCTGGGACATTGATTTTCCCCTTTCCCTTTTATGGTTCTTTAATTTTTTTCCCAGTACAGACGTGAAATAGGTCTTGAATTCCGTCCTTAATGATCTCAAAAAAGTATTAAGTTGAAAACTACGGAAAGTCTGTATGAAAAAGTACTCCGACACCAGTTTCTGGACAATAACATTTGCCTTTTAAAATGAAGAACTTTAAATGCCTGACAGCAACACATCTAATTATGATTTTATTGCAGCTTTAAAAATCCACCGTCTCTGTTTCAACATGTGAAATGTTTCTGGGGTGAGATCAGTCTATTCCAGGACTAAATGGCCCACAAATTTCATAACCGACTATTTGATGTCTCAAGATCTTATTCGGATGGTCATTCACTGGATTTACTTGGCGTTGCATGAAGATTGTTTGAGTGTGGCGACCTGAATTATACTGAATGTCACGTGGCGGCTGTTTTGATCTCTGCAATAGGAGTCCATCTTTATCAATAATAACAGGTACATAAAGGCAATCTGAAACTTAAAACCCAGACAAATACTAATTATGAAATGTTTAATCTTTCAAACACCCTCTCTTTTGTCTCTGGTCCATCAGTAATACGGTTGTGAAGGTGAATTCCTGTTTCTGATTAAACTCATTTGTTTTTTAACTCTTTGTTGGACCACTGTCCATATTGTCACATTGCACGTCAGAGCGTGTCTGGCCCCAGACAGCTTGATGTCATGTTGTTTGTTCATCCCTTTGTTTCCCGCTCCCTCTGATAAACTGCACTGACCTCATTTTTTGGTTTAACACTTTTTTTTTCAAAGACAATAAATCTATTGATTTATTGGCTGTTCTAGATTCTTGTTCCAAGTTAAATTCCCTGGGATGTAATTAGCTGCTGAAAGACAATGGCTGCTCCTGTGGGTACTAATGGTGGTCACATGGTTCTCTCCACATCTGGTCCGTATTGGTCACATTCATGGGGAAACATGCAGAATTGTGGGGCCACAAAAGCCAGATATCTGCAAATGGCCCCAATTGAAAATTGACTGATGTGATTCAAAAGTTACCTACAAGGAAAAACAACACTTTGACTTTGGTCTCAACCATTTAATTTAAATTCACTTAATGGGATTTGTAGCATAGATTTGAGTCCTTCGTAGATTTATAGATCTTTGGGAATATCCTCATGGAAGACATCTTCAGGGACACATGGCCAAAACATGGTGTGTTTGTGTGGGTGTGTCACCAATTTGTGGTTTCACATTTTTTCCAACACTTAGTCAGGCACCAGTTCGTTTTATGGGATCCTGAAGTATCTTAGTATTTATCTCCGATTCAAACCCTTCCTCCACATGTTATCGTGAATTTCTGAAATCTGTGCTGTCTTGTCGACTCCTCAATCTTCTGCCTGCCAATACTTTTTGTGGTAACAGTTTCATGATATTGGAAACTACTTCACCACTCTAACATCCCACTGCCAAAAAACTAATCTCCGAGCCACCTGTTTCCACTGCTGCTTTAACCAAGGAAATTAAAAAGAATCAAGAGGCAGTTAAACACTGCTGAGATTAAACCTTTAAACAAATAGGTTGAATAGAAAATAAGTGAGTGCTTTGTTTTTATTTCTGCTTTGAAAGGCGCATAAACCATTTACCACAGAGGGCAAGATTCAATATCCTGAGTAATTATTCCTCTAATAAAAGCCCATCTTCTAAATTCTTCTCAGGTGTCAAAGTCTGTGCCAATGAAGTGAAATCTAATTTAAATCCCATGTTTTTCCACTAATCTTTGTGTAGTCCTTGTCAAACGCACTCTGCTGTGTAGATAGAATCTGGGAAAAACATGGATCTAGATGCGGTGTGCCGAGCAAAGGTAATCCAAAGGATGTGGTACATGAAGTTGGCTGATGGATTTGGGGTCTGGTGATTTGACCACAGCCAGCAGAGTTCAGGCCTGCACTGTGGTGGGAATCCCTGCAGATCTGGGAAACCGACAATGAGCTCACTCCATGAATTCTGTGGTTGAAAAACTGGTGTTCGACACATTGGTTTCAAAAAGTATACTCCCCACAACACATGCCTGAAGCAGACTGCTGGGGCACCTTGAAAGAAGAGCCAGAGGCCCCTTACTGCAACCTGTCAGATTTGAACATCATTGATCGGAGGTGATAATTGATCTCAACACTGTGAAGTGAAGTAACTCTGGTGTCCGAGGTGTCGATCAGCTCAGACCGGTGCCAGCATTCAGAAGATGTAAGTCGAACATTGATGACTTCCTGGGTCTCTCAGGAGACGGAACTCAAAGTTGCTTTTGTACCGGTTGAGGAAGTCCACTCTTTGGGCCAGATAATCCATCTGGCTGTTTAGATCTAGTTTATTCTGATTAGATTCCCTCACAATACTTCTTGGCAGGAGAGTAATGGTCAATTTATTATGAGGGTTGATCTGGACTCCTGTTTTGGAGTTTATTTTTTTAATGCCTTTCAGTAATATCATAATGTCATGATATAATTATCTATTATATTTATTTTTTCTGTAATGCAGTGATTTAAGCATTAGTTTGATAATGTGATTTTGCCGGCATTGCACCGGTTGTGGAAAGTAGCTAATTATATTATCTAACAACTTTACTGAAGTACAATTTTGTTCTTTACTTGAGTAGTTCTGTTTTATGATACTTTATACTTTGTATTCCACTATGTGTGTGTGTGTGTGTGTATATACATATATACATATATATAATTAATAATGTTGAATTTTAATATAAATAATGGAAAGTATCCTTATCAATCCTGCAATCGGCACAGAAAATAGTCTACGTAGAACACACCCAAAGTCCTGGATGACACTTTTGTATAAACAGAGTTTGGATACCTAGGACAAATATGAATATGAAATGCATACATATTGACTTCAATAATGACCTCTTTATAATACAGTTCAGTAGGCCCCAAAAAAAGAAAAGCGGAGTGAAAGAAAACGTTTCTTTAAAGGTGGTAAGATATTGCTCAGTCCCTTCCATGAAGTCCTTCAATTTGAGTTGAAAGTCAGTATGAGAGGTGCAAAATCATTCGAAATGAATACATCGGTGCAGCTCTGGAGGATTATGTGCACAGACACGCTGAGTCAAAGAAAACCACCCCCTTTAAGTTATTGAAGGCCTCATCAGATATTCCAGCCAGATCCAAAATCAATTTTTTCTTCTCATCAGTTGTGCTGTGGTTAAATACTGTTTGATGTGACTGCGAAGAAGAGACCATCAGATGATCTTACTTCATAGGGAACCATGTCCAAGAAAGTGCTAACTAAGTCTCTCTTTGAGCTGTTCTTCCAAGCTCCTGGGAGGTTATTGAGATTGGATATTTATGAGACCGTGTACGTATTATATCTGGCCACTGTGTTGCTTTCTAAACTGTCGGCCTTGGATTCTCTGTATCATCATTGACGATATTCTTTTGAGCTTTTGACATCAAATGAAGTGAGCTTCGAAGCAGAATAATAACCCTTTCCAATGTTGTGTGTAGCTCATTAACTGCAGTTATGGAATCACCCACAGAGCGTCTTCAAAGGGCCGTGTTTATCATGCTAAGAGCAAATACTCTGTACGTCATTCAGAGGCTGAACTCGGGTATGAATTAATGATGGCAGGAATATTTTCCTTCAGCGTGCCTCTATGCATTCTGAAAAGGGTGATTATGTTAGACTTGTGAGGAGACAATTTAGCTCTGCTCCACAAAGAAATATAAATTGTTGATTGACTAATTATAGTTGATGTATAGAAAATGAATCTGCACTAACAACTGATTCATTTCAGAGGTCAGTTTAAGCATAGCTCACACTGTCTGCCACTTTTTTCCAGACCATAGACTGTAAATACTGTAAAAGATGGACGACATGGTAGTGTCACGTGGTAGTGAATATTTAATTAAAACATTCAAGAAAGCATTTAGATTCATAAAGTTTGAAATGCTTTATCAATATTAACATTAGGTATTACATATTTGGATCTTCGCACAATGTGTGTGGGATGAAAATACGGAATAAATTGCGTCCCGTGTTGATTCAAAAATTGACACAACATTTAAGTGTCAAATGCAGGATGCCCCGTATTTTGAAGGGATGGGTGGCTACTCTAGGTAAATGGCCCCCAGGAGAGGAAACGCGACATTGGTGATCAACAGTACACAATTTTACTCTGTCAAATATTTTGTTTTATCACAACCTACCAAATTAATGACATCGCCTACTCTGCACCAAATATTTGATACTTTCAGCTATTTAAATATATATTTGCTGCGCGTCTTTGTCTAATATTTTAGTAAACTTTCTTTTTTTAACAACAAATGATTAATAGAGATTGTCACATTACTTTGTTATGAAATACATGCCTCATTCAGAAGATGACGAAATTGAACTCAACTCTCTTAAACTAATTCACAATTAATGGACAGATAGCTACAGATTCAGAGAGCGCCTCAAGTCAAGATAAGCGGCCTTCTTCAAAGAGTCTTTTGCGCCTTTGGAGAAATATTTTTTGTTGAAGACTGAACATACGCTGTGAAAAAGCCCGCTTGTAATTCTCCTGCCACACCGGGAAGAGATGCTGTTTGGACAGCTGTCACTCTCTCCACTCTGTCTTCCAACTCTTGAAAGTCTCAGACATGCTGGGACGTAAGTGGACTAAATGAGTGTCACCAGGTCCTAATGCATTAGGCCCTGTATTTACTGAAACTGATCATATTAGGGCGAGGACATGATGCTCTCACGATGTCTGGCTAACAAAGCCGGCCTTCAGGACACAGCCAGCCTCATGGCAGGTTGAAAAATGAAAAAAAAAAGGAGACGGGAAGGGTTAAGGGGAAGAGAGAGGAAATGCAAACGTTAGAATTGCAAATGTGACTTTACAAAGCAGCCGATGCGAAGCGATTGAGGTACATGCGGTGTATGCAGTTTGCATTTATAAAAAGCGATGCATGCATAAAGTGCGTTAGTCCACGCTTGAGACTGTGTAGTATGTCAATCAACTGCATTTAATAAATTACGTCTGACAAATGTTTTATTAATAGATACAGATTTAATGGCGTACACTTGGTGTTTGTTAAAGACTGTAAACATGAACGCTAACACAGAGGTGCTGCTTATGTTCATCAGTGAGTTTGTGTGTTACTCACTGTCAATTCATGAAAAAGAGTGGTACAAACGAGGCAGAAAGCATTCATCCGTGTCTACATTTACACACATATTGCTTTATTTTCCCAATAACACTGGCTTTATGACTTCATGTGCTCTCACACCCTCATACTTGGCCATGCGCAGGACCCGTTTTCAGACGCGCTGCCACTACGTGTTTGCATCAGGTTGCCTGCATGTATCTGGTTCTTGCTTGTTCACCGTCTCTCTCTTTCTCTGTAGTCTGGGGCGTATTAAATATTTAAAAACGCAGCTAACGAGGGTCATGCTGCTCAAGCTGGGCTGAGATGTGCGAGTCTGAAGGGACTGTGTGTCCCAGCGTGAAACGGAGAGACTCAGTTATTCTTCCAGGCCCCAACGAGAGATGAGGAGCTCAGTGACTTCTTTCAGCGCGGAACCATCGAGAATTCTTTCACTTCCGCTGGATGTGATGTGTGTGTACATGCAGGGAAAGAAACTTAAAGAAGAGGAAAACACTATCAGTTGGAGAAGGAGAGAGGAAAAGTAAGTATTTCACTTGGAGCAATCTGGATTTTAGTCTGAGGTTGTGTCTCATTGACCGTTTCAAGAAGGTATTTTTTTCATGGCATCAATGATAAAATCCTTTCTGATTCTCCTTTCTATCATCTCGATCTGTTTGTTCATATGTTAGCAATGTGTCAAACATCCAGACCCCTAATTGTGTAAAAACAACACCTCCAAGGGACGTGTTGGAAACATTAACAACTACGTAAATGGAAAGGGTGTAAACGTAAATGAAGCTTTTCCATTACAGCCATTAACCTACAATAAGGACAACATCTGAGGTCAGAGTGAATGAGTCAGTACACACTAATTAATTAGACCAAGAGCAGTGTGTGTGTGTGTGTGTGTGTGAGAGTGAGGGGGGTGTAGTGGATGTGTAGATGTGCTTATAAACCCATTAAAACCATCAATACTAAATTGATGACTTAGAACAAGGGCCCTCAGTGTGTTGCGATGCACTTGCACTAACACAAATGCCCTTTCGAACACAGAAAGATATTGATCGTGTTTGCAGGATGTGCAGAACGATCATACTTTAGAATTAAGCTGATCCAGGGCCAGTGTACGTGGCGCCATGACCAGGTCCTAAGGTCATTAGCAGACCCAATCAGCACAGCAGTTCAAAACACCAAGAACCAGTACCCTCTCAAGCGATCCAAGATTTTCATCAGTGTTTTGGAAAAGGCACAGCACAAGCCAAACTCCTCTGGAGGGATTCTTGCCTTCCTGCTTGCAGCTCCAAGTCGACCTAGGGAGGCAGCTCAAGTTCCTGGAAAACATTATGACCATTTTGACACATATGATGCTATCCTCAGAATCTATGAAGCAAGAGGTCTTGGTGGAACTAACTGCCCCCAGAAGACTGGATACAAGAAACCAATGACTTAAAAAGAGCAAAATATACAGGACTGGTGGTAGAATGCAGGCTGGAGAGCACGCCGCAAACGAGTCGAAGTCGGGTTTCAGGGGCTTTGCTGGCCACTCACTACAGCAGGCTCCAAAACTCCTTGGAGTGAGAAGACTGCAGGAGAGCCATAAAGAAACATTAGACTTGTGGGCCTGTGGCTGCGGAGGGGGGATCTGTGGACATGCACGCCACTTGGACACAAGTCAGGGGCTGATCACCCCTGGCTGGTTTTCCTGGGCGAGGAAGTCTGGTGATCAAAGATCTGAAATCCCTATGACTCCGGGTTCAATCATACCTTATTATAAAAAAAACAATTATTTTCAGCTTAATCTGAAGTGCCAGGTTTCCTTTAACAGGGAAATCTGGAACTTCACCTCACCCCACATCCAGCCAATTCATTCTCACAATGGTGTGCGATTCATTATGTGAATTTGAGAATCAATGAATTTGAGAATCCGAGAATTCAACTTGGTTTCAGTTTGGAAGAGCTCAAACCACCCAGGCTCAGATGTGCAGCGTTCCAGGCATACAAATGTTCTGGACGGGGGAGATAGCAGTAGGTGGTCTTCTTTACCTGCGGCTTTGGCGTTCTCTGCTTTGCTCACACGCAGCCAGCTGGCAGGCTGGGCACATTTGGTCTGATGACGTGTGTGTGTTTGTATGTGTGTGTGTGTGTGTGTGAGCTATGTTTACATTCCATATATGCAGATGTGAATCACTTTACCGGCTCTGCAAGGATCACATAGTTTGACCCTGTAGAGTCCACAGCTTCACAGGTTGTCACAATGAAATGTTTTTTTTACTTCAGTCAGAATAAACAGAACAGATTCAAACGTGTACTTTGGAGCCCATTGTTGACAGGTATGTAGGTTTCTGAACCGTGCATACATAAACACGTGTGATGGATGGAAAAAAGAGCATGTTGGCAGTAAATACAAAGTCAGTAAGTGGGCCATGCAGTTCTTTATATCTATATTGATGTAAACCTACTGAAATTAAATCTGAGACTTGTCACTTTTAATGTGTATTTCATATCAATTAAATGTGATGAAACACAGAGCCAAAGACAATGTGTAACTGTTCAAATACTATTGCGTGGAAAAATCAAAACTACAATGAAATAAATGTAGTAATGACAATGGTGGTCTGGAAGTTGTTTGTTCCACAAGTTTGGTCCAGACTAAAATATCTGGTATAGCTCAGTGGGTGAGCTCACTTTGGTACAGAAGGTTGGGGGGGGGGGACAAAAGCCCCAGCTAAATGAGTGTAATGTAATGTAATATTTCCAAAAAACTATAAGATGGATTGCCGTTTAAATAAAGTTATTCACTGTAACAACACAAAGAAAATGGCTTAGTCATTAAATTGAATATTTTAAATATTTTTCTATTGTCCTTCATTATGCCAATTTTCACCTAATTTATTAGGGTTTTTAAATCTGACTTGACTTAAGGCAAATTAAATCACTGGGTCATTCCAGGATGAGGAAGATACTGATAGGGTGAACATTTATGGCTGACATTGTTCAAAGGTATACATGCCAAAAAAAATGCTTGGCTTGAGTTCCTCTCAGCAGGAATGTGTATCGCTATCACTGATGATTTTGCCAGAATCAAAGACATCATATATTATCTCTGAAAAGAGTGACCTCCAAACTCTGAGATTAGAGTGGAATGATGAACCTGAAGTATTATTTTGTACTCATCACTGTACTCGTCCATCATTCTCCAGAACATTAGACAACGAGATGAACACCAGCTGCAGCATTACTGTCAGGCCCTCATAGAAAGTACAGCCATAGATATTTTCTCAATAAATTCCTCAGCGTACAGGTTGTCATTTCAGGAGCTGGATCAGGGTTTTTTTGTTTTCTTTTGCATCAAAACCCTCCCTCCACCGTGACACGAAGTGCGACACGTCTTTCAAAATGCGCCATGGTTATACAGCTCGCCCTGTCAGATTAACTTTCCACCGTAGCCACAGAACACATTTCTGAGGATTTGTTTCCTCCACTCTGTATAGAAATGCAAATACTGTATATGTACTGTCCAGAAGGATGAGACATCATTGTAGAGAAACATAGTTCAGGCGTTTGAAAGTTGTTGGGTTAAGTTATTCTTTAAATCCGCTGCATGTGTACAGCACAATGGAGAAACCAGAGCTATTTTAATGAAATCATAAGGACTGGCTTTGTGGATGTGAACATGAACATGACTATTGTTTTAAACAGAGGTGAGCAGAAGTCAATCAAAGTCGTCATCACTTATGTTACTCTAAGTATCTTTTTTTGTCTTTGCAGGTGACGTGAAAATATTAAACGTTTATTGCCGGAGGACCAAAGATTAGTTGTGAAGACAGTTGCGAACTTCACGTGCACAACTTCAAGGCCTGCCTTGAAGAGCTCTAAGAAGGGACCCTACTGTTGCCCTCAACGTGCAGAAAACACCACTCCAGCTGCCTCAGCCTGCTTTTCCTCGAAGTAACCCTCCCACAGAGGAAACAACACAAGTCCAGAGTTCCAAAATGACGTAGTGAGAGGCCAAATGAAGCAATATGTTCTGTTATTGATCTTTCCTCTGCTCTCACCGGACATCTGCTTCGGATAAATCTTTCCGAGTGCATTTTTAATTTAATTTAATATATTTAATTTAATATTTTTGGTGATACATGCTCCTGTCACAGTTCAGTCTTCACTGGACGCTTATTCCATATGGATTTTTTTACACATTCATCTGTTTTTTTAGTTTTTCAACAACTGCTGTTGTTGTTCGAACTATACCCCTAATTCAAACAGCGATAAGGTTGAAAGGCAGCAAAACATCCTTAATCCTCAGTGGATATTTCAAATACATTTTTTCAATCTATTTAATTTGAATGCCGTGCTAATTGCAACTTGGCACCTCCATGGGATTGTCTAATACCAATAGTAAGATGTTTGACTGGAAGGTAATGTTCTCAACATTTGTTCTTGTGGTCAGTTTAGTGGACTAACGACAACTTAACCGCATGTGAGCACGAATGCACTCACACCATTGGTGCACACCAGCTGAAACAAACAGCACAACACCTCTGATAGAATATACTGAACAGACATAAAGGAAACTAAACCAAACTTGTTCCAATATCGATATATCTTGAGTGAAAACATATATACGGTAAGATAGCCGTTATAGTGAAATAGAACCAAAGTAAAATCAGTTCAATTGAACACATGTGGAGTGATGAAGGGGTGTTTGAGCTCATGAGAGCGATATGTTGATACACAAAAAGACCGGGAACTACTTTCACAATATAACATTATCCTACCTCAGAGCTGACACAACAGATGTTTTCTGTTAAACAATTTATTGTTTGAATATTGTTAATTTCTAACCATTTCTCTCTCTATGCGGTTGTTAATACCTGTTGCCAACAGCTGTTCATGAGTGGCTGTTGGTTGCAAATTCAGACTTGTGGACAAAACAAAAACCACCTACACCTACCGCTTAAAGTAAGTTTCTATGATCTTTATGTCAACTCAGCTTTAATAACTTACATAATGGTAGTTATACACAACAAATGTGATGACAGCATTAAAAGGCTACATCAAAGGTGGCCACTCAACACAAACAATTATCACACACCCATCCTGTATGACATGGTTTATAGGTCACACAGAACATGTAGTTTGGTTTGGGGGATTAATTGATTCAGTATGAAAAGAGGAAAACTAAACCCATAGGATCAAATGCAATATCCTGTCAGCATGAAATGCATAAACAGAAACTGTCCACATTTGGCATAAATTTGAAGCATCATTTCATGTATACACACACACACACACACACACACACACACACACACACACACACACGGTTCTTTGTTGACTCAGGAGAATACGCAGCATCACCAACAGCTCATATCTTTTCTGCTTCTGCTCTGTTCAAAAGCCAAATCCTGTGGAGGATTGAGAGGTTGGTGAGGCGAAGGACAAACAGGTCAAACTCTCTGAATCATTCATTACCTCATCACTTCCTTTAGTGGAGAGAATGTAGACAGTCAGCATTTCTGTCGTTACTGAAAGTAGGACACGTTAGTTCTGCTCTAATAAACAATAGGCATATACAGTATTGTACAAAGAAATCACAAATCTTCAAAGAATTTTGGGCATTTTGGGAAATATGAGACCAATATGTGACGATTGATAATATCCTCATGTCTGTGTAGTAAATGTAAATGTAGGGGCTGGTCTTATTACACAGCTATGTCAGCTTAGTTGCTGTTGCTGGTGGTACTATACAATTAAAAATACATTTTTTACATTTTGCTTGAGGTGATGAATACAATTGAGCTGTCTATAATAGGATGTTCACTCCTTCTGATGCAATGATTTTTTGTTTTTTAGGGCCCCAAGCCCGAACCACCCCTACCCCCTACCCCAACCCTCCTCCCCAGGGAACAAGCTGAACTCAAAAGTTTGTCAGTCCTGGCCCATGAACTTTGTATTAGTTTGTTTATATGTTTTTCCTTTCAGCCGTTTACTTTTGACCATTAAAACACATTGTCTTACTACGGTTTTTAGGCAACATAATAAATCACCAGTGTGTCCTGTGAGGAAACATTAGGTCCGCATTGCAGCCCTCCTCAAGTTTTGATGTTTTTTGACACAGTGGTTGGGATATTAATGACGTTTCTTTTTTCTGTTGATCATGACACACACTGATACCAAACACGGCAGCATGTCACAAAATATTTTTTATTTTATTATAGTTTAGCCTGTGAGCTTGCAAACTTTTGATACAGTAAAAGGACAGCTGAGATGGCTGAGGGGAATCTGAAGTGTTTGGATCATCCACACATCCCCGGCTCTTGTACGATAGGGACCATTGATCAGAGCATTTAATGTGTACTGACAATTTTGCACATTTCAAACTATTACTTATTATTATGTGACAAATCCTGCCTTTATACACAAATATTTAAATCGTAAATACTTTGTTTGTCACAGTTTATTTCATGTCTTTGAGGCAGAAACGGATTTTTAGCTTTTAGTTCATAGCCAAAGCCACACTGGTGGTTAGGGGAAGCTTTAATGAAACAGTTAAGTGCTGGCATGACTCCCATTGATGTTTTAATGGAGCTGTTTGTTGCAAATTGCACAGGCCCTAAGAGGTCAGCAAGCTTATTTGACCAGTTTTTAATTATGGCAATTACGCCAAAGGCGGGCTGTGAAGAGCAGTGGGTTTCCTATTGACCTTATTAGTATACGAGTCTGGTAAACAGGAAATTCAGGTCTGTGGAGAGGTTAAAAGCAGGGTTCAACCAATGTTTTTTTCCCTTTGGTCATTTGATGTGTTTGAAATGTTTCTTGCAGAATAGGAAAAGGCAGTGTTTGCATGCAATGCTCAATTTAATTTTGTGCACTTCTTCACAAATTCTCCTTCTAAATGAAGTTTCAGCTTCTTAGCTATTTGTTCGCTCACTGCAAAGCTTGACTGCATAACATTGTCTCTGTCCGAATGCAGCCCATTGAAGGCAGCTGGTTGGGCATCCAAAGTCCGCCGAGCAGCCTCAACGTTATCCAAGCACATTTGTTCTTGAAACACATCTGGTTTTGCTGCATGTTTCCAGCCGTGATGAAGCTTGACATTGGCCTTTTTCATCACTGTGAGCGCCTCCCTGCAAACTAGACCCACTGGCTTGTCTTTTACCTCAAAATAATAATAATAATAATAATAATAATAATAGTAATAATAAGAGTTTGTCAATTTCCCCTGGAAAGCTCATCATTCTGCATGACCTTATCTTGAAAGATGCTTGTCAGTGACGACACATAACAGCTACATGCATATTGCATTTACATTTCATTACATTCAATTTTAGATTACCCTGACAGTGATCCGACAGGCATACCATTAGAAGGCACCACCATGTTATTTTCTTCTATTGTGGGAAAAATCAATTGCTGTCATGAGAATTTTTTCTTATTTCTGAGTTACAGGCCGGGTATCAGGGTAAAGATCTTTGAATTTCCTTTGACCCACCATTCATAAATCCACATTCTGTGATCAGATTTACACTGGAAATAAATGATTATTTTTCAAAGTGAAATGCACACATTTTAAAAAATAGATATCTAAATCACTTTTCTTCACCTTTGAAACATTTTCAAACCAAATTTAGCATGACCCGACATCTTGACTTGCAAATCTAGTGGTTATGGTGGGAAATGTGCAAAAATGGATCATGAAAGCTCCAGCATCACAAAGGAGGATTGTTTTTACTGTGCAGCAACGACAAAAAAACCTGTCTGTATTTGGGCAAGTTTAGTTTTATAAGTCAGAAGGCGGACCAAAGGGCTGTACAATAAAAAAACATTAAGAGAAGTGAAGAGTAAGACAGAATGAAATGAATGAAATAAAATCAAGCGTGTGGGTCTTCAGTTTACTCCTAAATATGTCTCCAGAAGGGAAACACTTAATTGTAAATGGTAAACCGCTCCAAGGTTTTGGAGCAGCTACAGAAAACACATGATCGCCTTTATTGCTTTTACATTATCCAAGAAGTTTAAGATCCCCGTGCACAGCAGTGCTTCTCCTGGGTGCCAGCTGGTGCAGGATCAGTCAGAACGGAAGGAGCCCCTCTGTTGTTTCATTCAGTGAGTGAATAGAGCCAATCCCGGCATCCTGGTGTGCACTAGAATGTTTTGTTTTTTAATTTACTTATTTTACTTTTACATTATGTTTTCCACGTTGTGTCTAGGTTATAAATTGATATTATGAGTATGTGGTTACAGACCACTAGGATAAATATTTAAAATGGAGCATGAACATCTGTGTGGAGGAGAATGGCTGCTGTTTCCTGTGAGCACGCGGGTCAACAGCTACCTGTAAATGCACTGTTATTAGGGGAATTTATGTAGCGCATGTAATGCCAGGAAAAATAATCTTGTTTTCGAGAACTGTGTTCTAGGTAATAAATGCACACATGCACCGTAATGTTGCATATTGCACTCCAGTGGTTTTGAATTACGTGACACAGTTCACGCTTGTGCCAAGGCTTTCTCCTCTAATGGAGATATGAGCTGGGTGGCTGAATGGCCAACATGAATATGTTTTAACTCTAGGACTGTGACAACACAGAGAGTAGAGATGTGACTTAACTGATTGGGTTAGGAAGAGTGTTCTGGCTTATCTGAGACTGTGGCTTCCTTCTATAGCTATCTAAAATATTGTTCTATGTCCTCAAAAGGTTGTGGTTAGTGTGATTAACAGCGTGACAGAACCAGCAGAAGTAACGTTAACAGAGATGTGATTGTGGTCCTGGACTGGACCATGAATAAACACTGAAAAACACACGCACACCATTTTGTTTCTGGTTCATTTCATCCTTGTAAAAAAAAAGAAGAAAAGCTCATTTAACAGAATCGTTGACATTGGGGGATATATGCTCCTTCTTTACTGAGAGTCAGATGACAAGATTAAAACCTCACGTCAGTTTGTTAAGTATATGGCTTCTCTTTTTGTTTCTCCTTCATCTCCTCTTTGTTCTCTCTGTTTCTGATAATATTATTATCATATGTATAACCCTCTTGAATGTTTCATTATATAATACTGCTGCTGATATTTCAGAGTTGAGTTCAGGACAGTTCCCTTTGACATCCTTCATCCTCTTCATTATCCTTTTCTTTAATCATCTCTGCTCATCTCTGGTTACTTCTGCGTGTGACAGCTCTTTTTGACTGTTCAAAAATGTTTCCATTTGTGCAGCGCATAACCTCATTGTTTGTTCTGCATCAAGGTCCTCAACGGCGCTTCCAACTATTTAAACATTTTTCCCTGGAATTGGTGTTTTGCCACAGAAGAGGAAATTAAATCCAGCCAGAGATTTTACCTCTCATGCCAAGATCTCATGCCTGGTTCCAAATTTCCAGCAGCAAAACGAGCCACAATTATTACTGAGAATCCCATTTTTTATTATTGTTTTTTCACAAAATCTCTCTCTTGCTCTCTGTCTCTGTGTCTCTCTCTCTCTCTCTCTCTCTCACACACACACACACACACACACACTGACTTGTACTGTATGTCCTCCCAGGAGTTTAAATCAACTGGCCTTGAGCTGAAGTGCACAAAATCCACCAGGAAATGTGATCTTTATTGACTTAGATGAGATTCCTGTGGAAACCTGCACAGACAAGGAAAGTTATCTTCTTGGTATTAACTGTGTCAACATGTCCAACAGTTTGAACCAATGTGACAGAACAAGTTAGGGCAGATGAAAGTAGAGTTTCAGGTCTCATTCGTCCACCTCTTGTTAAGTTACAGCATGATGATATACAGTACAGTATACAGTTTGATTCATTAGCTGTCATGTCAAACCTCTGCAGAGGACTTTGTTTAATAGCACCACTTTATGAGGTATGGGGAGAGTTGCTCACAGTGACTGGGAGACAGTAAATTGGGGGACACTTCCTGATAGCCCCCAGATAATACACACACACACACACACACACACACACACACACACACACACACACACAAACTAAAGATGGAGGAAACACATCCTAATAGACCCAGGCAGCTTTGTAGTTCACATTTATTGCATTAGACATCAAGAGTAATTCGTTTCCATCCCACTGTGGGGGTAAACAACATGTTCGCTGCTGGATGACAACATCTGTCAATACATCTGTCTGTTAATAAAGTTAAAAGTGATGGATAAATCAAGAATTTACAGCAGTTTTGAAAGTCGTCCATGGTTGTTTTAACCCCTGAATTTTGCCTTCCATTAATTTTTATTCCTTTTTTGGGTAAACACCAAAACAGAAGTTAAAAAAGCACTGTGTGGATCGCGTGTGTCTCATGGGGAGAGAATATATTCAAAAGGTCTTTTTTTAATATGCACAGACATAGGGAATTCATGTTTCATCTAAAGTGACATTTTGACCATTTAGTGAATAAAACATCATGGAGACTATTAATTCCCTATAGATTCACAGTCTGTCGAGGCAGCCGTGTTCACTACATGTCATCAGCTGCATAAATGTAGTTGAATATGGAAATCACTTGCACAAGGGAAAAATAATAATTCTGCACAACTCACGTCAGATTAAATGTAGAAAGTCCAGCGCTGACATTCCCCTTAATGCCACATCAAATTAACCAGATGTGCAGTAGTGCACATGTACGTGGCTGCAGCCCTGCAGTCAAAGGATGAAGAGATTCTCTTGGTTTTCTAGTGTGCTCAAGTGTCCAGCTTCACTAAAAGGGCAGTTGACCCAGAACATCCATGCAGAGGCGGGCATGTAAAACAAAAATTACATGCCGAACAATAAAATGTCAAAAGGGTTTTTCACACTGAGTTTTGCAACAAAGGCTGTCAACAAAAGAACCCTGTTTTAATCATTGTTTCTTTGTTTTTGGCAAGTGATAGAATGCACAAATGGTCAGAATCTTTCCAAAATGTCAAGCGCTGTTTCCAGATATTTTGTGCAAACAATGCTGTATGGAATAACTAGAAAAACATGTCACTTCATTGTTCTTAGGGCTAATCACATTTGACTCAGAAAATGTTGAAACCACAAGCTAGGCCAGTGTACATTTGTCTCAAATGAACACACTGACACATGTTTTTTCTTTTTTACATTATGAAGTTTTTTGCCCACTTTCATACAAGAGAGAGCAACATTTAACACTACAATGAATATCATGACATGTTAAAGAAAATCAATACCTTTCTCACACAGTCACATCAGAAACTGATTCAAATCGATTGTTTCAAAGGGAATTTAAAAAACAACTGTCTATGTTCTGATGTGCCCAGCTGTTGCAAGGTAGATCATACAGTAAAGATTTGTGAGGTTGAATTCCTAAGAAGAGGAGCAGTATCAGCAAACTAACATTTTTGTCCTCAACAGCCCTTTTTTTTTACTTTATCAATTTCTCGTGGATGGGGACAGGCCAAAATACGATTTTTCACCTCTTCACTCCTATAAGCATGTTTTGATTGTAAATTGCCTTTTTTAATTTTTGCATTACTGTTCCATGAGCGAAATAAATGAAAAAAAATGAATGAAGGAAGGCCTCCACTTTTAAACCTCTCCCCCTATCTCATCTTCCATCACCCATCCTGCTGCCAACAAACAAACCAGACTGCGTTCACAGAAGAAGAAATGTTATGCGCTGCGACAAAGCCTTACTTTTGTAAGTAATGAGGTTCTTATAATTGAATCACATGATTCAATTTGAGATCCTCCTGAGAGGACAAAAAGTCAGGGGAACGTTTATAAGAGAGAGATGACTACTTGGTGCCTTAACGCTGGACGACCTCAGCTCAGTCACTTTTAAGGTCGTTAGAAATGTACTGTAGAGTTGGCTGCATGTTGTTGGAGGTACACCCTGAAATGCCCCTGGTGCAGGCACAATGTTTTCAGTGATCTGAGCAGAAGACCCCAGACAGGCCCCACAGTGAGCAAAAAGACCACTAACAGATGTTGGAGCGAGACCCTTCAAAGCTTTCCTTCATAGAATTTTGAGAGGTCGTATTCATGAAGCTCCCTAATACAAAGAGCTGCTCCTTCTGAAAAAACTCCAAGAAGAATTTCCCCTTACAGGTAAGACTGGGTCCTGGTAAAAATGAAAGTTATTCAAAAAGCATTTTAGCCCTGAAGAGATCTCCTGCGATGAAAAACTCTTTTGTAGCACTAACACGCTCACATTGGAGGCTTCAAAGAAAATCATGCATATGCCAATTGGAATTGCCAATCAAATTGTTTTTTTTAATTTATCAAATGTTTATGTAAATACAGGTTCAGCCAAAAGTCAAAGAGAAATTATTATTGAGGTGGGGCATCGCCCCGTTCTCTATGATGAGAAACCAGGCCCGGAGTGAGGCAGCAGAGGTGAACATAACTAACCTTTGTACAAAGTCAGCCGTGACACCGGGCTCTGGTGCCTTTTGCATGTCCTGAGCAGGGATTGTTTGGTGATGATCGAGTTACCACCAGGCATTAGGCACGCCCACCATCAAGCATTAAGACAAAGTGTACGTGTGAGCGCTTCGTTAGAAGTAGGGAGGAGGAAATGGCAAATGTGAGTGGCACAGCACCATTGCATTAAAATCGCATTTGTGTGCCGCAATCTCCCCTCTCACTTGTAGACAGCATCACCCGCTTTACGTGCTCTATGACGCATTGATCTGTTGCTCTTCATTCTCCAACGCCTGCCGCAGGCTTGTAACACTGGGGCCTTACTAAAATGGTTTTGTGGTTGTCGGCTAATTGAGCTAAAAGTAAACATCATCTGTACAGTTGAGTTTTCTGTTTCTTTTACTTACTCCCATTGCTGTTTACTTGTTTGCTGGCTTGTGGTAGATTTTCTCTCAAACCAACACATACTTTAAAAAGACTGGCCAGTAATCACAGAAATTGATGAAGCATTTTTTTTCTCCATGAATGTCAAATTGATTTAGTAGGCCTAATAAATGTAAGTGATTAAATAAAAAGCAATTATCAACATGTGAACATGCTACTGCACAAGTCGGCCTGTGTTTTGGAACTTTTGTAGACTACATTTAAAGTATGGTTCATAGTTTATTCAACATTTTTAATGTATTAACACAAAATGGGCTTTTCATAATAAGCCTACACCATGTCTTAGCAGAGAATAAATTCTACGACTACCCCTATCAATTTCTCTGAGCATTCTATGTCCATTATCACAAAGATATTTGTATGTTGTTTTTGAAAAATTACATAATCACACATTTTAAAAGAATTTGTCATAACAGTCATGATTCTGCCCGTTTGGAACTTTTGATTTATCTTTGTGAACTTTTGTTTTTTGATGTAACAGTTATTGCTTTTTTTTACTATGTAAAACCTTGAGTTAGGACTTGGGGTGAGGTCGAATTGTCAGATTGGCTTAGGATGTTTACTTGTATTTCCAGAAGTATTTCATCGGCAGCCATAAGAACTGTTCAAATTCTCTAAATGCATAGGAAAGGAGCTTCAATGCTTCCTTACCTATCTCCTTTAGCATAGGGTACACTGGAGCTTCTTATGTGAGAGTAAGGAGATATAGACGGCCCACAATTCATTGCGGCAGTGATATTTAATGTGACATGCCTTGCACGGACGTAAACGATTCACTCCGAAGTAGTAGAAGAAGAGTATGAATATGACCCAGAAGAGATGCACGTCATCATGTCAGTTCCTGTTACATATGAAGCATTTACATCTGATGCCACACGGTGGTAAAACACAATAAAACATGCTGATGGAGCCGCTGCGTTTTTTGTAGTTCATCTTCGGAAATTTGTAGTTTCACCACGGCAGACGCACGTCAACAACATCCGCCGTCGCGTGATGATGTAGTAAAGTGAAAGCCGAGTCGGAAGCTCTGAGCAGCGCTGTCGGCTTTTGCTAATTCATATCAGTCTTCCTTTACACCTTTCCTTGACCTCATGATGTTTTCCACTGAGATCAAGGAATAGTAGATAGGAAGGACAATTCGACCTCCCCCCAGTTTTTCAAATGCGTTAACCTTGAGCCTATGATTTCCTGTTTTACTTTGAAATGATTGAGCTCTGCATCATTTACTTCCTGTCACTTTCCTGTGTCCCCGCTTTTGTGATTGTCTGCACCTGCCCTAATGTGTCACACCTGTGTCCAGTTGTGGCCCCTCCCACTGAGTGTATTCTCTGTGGCTGTGTCCGAAACCACCCACTCATTCACTCCCCCTACTCACTATAAAGGGAATTCGTTGCAGTGGGCTATATAGTCCACTCACCAGCTACAATTTCGGACGAGTTGCGATCATAATTACATTTTTGTCGCAGGATTATGACATAACTCCAACGACGCTGGCCGGTGGACGATCCCATTATATTTAAATTATTTATTTTACACTTGTATTAATACTTATTAGTAAAACATACTTTGAATGGTTTGTTTAAATAAAAGAACATATGTATGCATTCGTTTCTGTTGTGGTGCACTGCTCTGTTCTTAAATAAAACAAAAAAACAAACTACAAAACCGCCCCAGCCTGTCTCGATAAAATACCCGCGAAAATATCAACTTGTCCGTGTGTATTTTCACCATTTTTCAATGGTTTTTGACAAAAATTAGGCGAAATAGAGCAAGAAGAGAGAGAAGGCTGAGACATGTTGCTGCTGCGAGACGCGCTGCACCGCCGTCGTCTCGTCTCGTCCCTCCTCCGTTTATCTGCGCAGCGAGCGCAATGCATCATGGTATATACTGCTCGGTTGGTGACCATCAGTTGTCCACTACTTTTCACGATGCATATATAGGGTATATGAAATTTCACTAAGAATTCAGACACCACTACAAAATGGCGAAGGCCCTATATAGTGCACTTTATAGTAGTTAGGGGGTGATTTCAGACACAGCCTGAGTTTCCCTTTGTCTTTGTCTGTCCGTCTGTTTAGGTCCCCCGGTTTTTGTGCCTTTCTTCCTGTGTTTCCGATTGGCTTTGCCTTTTACAGTTTTGGATCTTTTCAGTTCACCTGCCTGCCAACAAAATCCCTAAGCCTGCCTTTTTGGTTTGGTCCTCAGTAACCCCCCAGCAAAATAACCTGGCTCTTCAGCTGCTGAAAGCTCCACTGCCCTCCCCAGCTAACTGCTAACTTTAGCATGTCCAACACCTTTTCTCACTAGACAAATTGCAATACAGTGAGTTTGAGTTTTTTCCTAACACAAACAAACAAAACAAAAACGGCTGCCTTATTCAGCCAAAAATAACACAGATGAGAGCAGTGCACATTATCTCACAGGATGTTAAAAAAAACTTCACAGATCTGAGAGGAACTGCAGCTTTCACATCGAACATAATCAATTGATCCAGTGTTGTCATAAAAATATTGATCGCAGCTGCATTCAGGCAGCAGAAAGACTAGAAAAGCCACTTGATGAGACAAAGCTGAAAACGGTGGTTTGGCACTTTGTGTAGCCCTAACGAAGCAGAGCTGAAGAGAGGGCAGTGCAGTCGTGACCTGCAGTCAGATTTTCAAATTACATGTGTGTGTATTATGCACACTTTTACAGACACACAACGATGGTCTAAGGAGTGGTACTGTAGCTGCATCTCCTTTTGGTCTACTGGGCTTGGAGAGAAATGTAGCTTTGTGGTGCTGAATCTGAAGTGTGTGCTTCTGGATACAGTTGTTTGGACTCATGAACTAATTCTGCAATCGTATGTCACTGAGGCCAAGCTGGAAGGACTGTGATCTGTTTCCCAGGTTACCACAGAAATAACATAAACCTTAGCTCCAACAACAAGGTGTTGTTTTTGTCAAAGTGTACTATCATGCACTGCTCACAGGCTTTATTGATGTTGGCCAGTGTGAAAGTATTTTTTCGTAAGACTATGACAACATTCTCATATAATATATGAAAATTAGAGAACAGGATGCTACGTGCATATTGTGTAATATTTTGTGATTATGATTTATCAGTTTGCTTCTGTTACTGGTTTCATATAGCCACTTTTGCTATGGTCAAGTATTTTGTGATGTATGCTTGTGTTCAAGCATTGGGGTGTTCAATGGATATTTGAGTATTTTTTAGTATCAATGAAATATTGATATTTTTTCCCCTATACATTCTTACTTGCATTTACACACAGAAATAATGTTGCCTTGTGCAACTGATTCTTGGCGGATAAAAACTACTAAATGTGACAATTCTGAAATTCTATGGAGCCCTGGAAGGGACATGGAAGAAAAAAAAAATGATTGTACTTTTGCGACATCCTGCAATACCTTTGAGAGATATCGCATAACTTTCAGAATGTGCTTCCGAGTCAGTTCAGCATGGCACGGAAACCGTAAACTAACCAAACACAACAATGGACCAAGTGCGCACACCCGTGTGGCAGAGGTTTATAGAGTTTTATTTTGAGATTAGTCTCAAATATAAAGATATGAAGAGACAACTTAGCTGCGGGGAAACTCTGGTCGCAAAGTGTACTGACCTGGCATCCTCCTGGATCATTCCCAATTTCCTTCATCTTCTAATCCTTTTATCTCACTTTTGTTGAAAAATCTCTCTGTTTTGTAAAAGCCAACGCTATGCTAATTTTAGCCCATTGCAAAATAGTTGGCTCTGTATCATTGACAGCAAACTCAGAAAGAACATAAGATAAAATCTTTAATCTATTTGACATTTATTTTTCTCTGCCAGAAATTGTTGATGGTGTTTATACTTTGTTTAATTGTGATTTGTGCGTGGTTTACGCAGCAGGTTTGCAGCTCCACTGACAGCTGCGTGCCTTTCCCATCACCAGAAATAGCTGTCAAATTACAAAAACCACAGGTCCACACATCATTTTGATCTCAGCTGATTTGCTGCATGTGTTTTGGCTACGGTGTCTCTTTTGAGATGCAGCCGAGTTGTCTTTCTGGACTGCTGTAGACACCAATTTGTTGTATTTGACTTACATTTCATATGAGATTGTGCAAATGTCATGACAACAGCACACTTAGAGGAATAGGAGCTTGTGTATTAGCTTTGGTCCGTGTTCACAGCCTCGTTAGGCTTCATTCTGTGTGAAAACAGTGTAGCAGAAAGCATGACAACGTGTCCAACGGTGTTTATGTTGGATGTAGATTCAAAGCTCAAATAATATGGAGACACTGGATGCTGAAAAGCGATCATGACCATCTTATAATCCAAACACAAGGAGTTCTCCTGTACAACAGCAGACGTTTGAGAAGGCCAGCTTGAGGTGATTCTTTGGTCAGATCTGGCTGACGATAAAACACTTGGTTTGATAGAGACCTCTCTGTAGAATAGGAATCAGTCACACTTGTTTGCAGTGATTGAGCTCTCTCGAAGATTCAGATTTCTCTGCAACTTTACACTGGAAGCTTGCAGACAAGTTTGTTCCCTTGTAGAACTGTCCAATTGTTTGCTTCTGGTGACAACATAATTAAAAGTCTGCATTGTTTCACTTATTACTCAAATGTTGCATAAGAATATGATGAATGTGTTAGGATTCTGCCCCCACGAACTATGGGACTGTTTAGTTTTTGGAGTCTTGTTGCTTGATTTGCCTTTGCCATTGTGTTTTGTGGTTGTCCTTGTGTCTAGGTTTTAGTTAAGTTACCTTTGTATTTCCTGTTTTATTTTTGAAGTCGTGTGCCTCGTGTCTCTACACTTCCTGTTCCCCTGTGTGTTTGTTCACTTTACTTTGCCTGTCTCCTGCCCCTGGGATTATCGGCACCTGTTCCTAATGTGTCTCCCCTGTGTTCAATTGGCCCCGCCCACCTGGTGTCCATTTGGTCTCTGTGCTTCATTTGTCTTTGTCAGTTCGTCTGTGATTTCCTCTCCAGTCGGTCAGTGGTTTTAGGCTCCTATGTTTGATACTGGTTCTGCTGAGATTATCTGTTTCCCTTCCTACACCTGTGGACACCTTTTGTTTGACTTTGGTTTTGTTTTACTTTGGACTTTGTTAGTTTGTTTTCTCTTATATTTATTAAATCGCTCCTCTGTATTTGGGTCCAGTTTCTACGTCCACTGTAACAGAATGTGCCCATATTAATTGTTAATATCAGCAAAAACAACCAAATGTCTGTCTTCAACACAGGAGACCACTGTGAGATAAGTGTCTCCTAGCGACTGAAACAAGAAGGTATATATTTTTTCTCTTTATGGACTAAACAAGCCTTTAACACGCCTTTAATGGAAGTGGTAGTATTCCTGCCAGACTTCCAACATGTGAAAGCACAATTACAGGCTGCTTACCAACAGGCCACCAGTGTTGGTGAGAGTCTGAGTCACATTGGAGTAACAAACCACATGCTTAGCTAATTTCAGTCAATTGAGGTGAAATGCAAATTAGACGGACTAGTAACAAAGTTATAATTTGCAGTTTGGCATTCTGAAGAGAATTGTGCTCGGGTGCATGCGCCAGCTGAGATGACTCCAGGTAAATAAAAAAAAATTCTTCCATGTATTTTCAATAAGCTTCATTTTATGTTTCACTCAATTAACTTAATGAATTGCTAGCCTTCATTCATAAGTGGTCTCTTGTTGAAGTGGGCTATTTTTGTATTCAAAGGCCTTCGAGTCGCCTAATAACCTTTGATTTAGCACTTTTTATTAAATGATTCTTAAGGTCTTGAGCATGTCTGACCTTCCCCTTTGTAGTTGAATTAAATTTTTAAAAAAGTAAATTGTCATTATAGTAAAGATGCTTTGTCAATATCTAAATCGGACTTTGTAGTTCAGCTGTATACTTCTCAAATTTTATATTTCAAAGGAAAGCTGTATGTCCGGCTCATCAACTCAGTCTGGTGGATCAATATAAAAGTGATTAGTGATAATGTTTGAAAGTGATAACGGTAAAGTCTATAATGTGTAATGAGGGAAGTATTTTGGTTTTTTCCACATCCTTTGGTATACCCCTCGCACTGAGGAGAGCACTGAATTATAAGCCGTTGGTGTCCCTTACATCTGTACATCCCCCATGCTTCAAGATGGCTCTTTATGGAACAGCAGGTTTAAGAGTGGGACATGAGAACCCCAACCCTGCATCATTGTCCCCATGTATTTCTACATTTTGTTCAACCCCATATGCAAATAATATTGAGTTCAAAATGTTCATTGCAGAACCCCATGTTCACTCCAATGTACATATTTTTCTTATTTTCTAATTTCATTCTCAAATATATATCTATCCATCCAGCCATCCATCATCCATACCATTGTATCCTTTAAGGGTCACGGGGGGCTGCAGCCAATCCCAGGTGACTTTGGGGCGAGAGGCGAGGTTGACCCTGCGCAGGTGGCAAGACTGTCACAATTTAGAGTCTCCAATCAGATTATATATAGATATATCTATATATCCTCCTACATTAAGGAAGCAGTGCGGTCTTGATTCTGATAAGATGACGGTAAACATTGAAAACAATTTCCTTTCACTGCTCATCTGTGCAACATTAACTATCTCCTCTCATTGGGGTTGATGCCTTATTTGATTTCCTATCCTGAACAAATAAAACCGTAATTGAGATGGGATGATATTTTTTGATTAAAAAACAGGTTTCAAGCACTGACAAGTTGTAAAATTGAATGATGCAATCTTGCTTCTTTATTCCAAAGCAAAGGCCTAGCATGCTCAAAGCACTATAACTCCACTTACATGAGTACTTGAGTGGAAAAATGATACATTCTCCTGCTATAGATATGTCCTATCTTTGAACAATGTCTCTAAAAAAATTAAAAACGTCAGCACATCCAGCAGATCTGTGTGGCTGTCATCACCACGCCCCTTTGAGGGAAACAATCTTGTCTACTTTGTACAACAGCCTTTAAACAAACCAGTTTACATTGATAACACTATGATGACGAAAAGGCTGTGTAGCTGGTTGCAGCAAAAGCAAATCCAGAAATATCTACAATTCAGTGTCCATGCACCACACAAGAGCATAGCCTTAGATCTACATCTACAGATCTAGCCTCATACATTGCTATCAAAGCTCAGCAGATTTATGTTTAAAATGTTAAAAAATTGTCTATATTACAGCCAAGGTGTTACTGCCTGTATGTGTATATCTTGATAGTCCCACATTTCGTTAAAATGAACAGTTTGTTTTTGTTTTTAAAGGGACATTTTGTCGGGATCATTGGGGGCTCAGCACCCCTGAAGCTCTGATCCTCGGATTCACGGTGCAACGTGCGCGCACGTCGGTGGCTGTTGTGGGGATCGCCAGGGAGTTCATCCAATGACCGACGGAGAAAGTTCTCCGGCGGTTCATGAGCCGTGGGGAGTTTGACGTTTCTTTTTCAATGTTCATAGCAGCTAGTATTCAGCCTCTACACTGTCTGTGTGACAAAGGCATCCCGACAGCAGGCGCACAGTGACGCGTGACCAAAAACAAAAAGAAGGAAAAAGACAGAGCGTCTCTAGGACCAAGAGCCCTTATGACTGGTGACTAATACCCAGTGAGGGGGCGGGGAGGGGTGGGGGTGTCGTCACCGGGAGCTGCAGCAGCAGCAGCATCAGCATCACCGGGATGAGTAACAGTGCGCAACTTGGAGAAACAGGCACACTGTCCGGGAGGAGCGCGCGTCTCTGTGCGTCGTCCGTCCACTGTGCGCATCAGCAGCCTGTTCGTGGCGGTGTCTCCAACGTGTCCATGAGGACCTGAAGGTGCCAAACGCCACACGGACTCTCTGTGGAGCTGCCGAGGAGAGGGGAGCCATGGATTATATGAGGAACCTACACACTTGTCTCTCCATCGTCATCGTGATAGGTGAGCAGGAGAATTGACTTCCACCCTGATTCGTGGCTCTTAAATCAATTAGTGCTTTCTGAAGCAAAATGACATGTTTGGCCAGACTGAAACTTTGCCACCTCAGCCTGTTATTCCTTCATGCTATTACTAAACGATTGAATCAATCAATTTGTCCAAAGCTGCTGTGCTGCGCCCGCTGCCCGTCTACCACCACACAGGGATCACAGGTTCACTGTTTGGTCCAGTCAGGAGCAGATTGATTCGTGCATCTCTCTGTCTCTTTCTCCCACTCAAAGGATGTTCTTACATCCACTGTGAAAAACCTCATCAGTCCAGGTGTCATATTGTCTCGAGGCACACTTGAGAGAATTTGATTTATCTTCATTCACACTGCAGCACGACAACTCTTGGCACGACCCGGGCTCTGCAACAGTCCTCACAACACTCAGCGGGTCTCCAGTTACAGAAGATTGTGTGCCGTTTGCAACAGTGGCTGTATGAACTAAATGACAGGAGATTTTGAGATTTCTATTCAACATCAATGAAGCTAGTCAATCCAGATGTGTTTCGTTGACTCCTCCATGCGTTTGCTCCATCTGAGAAGGGTAAAAACAATAGTGAAGACAGTTCACAGCATATTGAAAAATGATGAATTATTCACAGGCTCTATTTCTGTTCACTTTTAAAATCTCCCACCAGTCTTTTTGTATGTTTAAAAAAAAAAGAAAAAGAAAAACCAAAAGAAAATAATGTTTATTTTGTGCTCCTTGCCTACCAGAGCTGATCAGCCTGATTGTCATATGAATGGAGTGAGTGTTCAGGACCAGCAGAGGCATGTCATGTGGGCATATAAATTATAATGAGCTTACTTGGATCCACCAGAGTTGGCTTATTAGCACCACTGTGACTCCATCTGGCTTCAAATGTTCCCACGGAGCACATTACTTCACCTTTTACATTTTGAGGGCAGATTTGGATCACCTGCTCATTCTGATCGGCAACCAACTTTTCAGTTGTCGGGGCTTGTTTTTCCAGAAATTGTGTCTCATATAGTTGTTACAACTGTTTCACACGGGCTTCCTCTTCCTTGTAAATAAGTCCACATGCTCCGCAGTCACGTTCTTGTGTCTGCTGGACCTCTCTGTGCACTTCATTTTGTCGAGCCAGTCACGACGAGCCAATGAGAAGGCAGAGAATAGCTCTTTATTTTTCTTTCCCGAAACTTGGACCCCGGAGGAGTCGGTCTCTTGGCCTGTCCCCTGGAAGGAGTAAGTGGCTCTTACTGCAGTCCCAGTGACAGAAGCGAACCCAGGGTGAGCTTTGCCAAAACTCACAGTAATATAGCTTCTTATATAGAAGTCTGCTTTATGTGCTGTGAGTTTGCAACAGCAGATCTAAATGATCAAATTCCATCTTTATCAACAATGTGGGATTAAAGTGATTAAATGCTCCCAATGATTCCTCCCGACAATTGCGATACTACGGTCTGGACATTTGCCGAGCGGGTAATAGAGTTGTGACGTCAGCGGAAATTTTTACAAGAAACGACGTTGTCGGCTCAGTATCGAGCACTTTCTTAGATCTTTTCATATTAGATTTTGCTGCGGGGCTCTCGTGGTGCATGGGAACATTGCGTCATTATGGTGTTATCAGGTTCCCCTTTTGGTATTCATGTTAATTCCAAAATATTGCCAAATACGCATTTTTTGCCGACCAGCCATCGGACCACCTCTCTGTAGGGGTCAGTTTTGTGGCCAGATATATGGTACTGCACTTAAAAGAAATACCTTAAGGTTTATATGTACAGAGAGAAAAGTAGGCCAGCATTGCCCTGGTGAGTACACATTGTCATTTTGTCACAGAACTGAACCACTGAAATTTTGGTAGCGTATTTGCCTTTATCTTTTGAAATACATCATACCATACTGATTTATAAGTTCCCCGGAAAACCAGTGTTTACACCTTTTTTAATTTAATTTAAAAGTTAATTTTGTTTTCCAGCACTTTACTACGCAGGTATCTAGTATTTAATAAAAAAATAATCTACAACATTCAAATTTTGCATAGGTTCACTTGTTGCTCATGAACTTTAAGTTCCTGTCTTTATGTTTCCCTTTGTTCTTGCAGTACTTGCTTTTTAATTAGTTTTGTCCTTCCCATTATTTTTCTATTTACTATGTTTGTGATGCACCAAATCAGCAACGCAAATTCCAAGTGAGAACCTACCAGGCAATAAATAATTCTTCCACATTATTATCTTGTTTTTTTCTGCACTGTATCTCCATTTACAGCAGTGTAACCAATATTCTATTGATACTTGATTCATACTAAAAAATATATATCCTGTGATTAATGGCTGTATTAAGTTTTAAAACAAAGTAAATAATAATAATAAATTAGAAAAAGGTGCATTACTGTAACATTTCACCTTCTGACCAACCTAATTAATACTTTGAAATTAAAATGCTACCTTCATCTTGTACAAGTGAGATGTGGCTCAAATGGCCAAGAGCAGTTAAATCATAGTTACACAAGAGCACTCAGAGAGAGCAGACTGGCAGCAGGCTGAGCAATCCCCCAGATCCGGATCTGGATCTCTACCAAAATTGAATATCACCCATCACCATGGCCAAACCTATCTTTGATCAAAGTTTCATGCAAATCCATTGCATAACTTTTCCTAGTACCCTGCTAAAAAAAGTAAACAGATAAACAAACCTGGCGTAGGTAGTAAAACAATAATTTTACAATGTTAAAATTTACTGGAGCTAAAGGAAAGTGATCCTGGTATAAAGTAAAGTGATCGTTTGAAATTGTTACATTCCTCAAGAAAAAGGTTTTGAATATTTCATTTTAATTCATTTTCTGAAGCAGTATTTTAAAATGAACTTCATCTTTAGTTGTTGCATTGGAAAATACTGCCAAGATTCTTGTATATTAGAAAATATATAATGTGATTCAAAACAAGTGACGGTTTTCAACTCACTTGTCTTCTCTGTAGTCAGTGCTTGTTCTTTGACTGAACTCTTTGCATGTTATAAAGATTTCATAAATGCAGTGCAGTCTCTTTCAGACGTCAGCTATGTCTCTGGCTGAAAGTTGCCATTGGTCTTTTAGAGCGAGAGTGCAATTTTTCTTCACTATAACTTCTACCTTGCTTTTGTTATCTGAAAGAATTTAAAACATGCAATCCCGCCCAGTTATTTCTGTCTGTACTTAATTTAAAGTGTCAGTTTGCTTCCCCCGTTTTCAGCCTCCTAGAGTGAAAACCAGATGAATTACACCTTACATTTCAGTTAAGACCCCAGCTTTGATTTGACTTTTGCTTTTTTCCCTGACGGACTGGAATAGAAATGGAAGTGATTTGTGGTTTCTTTGAGGTATGACTGAAAAAAAAAAAAAAAAAAGTTTGCTTCAGGAGTAAACATTGCACTGTTGCAGGTAATTGTGGTAGAGCCTGATATGTTTTAGTTTATTTGATTGTTGCAGTAAGTCTCACACATCAGTAACATCTCTGCACGTGTGTGTGTATACAGCTTTAATGATCCCTCTTAAAGTAAACATCTGGCTTTACTTTGCACCTCTCACTCCCCACTAGTTTCTGTGAATGTTGAAAAAAAGTGATCTGTGCTCCATCAGCAGAGTTTAAATGTCATTGCTGCAGACAAGCCACACTGTCATCATTACTGGAACAATTCACTTTAACTCAGTGTGGAAATATTTCTAGACAAACACAAGATCATCTCCAGCATTTGTTTTAATTTCATTTAATATAAGTAAATCCTGCTGTTTAAATTGAGGTGTGACACTTTTGAGATTACGTGGCACAATTAGTAACTTGATTCTTTTGTGGACATCAAACAAACGTCAAAGTGGAGGCCCACCCTGACCTGAGAGGAGCTGGGTTAGGTTGTAAATTAGTCAGACTCTCTAACATGTTTGGGAATTAAATGTGTTTTCACTCAAATATTTCAGCTGTCTTGCTGGTGGGATGTCTGAGCATGATCACTCAGTTTGTTTTCCAGACGTGCAAACTACATCACTTATATATTTTATTCTTTCCCCTGCAAAGTATCTCATGTCCTTGTTCCGCCTCCTTCCAGAATCTTTTCTGGCAGGCTTTCGGGACAGACCTTATGCTCTGGGACTGTCTCTCTCTTTGTGTTTATTGCTTTCCGCCTTCCGCACCAGCAACAGCCTTAACACAAACAGACAAAGTGTTTCCTCCTGTTTCCGTGTAGTAAGGCCGCTGGATGAGAGTGTAATGTCTGTTGCTCAGGTGTACCGATGTATCCACAGCCAGGTAGAAGAGAGAGCGAGGTGGCAGATGAAAGCTGTGCCTCGGGGGCGTCACTCTGCTGGCTGGATAACATACAGATGAGCAGCCAGCTGTGCCACTCTCGCATTCAATTGCAACCATGAGTCGAGGCAAAACCTGTCAGATGTTTTTAAAGTTTTTCTTTTTCTTGTCATCAAAAAATGGGCAACAAGAGACACAGTTAGTGAGCAACGTCAAAGATAAACATGGCGTCCATGGCTGGGTAGAAATTCAAAACAAGAGTCGGAGGTAAGAAAAATAAATAAGAGGAATGAGGGGTTCAATTAGGGTTGTAACTAATGTTTTTATTACCTCCACCAAAGAATTATGTTTTCACGCGTCTGTTTGTTATTTTGGTTGGTTTATTTGTCTGACAGCAGGATCATGTAAAAACCACTGATGAGGTTTCTACAAGGTGGAAGGACGGGACATGGGCCAAGAAAGAACCCATTAAATTTTGGCACGGATCTGGACAAAGAGGCCGATCCAGGAATTATTTTTATCACTTTCTTTGACACTGGAAGTTTTTTGACAATTTCACTAATTTCCCTGGGAATAATACATGGAAATAAATCAGGCATGTTTAGGGGACTGGTATGCTCTCTACTTAGGGACAAACAAACAAAAAATTACCTAACTGTTTAATCAATTTTCAAAAATAATTGCTGGTTAATCTTGTACAGATGGTTTTATCCATTGTTTCAGCTCTAGTTTAATTTATTCTGCAATGTGTGGAAACGTCAAAGTTTGAAGGTGGCACTCTTCACGTGTTTTACAGCTAAAACCATTAAATTGAATAAAATCAAGTCAACCAGTTCACCTTTGTCTCACACATTTTCCAATTGTGTTTTTAAAAGTAAATGTTTTTTATTAACTGTGGCTTTACGTCATGTAAGTTACTACTACAACAACAACAAAAGACAAATACCAGAGAGATTTTTAGTTTTGTGTGTACTCCCTTCAGCCTGCTCATAGGGAACAAGGGGTTAACAACACAGACACAAATCCTGTGGGTGTTGACGCTGCATGGACAAAGATGTTGCAGTTGCAGTTGAGGTTTTCAAATTAATCTTTGGCACCTGAAGCACCATGACCATGCAGATAATAAGTTCCAGAACGTGGCAGACAACATTTGATAAAATAAGTAGTTAGAACTCCAGAAACTGAACACAAATTATGAAACCACGTGACTTCCAGTTGAATACTAGTACCAGTAATTTGGTGCAGTACGACTGCACCAAATTGCAAAATACACTTTTGGGGGGGCAATTATCACCCTGGGCACCGGCAACGAACACACAGTAAACTTGCGTTTAGCCGATGTCTGCCGGGCCTTGAGAACTGTACTCATGTCAGGTGAACGGAGCAAAAGCAGTAAGTGTGATACTTGTGTTGAATGTAGCCTGCAGAGGACGATAAAAACTTGAGAGGTACAGAATATTAGGCTTTATAGCCTATAAACAAAGCGTGCGCAGTGGATTTTATGCTTTTCATCTTGAACATGTTATAGTCCACATTGTGCCAGTGTGTCTTGCTGAGCAGAGCCTCTTGATTAAAAAAAATCAGATGTAAAATTTTCCAGGGATAAAGTCAATGACATAATGCTGGAGAATAATAACAATAGAAATTTGCTTGTTTTTATAAACAGGCAGTCATGAGTCATTAGAAAATGTGTTCACGCCCACATGGTTGTAATTAGTTTTAAAGACTGGTAGTGTTTTCAAGGATTATCGAACAGGAGGATGATAATATTCCATCTTTATTGCTGTGTATTAAACCAGCAGTGGGAAGTTTGATAGTAACATCACACTTTTTCTGACATTAATTCAAAGTTTACAGTTTCTACAGGAGATGTTAAATAATTAGCGTATTGAGAATGAAGGTCTGTTGATCAGTTGACCAATCAACATTTTGTTTATCACTTAATCTTTTAATTTTTTAAATGCAAACAAGCTGCAGGGTCCAGATTTTGGACTATTGTTTGGACAAAAGTTTGTGAGAAATTGTGATTAGCATTTTACAAAAATAAAAATAAAAAAAAACACTGCAGATAAAATTTGTCGTAGCAGCTTTTTACCTATTTTAAAAAAAATTATACTTTCCCCTTAATTTGTATTTATAAGTAGCATACACACATTTGATAAGTGGTGGTATAAGTGTGAGTACGCAGTTCAGTATTTGTCAGTGATTAATACCTCCCCTATGAAGACATTGCAGCTGCCAGCCAAAAGATTGAAACAGAAATCCGCACTGTTCCTGTACTGCACAGCAGAGGAGAGGGTGATAATTGTTGACACCTTTGAGGGAGTAGTTCTGAAATGTACACTACAAGCCAAGCAAGCTTAAGACCAACTTAGTTCTCATTAATATTAAGTCAGGAAGTTTGTAGTGCGGTGAATGTATCCCTGAGCTGCATCAGACTCTAGGATGACGACTGCTGGCAAACACCAACAGCAGGTTTGGTTGTTCTTTGTTTACCCCTTTGCCTCATACGATGTCTGAGTAGAGCTGCTCATTACCCGGAGAATCATTATATGCCTTTTTCATAAAATACTTAAGGGTTAGGGGATTCAAATCACAGACTGATTTGTGATTAATCACATGACTGGGACCAGGTGACGCATGGGCGTGTGACTCCTGACGTAAGGCTTAGTCGAGAAGAATATTACGTCAGCAGTGTTTCTGCTGGTAACATTCGTCTATCGTGGCCTGCCTAGCCGGAATTTGGAAATCGGGTTGCATCATGCACATAAGGAGAAATGCCATCAATGTTCTTCTCTCTAATCTCAAACAGGCACATTAGATTTGTGAAATAATGGTACATCACACGCTTTCAGGATATTGTCATGATCATTATTAAGACTTGATGTCGGAGGAGGAGGAGGAGGAGGGGCGGCTCACCATCCCATTCAGACTGAGTGGGAGTTTGACTTGGCTGGAGATGAGAGGGGCTGCTTCAGTCCCCCCAGACCCCACTTCCTCAGGATGTTATTTAGACTTGTCAGTTTAACCACAGTACAGACACTTTCAGTTTGTGGAATCAAGGCCTGCAGAGCATCTCGCAAAGCCACGTGGAGCGACTGGAGTAATAAATAAATAGTATGAAGGCAGTAAAAAAACAAGTAAGCTATGTTGGCTTGGTGTCTATTCGCACTGCCATCATGCAAAAACACGCTCCACACAAAAATGAAAATCTTCTGGCAAAAATACATTATGTTACTGCACTGAAAGCTTTTACCATCACCGTCACACCAAACATTCAATCAGTGTAATTATGGTAAAGGTCACATGTTCTGCTCTGGTAAACAGACATGGAGTTGTCTGAACGTCAGTGTGTTTTTTGTTGAGAGAGAGGAACGTCTGAGAAGAAACTGAATGCCAGTACAATATTGCAGCTAACTGAATCCAAACAGCAACCAATTAAATCACAAATTGAGTTATTGGACTTAATTCTTTTGGAAAATACCAAAGACCTGATTCTTTGCACATGAATGGGTCTTCAGGAATGTGCCTGGATGCTGAGAGATGTTGAAGCATCTCAGCGAAGATGCATGCAGTTTTACATGGACATGCACATTCAAAATCTTGTTATTTTGATAAAGTCTCTTCTCAAGAAGGGAATGAACCTCTAAGCCTCACAGACTGGGACAGAGCGGAATGGCTGAAGGAACCTTTTACATGAGCACAAAATAACTCTGGACTGGTGTATAGTATTTTTTTCCCCCCCATAACAATATTTTCCATTTCAAAACTTTGGCTCTGAATTGCTTAAAGTTTTAAAGTTGTCATATGTCTTCACTTGAACAAAAACATTGTTACAGACTTAATGATTCATACAAAGTTTGGCACTTTTCTTCAAACGGCATGTCTGAGTGAGTAGCGTTTGAATGTAGAAGTTCTCAAAGAGCTGCCCCCGTAGGTAATGAGCGGAAAGGAAACCTAAAACCTGACAGTCGATGAGGAATCTTTGATGGTGCTTTTCTTTAACTTACTCTACGAGAGCACTTCTCTAATAATTCTAGGACTGTCCTCAGAAACAGCACTTTTTTTTTTTCAAAGGCCTAAAACGACCAACAGTATGTTTCTGTTTACCTGACATTGTTTTTGGATAGATGTTATTTTACCATACTGTCATTGAACTGTGACATCTCATCTCTTTTCAGACTATAATGAAGGGTATGGTGACATATTTGAGAGCGACTTTTAGTTTGTCTTTTATTATAATTGCTCTTTTTTTCAAGGTTTTCCTTCGATACTTATGAATCTCTATTGTGATCATAATCCTTAACAACGACCGAGGATTTGCTTCAACTTCCAGTCGTAATGAAGATGGTCAATAATTGCTCCCAAGTTTCTTCAATATTTATTATTTTATCTGCCCACATTAAACCTCTGAGCACTTTAAGGCCAATTTAAATGTCTTGAGAAACGTATGAATTTGCTTTTACTGTTTAATACCTCTATTTTCTAATGACCTTGCAGAGGATTGACGTGAAATTAGAGTAGAGAGTTGATTCCTAGTTCAGTCATGCTGGTATGTACAACTCTTTCCAAATGTGTGTTTCTGGAGCTTAATAGAGGAGTTTGTGGCAGCTATAGCAGTACAGGTATGTGCTGCTTTTGGACAGGCCTCTGAGCACAGTTACAACAATGTGTTGAAAGTTAATGTTTAGCTTCGAAATACTAAAATAAACCCAGAATTTCAACTATTAAACTAATGTTTTTACTGCTGAAGCTCCCTCGTGTGAATCATTCTGACTCATGATGAATCAAACTGCAGTATAAAATAATCTGTTCTGGGAGGAAGATAAACATGCTTTGAGCTGCACATTTTGTTTCTCACCAGGATTTTTAAGTTTATGTCCAGGCAGACTTTAAAGCAGAGTTTTTTGCAACCTTTGCTTGCTTGTTTTTTCTAGCCTCCAAAATCATGGGATGTAGGGCTGAGAATTATGTGCTTGATGGGAGAGCCGAGTTGAATATAAGGAATGAAAAATATGACAAAGATCTTTAGTTTTCTTTTGCATGATGAGCATTAAAAAAAAGGTTGATATTATATACTTAATCATAGAAGATATTTCCTAGGTGCTTGTTCACTTCGAGTAGCTGGTTATTAGACAATCATTGTCTAATAACTGGTGAGTCTAAAAATTGGTGAGTTGGTCTGTTAAATTCTATGATGACTATAGTGTATTTTAAAGCAATTTCAACACTCCAACTCTTCTGGCAATTTGATATTTAAACTATGAGTAAAAAAAACAGTTTGAAAAGTACAATTATGTAAATTGTAAATAAATGTTATAGGTAAAAAAAATGTATTTGAAAGAACTTTATGTAAATACAGTGTTTGTGATTGCTGGCTATCTCATGTTTACTTAAAATCACATGTTTCAGGGTGCAGTCAATTTGCCGGTTTACTTTCTCTGAACACATGCCAACCAGTCTCTCTTTCAACCCCACCACAATGATGATGTCGCTCACATAAAAATGATTTTTGTGTTACTTTTGTGTGTTCTCTCTATGCTCCATTACTTAGCCTTGTCAATTAATCTCCCTTTAAGCCTCCTTCAGCCTTCACACTTGATGCTACAAAGTCAGTATCTTGCAGATCATGGCTCCATCAGTTCAGCTGTCTTTGTGTATCTTCCCGGTGGGAACAATGGATAAGTCCTGGGAGGGAATGATCAGGGATTTTAGGGGATCAGGATTTCGTTAAGCAGTTGGCGAGAGATGAAGCTTCACTCTCAGCACATGAAAACTCAGCATAAAGAACTTTGAGATAGATTCTTGGCCTTTCATACTTCCTCAGTGCTTTTTACAGCAGCATTCCTCATCGTTAAATCGGTTCCAGAAGTGGGCTACAGACCTTCAAGGAAAGGAAGGAGGAATTAACTTAATTGAGTGTTAATTGTACATCGGTCATCTTCCACATAGGTGTGGATCTTTCTACCACTATGGTCTAGGAAGAAATAACTATTTGATGTATTAACCTGTTTTTTGAACATCTTTTAGATCTTTTTGTTTATGACGTTTGTGTTTTTGACACAAATATCTTGCAATTAAAGTTGGTACAACATTCAAGTTCCCCTCCTGATAAGTCACTCCAACAATTGTTTACCTCTAAAGTCTGTTCACAGGTTTTGGGGAGTACTACTTAACCCTCTGAACCCTAAGACATTATTTACTATTTTCGGTCCGCCGTGTCACCTCATGTAATAATTCTTGTCAAACCTCAACCCTGCAATGTACAGTCAAGTTATATCCATGTTTTTTTTCAGGACAACCTAGGCTTTCAGAATATGTATGCTTCGGTGATATCACATGAATGTATAAATAGTTATATGACCATAAAGACAAAACAAAAACAAAACGGAACAACAATGATGAAGATTTTTCCCTCTTGAAAGCTGGTCTTTGATGCCTTGGCTATAAGTTAAAATCAATTCAAAACATTCTTTCTAATGCAAATCAAAAGTTATGTTCATTTGTCTACAAATAAGTCCTTTGATTTTTCAACCCAAAAAGTCACCATTCTGCTAAGCAGTTTCTGTCTGCAATGACGCAGAGGAGTGTCAGTAGTAGTAGTAGTAGTAGTAGGATTAAACAGGTCAGAGTGAGAGGTCCTGTTTTCAGTGTAAAATCTTTGTTTTTTTCCACCAGTCGACAACACAGCGTTAGATTGGTACAAATATGTTACAAAGCCTCTGATTGGTCAACTGGATCAGAAATGGACGGTGAGAAGTCCGCGAACAACAACAGTAGCCCTTAACATCTTGAAAAACGGGATAAAAATGAGCATCAAAGTCATTCAATGTTGGATTTATCATCATGGACATGTTGTACAAAGTCTCCGAAAAGACACTGAAGTTCCAGGCCGCACTGCAAATCTTCTGCAAGGGCCCCGGGTCGCACGGAAGCCCCGCCTGGGACGGCGCAAGTGTTAGCTTCCCCTCAAAACAAACCGTAAGTTCCATAAACTGATCAAATGTTATGATGACTTTTATAACGGGACGCCTTTACTGTCGCATACGACAGGTTCGGGCTCAGACAGTTAATATGTGAAATTTGTGCTAGCAGCTCAAGGCAACATTAGCCACATCTTTTATCTACAACTACTTTTTGTTTTAATCACCTAATGTTAACATGCTAACATGCTAATTACACCTGCTAAACATCAGCTTCTGAGCATGGTCGTTGTAAACATGTTAGCATGCTGATGTGTCTCAGAACAGCCTCATAGAGCTGCATGGCTCTACCTTATGGAGGAGATAGGTTCAGCAATTTCTTTTCAGAAACACATCAGATGAGATGATGTTTCTGAGCTACTGGCAATAACTTTCAGTACAAAGCCAGCAGCAGCTTTTAGCCTCTACAACACCACCTACCTTCACACAGTCTCTGCCCTTAGAAACTAACCAAAGCCTTTGCTTATCAAAGAAGTGACATCTTTCAGTCGTCCCCCCTGTTCAAAGCCTGTGGTGCACCAACAGCACAGACTGTACCTTGGATTGTCATCAAAGTAACTTGCTAACTTTTTTCCATTCCCTGTTTTCTCTTGGAAAATGTCATGCCTTTTCTGACTTTATCCCCTCATTTTTAATCAATTCAAACTGGACAAGGCAAAAAGAAAACAAGTTGAAGGAAGTGAAAGGGAGTTTGATTTTTAGGGGGATTCCCGGGAAAAAAAGTTTACTATATTATGTTAATAATAGTCTGTTAATGTTTTTCTTTTCTTTTGGATGAATCCCCTTTTTTGGGGCTAATTAATTTTTTGGCTTTCCGTTTACAGGAATCTATCCATAGCTGCTATAATTCCATAATTACCGATGAATAGCAATGCTGCCATTCAACTGCATGACCCCCTCACCCTCCCATCATTATCATCACTAACTGCTTTTAATAAACTGTCCTTTTAATAATTCAATTTTTCCTGCTTGACCTGTTTGACCTTGCCTCACGGGCATGAGGGAACAGCCTTGTCATTGTTCAGAGGGCCTTAGAGAGGTTAAGTTGCGATGACCCACTGAGATAAGATTAACTCTCTCATTGTCTAGTGGTCACACTAGTTAGCATGTTGAATGCCATGTCACGTGTAAAGTCCCCTCCCTCTGTCATCTTCTGTCTCCATGTTCAGTGCCATTCTCCAACATAAGGCTGTTGGTTGTTTGTGTGATGTTTGGTAGTGGTCCTATTTCTGGATTTAGTCCATCACTTGTCACGTATCACTTGTCTGAAGCAAGTGATTCTGAATGACTGAAGCTAGTCCGTGCATGAAGTAGGCTCAGGCAGGGTGCACATTGGACAGTTTACTATTCTGTTTCATCCCTAACAAATTTAGATGACACAGATAAGAGTGTTGAGTTAGGATGAGGGGTTAGGGACCTGATGGGTGCTATTTTAGTGATATTTTCTGCCTTAATATTGTAACACATTTATATCAATTTAACAAATAACAAAGTATGATTAAACTGGTTATAATAGTTTCCATGGTAATGAAAATTTATAGCCTGGAAACAGCAAGCTTATGTTTATTCACACTCACTGAAGTGTGGCATCCATCCTGTTCCATACCTCCTGAAACTCGTCAGGCCAATCACAACCATTTACCCAAAATCGGGCGGGTTTGCTACTGTGAGAGTGAGTTATTCACAGGACCCAAAATGGAGACGTCTGACAACGCAGCTAGTGCAGGAATCCACAAGGGTGTTGAATAAGGAGCAACTGGTTGTAGTTTCTTAAAGATGTTTCAAATCTCATCCAAGAGGCTTCTTCAGTTCAGGTAACTGCAGAACTCAAGAAGCCTGTAAAGATTCTTCAATTCAGTTTGGTTCAGACCTCGATCTAAATATGTATATATATATATATATATATATATATATATACACATTTCTTTTTTTTAATCTTGTCCTAACTTATTGATTTACATGTGTTCCAGTGTTAATTGTGTCACTTGTGAATCTCAATAGGCTGCGCCTGCTGCATTGGCTGCGGGTTGGAATATCTAGGTTCCGTTGTCATGTAATCTCATTGAGGATGTTTGTAATGTGGTTTCTGTCTCGGTTTCATAATCATTACACCCACCCTTGCCATCATAAGCAAAACGAGTATTGTAATCACCCCCTCTGTCTGTATCTTTCTCTCTGTCCTCAGTTAGCAGTACCTGTCTCGCACTTTTGGACAGATTTCAAGAGGAGAACTCAGATCAGATGTTTCCTCGTCACCTGGACTCAGAAGACGATAGCCCAAGTAAGAGCCTCACACTCCCTGAAACACCAAATAAGTGTTCTCGTGATCACCTGCATCATTATTAACATTACTTGCAATGATTCACTGCACCCACCTACTAAGTTCAGCTCCCAATGAATCCGAACTGCAAAGTACAATTAAAAGAGGAAACTTCACTTGAATGTAGTGCATGTACAGATGCTGAAAAATTAAAATCCTTTTATTTATGAATTTTCAGATGCATGTTTGAATGAGGCGTAACATCATTGATCTGTTAGATTGTGAAATGTGAAGAACAAAGAAGGAAAACAGTTTGGCACCAACCCAGACAAAAAGACAGAATGAAATTAAAGAATGAAAGTAAAAAATGAAATTACAGAATGAAATGAAGTTCACTTTCAAAGGAACAATGAATTAATAATGTGCCTATTTCTGTCCTATATCCCCAAGAGGGATTCCTCTGGCTGTTTGCCATATTAGCTGTATTTGCAGTTTCCTCTCATCATCACATGACGTCTCGCCTCCTCCTTTCTCATCCTGTTCATTAACCCCCAACACAGGCAGTCACACAATCACTCTGAATTTACAAAGAGTCTGTCTGTTTGGCTGTTGAAAACAATTTGGATTTCAGTTAAATTTAGTGGAAATTTAAACCATGAGCCAAGGTTATGATCAGTCTTTGACTCCAGGAACTTTTAAAAACATCATTTAGCACTATGATAGGATATTTTTGAACATTTTTGTGTTTTCTTCCACTAGCGATAGCATATACTTACTATAAATGGAAAGCATCCGGTATGTATCTCATGATTGTATAACACTGTGTATTGTAATGCAGTTCTGCGTTTCTCAGTCTCTTCAGTAATTAATAATGTGTATTTATAGGAGTTTGCAGACTTGGTGAGTGGCCTTGTCAATAAATTATTTAATTTACTTTTTCAGGATTTTGAGAAAACTGAAAATGGCTTTTTTATGTTCATGAAATGTATTTCTCGTTCATTATGTTTAATAATGGTGTTGTTGTTCATCAACATATCAAAAATGAAATATACTGCTTGAACGTTAGGGATATATGCATTTATTTGGCAAATTCTTTGCTCCTGGTGCAGTTTATCATATAAACTTTTGGATGGAATGTTAAACAATATCACTTTTTCTGGCATTCAACAAAATCCCATATCTTTGAATATGTAACCAGCAAACACTGAGTTGAAGGCTACGCTCTTCTGTCTTTCTGTCTGGCAGTTACCTCATGTGATTTTGAGTCATTGTGCATCTGGACTCCATCAAATCACAGCCACCAAAGTGACTGGTCAGTGGTGTCGCCACAGCAACCAGAAAGCGCACAGGTCGGGACGATGCCTGCGACTGACCACTCAGAGGGAAGCTCTGACGGTAAGATTGCAGTGACTCACTTAGGAGAAGCTCACTGAGAGATTCAAAATGCTGCCCATGATTTGTTCTTCTTTGAAACATAGGCCCTGTTAAGAGTTGGAATTAACTTCCACCTCGAGATCACAGCTGGACAGCTCTGAGTATGTTGGTTCACACCTGACATAGGAACGCTTATCCTTGAGCAAGTGACCACTTGTAATGGAATCTCACTTTTCCCAGTCTATAAGCAAATAAACAGGTATATATTTTCTGTCTGCAAAGGCCACACATGTGTAAGTTAGTCTGACTGTACAGATATTTCCTGTGTCAGTGTGTGTATGTGTTCGTCAGAGAGAGAGAGAGAGAGAGAGAGAGAGAGAGAGAGAGAGAGAGAGAGAGAGAGAGAGAGAGAGGGAGAGGTGAGCCAGGAGGGGCTGAGCGAATCAATGTGCTGTGAGCAGCTCTACTGTGAAATGAAATTTTACAAAAAACAATAGAAAATCAATACCTGGCAGTCAAGGCCACAAATAACTCAGTGCATGTAAAACACTTAGAAGAAGTATAAAAATACTTTAGGTTCATTATGAAACTAGCAGGTCAGAGGATGTCAGCTTAGTAGGTCTTAATCCGGGACACATTTTCGTTTGTTTCATTCGTACTAAAAATAATGTGGCCGCATTGATCGGATGTGATCGAATCTCAAATGCGACCTGTACCTAGAGCTGACCACTTGAGAGACGGTTTTTAATACCAGGTCTGAATGGGGCCATATTTAGAGTGTAGAAAATTCACTAATCTTTTGACGTACTTTTTTGAATTAATACTTGATGCGTCCGAAAGCAAAGTCTCACAGTTGTCCTTAGCTTAAATTCCCATATTATGTTTTTCGGGTTTTCACTTTCCTTTAGTATGTCATATATCATTCTTGTGCATGAAAAAGGTCTTCTGTGTTACACAAGTCTGCCAGAGACTGTGCAGTGTGGAGCCGTGGTATCGAGGTCCCGCCAATACACTCGCTTGACCAATTGTCAGTCTCAGCTGTCAATAATGATGTTTCACTCCATTTTATTGCATTAAATAACTGATTAGAAACCTAATGTATACACTTGGATATTCATCAGTGTGATAAAGACAATGTAAAATGACAGAAATCCTTAAAGATTTGGCATTTTCTGGAACTTTTTAGTTCATGACCTGTACTGTTGCCAGCCACCAGGAGACAATCGAGATGTTTGGCTTCACTTTAAGGGAGCTGTCATCTTTATGGTCCAAGCTGTGTCCCAATTCAGGGGCAGCTTCCTTCAGATGCTACATTTGAAGACCCTTTGCGTTACAGCAGCGCGACTAGGCTGTCCCATTTCGAAGGATCATTCAAACCGTCCGACACGTGCCCATCCATTCCCAAGTATCGAAGGATCCAAACGGGTGGATCATTCCTGGCCCGGCCAATCACAGGATTCATAGCGCGCCAGTGACGAACTTTCTCATGGGCAGCTCCGTTGCTCGTCTACAGCAGAGGGGTTGGAACACGCTGGTGACGCATATAGGAAATCAGCTGTAGATCAGTCATTTCAGTTCAGCATGTGGTCTACATGCCTTTGTCGGGCACGTAAACCTGTTGCAGTAAACCAAAAATATCAGCACTTTAAAGAGTTTTTCAGATGATTTATGGAACAGTTTTAGTTTGGCATTTTAATGAAGCTGCTATTAAACTGTCAAACATTAAATTTCTACTCTGTTCTATTTCTCTAGGGCACTTCCTTCTCCTAAGCTCCTCGTCTGCTGCTGAGGCCTCTGGGAGATGCGAGTTCCACTTAACCAGCCCGGTCTTGCTAGGAAGCAGCAAGCACTGCATCTTGCAGGTGGCTCTGTTTGAGTCCGATCCAGCTTCTGGGAACCTAACGCTCCTGATCAAACCAGTTCTCTCCGATTCAGCTGTCCACTCTGTGGTCCTCAACCACGGGAGGCGAGATGACCGCAGGTCAGCAAACACACTAAAAACAAGCCTACCATGCTTCTGCAGTGCTATTTGTGCGGAATAGTTCCCTCATGATTAATGCAGTACAGCGTGTCCATTTAATTAGTGTCAAAAAGCAAAACGTTGCATCTTTTCTGATTGAAGTGCTTGTCAATTTGAGGTCCAGTCTGTGAAAAGAATCAAAGGGGGGCTTAGATTCTTTGCAATGAAAGATGACACAGGCCTTCAGACGATACAAGGGCACAGAAACTAATACATTTTACAGTGAAATAAAGAAACATTTTCTTACCAGCCATGTGGGACAAAACTGTAGAATTATGATTGTGGGGACAGCAGTCCCCTGTGTATCGTTTATTTCCTATTGATCTAATGCTGAAGTACAGCCGTCTTTAGAGCAGCTAAAAGCATTCTTGTCTCTAGATGCAGACTCCGGAAAGGAATTTGAATATAATTGGTTTGGACAGAAGAGGAATGGATAGGCATATGCATTAAGTTTGTACACCGGCTTTGTTAATGTCTTTGCAGTAATGGACTGAGCAATTACATTATGAGATGGGCAGCTATTCCTCCCAAACTAACTAGTAGATTAGTTTTAGTAACTTCTGGACGCACTCTCCATTCAAAGCACAAACCCTGTGACTCATCTTCTGCTGAGCGCGTTGCCACATTTCACCTGTATAGATTTTTCTCAGAAGTCAACAATGTTAGTTAGAATCAAAAATATTTCCTGCAAAACCGAAGCTTAATGGCCTGGGAAATGGCCCCTAGATTGTATTTATTATCTTCATTTTAGAAACTGTGATAGCAAGAGTGTTGTTTTTGAAATGGATTTGTAATGTGTGAAGTGAGGCTCAGTAAAGCTGCCATCACACAGCCATGGTGGAATTAAAAAATTTGATTGAATGAGACAGACAGACTGCTTTTGTTCCTCCAATTCTTTTTCTCTTGAAAGGTTGAATTGTTTTGTCAATTCGTCTGCCGTAGATACCGGGAGAACACTGTTCTCTACCTTGTTTTGGTTAAAGCAATGGGTGACGTAGTTCATTTGTGCCATAAATCAAGTCGAATCGAGTGAAAGAAAATGTGCTTACCATGGTAACAACAAGTTTAAAAGAAAAATGAAAGAATCTGTCTGTTGATTCTATTAACAGTCTAAAAAAAGTTCACATTGGAAACTGCAGCAACACAAGCGCCAAATTTGAAGTTGTTCAGATTAAAATCAAAGGACAGAGACAGTTTGGCCGGCAGACGAATAAAAAGTCCTTAATTTAAAGCCAGATGTCTAACAAAATTGTTCATATTTAGATATCCACTGCAAGAGTTTTATTGCAAGAGCATAGAAGTTGTGTGGCACAGCTTTGGCAAGTTGTTGCATGAAAAATCGAATGTGACAGGTGGAAAAAAAAATCGAAACAAAAAACAAACTTATCAGGGAGACAGATGGAATATGATGTGTATTAAGCTTTTGGCCCCGAGCAGAGCAGTGAAATGATTTGATGGGCTTTTGTTTGTATCATGTGGTCGACACGCATATTGTGCATGCGACCACTAAAGGAGTGTTTTGTTAGACATTTCTATACACATGGACAATGGTGGTGGTACTATGTTATAAAAGGTAGGTGTTGGCCAGAATAAGAATGAAGATGAAGGCCACAAGATAATTTAAAAACAGGGTTTCAAAACAAGCCAAAAAGACTTTTATGAGGAAGAAAATCTTTTATTTCAACATGTTGCGAAGGCCTTCAGGGTGAATTTATTCATGATTCATGGATATCATGATAAACAACATGACATTTAGAGAACTGCAGCTTGCATGCATCATAACCTCTTTATCTTTCAATTTGCTAATGACTTTACCTATTAACCTTGTTAGCTCAGCTATTGATAGCAGGTGACTTTTGTTGGTTGCTGCTGCGTCTGACTGCACAGGCTTCTACGAAAACATGAACCATGCTGGCAGCAATAGCATGTACTATATTTCAAGACCTACCTTTTTGTGTTATTGTTTTTAGAAATACTGTATATTAAAATGTAACCATACAAACCAAAACCCTCCTTGATGATGAATGAAGGATGTTAATGGCTACGGACTTTATAATACACTTTTCTGTGACTGGTTGATACAGGGCTGAGTGGGTGGTTCTGGAGAGTGTGATTGGCCAGATGGAAGAGCCCTTTGAGGTGACGCTCCTCTACACTTCCTGTTTGTGGGAAGATGGTGTCACTGTGGCTCTGGACTCTCTGGAGTTCATAGACTGTGAATCAGGTGAGTTCATCATGTCCTGCAGATGCACCATTGACATATTTCTCTTTAAGCCAAATCCTTTAGTAGTCACTTCCATTAATATGCATCTTTGACCAAACTGACTGCTGGCCGTTGGCGCACACGTTTAGAAATATCAAGCTTTAATGACTATTTTTTTTAAAGTAATTTAAACATTAACCCAATAGTTGACAAGAATTTGGTTTAGTGTTTTTTCTTTACTGCTCCATCTTTCTTATATTTGTTTAACAAAAATGTCTTAAAATTCTTAGAAAAGTGGAAATATTTTTTCAGTGTTTCATGGTGTAGAACAGTGGTTCTACAACCTGTGGTTTGGGGAACCGCACCTTAGGTTGTTTGAGAGTTCACAAAGAAATAATATTCCTGAATTCAGCAAAACAAAACTATGTTCATGTGTCAGACTTTTCTTTAAATTTTGCTTAATTCTTGTGAGATTTAAATTCCCAGGTCTTTAGGAACTCAAATTGAGAAGAAAAATCAGTTTTTGTGTGAACTACTCACAAACAACCTGTGAAAAGAGATCAGAAGAAGGTACTGCTTTGTATAAATAGGTCTCAAGGAAAAAAATGGTGGGAAACATTGTATTAATAATAATAAAAATAATAATAAATTGCATTTATAGAGCACTTTTCATTGCTAAAAGCAATTTCAAAGTGTTACACAATGTTTGATCACAATATTGTAAGTTTGTATAACTGATGTTATACAATATGTTTGGTTGATGGGATGCAGAACACCAGGATGCAGTTTGCGGAGAATATTTCCACTGTGTTCATTCCGAAGTCTGCATCGACCCAAGCCAAGTGTGCAACTTCCACAATGACTGTCAGTATGGAGAGGATGAGGGCTTCATCTGTGGTAAGATAACATTTCTCAAAAATTACAAATAAATAAATCATAGGATACCAAATGAATGTTGCCTTTAGTGAAAACATCGTCTTGAATTTCTTTAACTTATGACTTCAAATGCACCTTTGTAGGTGGATTTAGAATTTACCCTTTAACGTTGATAGATAATTTTTCATTTGATTTAATCTGCGCCGTTGGACTGATTCTGAAAGTGGGCGTATTAAAGCAATATAAAAAGCAAATGATGTGTATGTGTGGGTGATATCGTTTGTTTGACTGTGGGTGGAGAGTTAAGTGAGGCCACCCCACAGAATAGAAGTCCTAAAGCAAGTTTAAATCCATGATAAATTATTAATCCTTTGACCGGAGGTACCAGATTATTCCATGCTAAGTGCCTCAATACAGCATACTGAATTTAAAGTGCAGCGGGTAACTATTATGTGGTTACATGAAATAGGAAGCCTGAGTGCAGCTTCCGTTCTGGAATACTTTGCATCAAAATGGTCTTATCTGCTGGAGTTTTTTTTCTTCTTAAGATGGAAATCATATTTGATATGTCATGCTCATTCTGCTTTGAATTTTTTAATTTTTTTTTAAGTTTTCATCTCGAGAGCATTTAAAAATATCTAAAAATGAGCTCTTAACGATTTTTTTATGTGATATGATATCAATGATAAATCTTTGAAAAACATCAATCATTTAGCACAAAGAAAAACACTTCACCACTTTGAGAACAAGTAAATAATGAAATCAATTTACTTTAGAATCCTTTGTGGATCCCCTGGGGAAACGGGGCTGGATAACAGTTGAGCTCCGGGTGTTGTTGTTGTTTTTTTACAGTGGTTAATCAGTAAAATCTAGCCTGTATCAGTAAATTACTCATCGTCATGTTGAATGATGGTTCTCACCAGGTAATGTGCAAATCATATAGGTTTGATTCCAGCCTACCTCTTTGCGACATATCATCTCCTCTTTACCTAATCAGATCTACTAAAACAGCAAAGCAAAAAAAACAAAAACTATCGGAACATTAAGGCCAATTTGTTTTTTTCGTGCACTGAAGTTATTTGAGTTAGAACAAAAGATGGTTTTAAGAATTCCTTCAGAGGAACAACACCAAGGACCTGGTTACATAATATTATATCAGATTCATTTTGCTAACGCTTTTGACCAAAGCGACCTACAATCATCGATTTATTTATTTTTTCAACTTTTTTTGACTAACAGTGGCATCTAGCTTTTAACAAAACTCTGACAAAAAAGGTCCTGCCTAGCCAGCAGCACACACTGTCAGGATGGGAGAGGGGACAGACGAACACACACAATCCATCCGAACAGGGATTCTTGAACCAGAAACCAAGCCAAGAGTCTATAATCCCAACAGGTTTTGCCTTTGTAGACTGATTGTTTAAACATTTAATAGCTCTGAATGTCTACTCTTGGTTTAAACCTTAGGTTTTGTCTGTGAACATTTGTTTTTGTTGTTAAAGTGGAAAAACCAACATGAAAACCAGAGAGCCACCTATGGGAGAAAAGCCATTTGAAGCAGAGAAAAAGGGAAAATTGCTATGCATATTAAGCGTAGCCAATACGACACTGAATAGGTCTGCCAAAGACAACAACCGCAGCAATATTGTGAGAGCTGTGAAGAAAACAACAGTCACTGACATCATCACAAACCTCCACAGGGCAATGATGAGTATAAATATTAATATACATATGTGGCTGTAATTAAAACCATTTTCTGCATTTTTATACCAACTCACTTCTTTGATTATGTCTGGAAACAGCCACCTGCAGCAGTTTGGATTTAGGTTGCTTTGAAAGAATGCATCGAGAACAGTATATAACAGGGCGGCTTAGGACAGGAAATGATTATTTGGAGAATGGCTGTTTCCTGTTTGAATTTATATTGTTAAAAACATTTTGTAGGTTGATTGTAACTAGGTCATCAACAAGGACAAATTATATAAATGCATTAGCCTTACAAGACATCTCAATGTGACTTGGAAAATCAAACTTGAGGGTCTCACAAGGCTTTTTCAAAGTCTAACAACAAAATGTCCAGAGCAACATTTGCGGACTCACATACAGCCCCCTTCGGAAAAATTCAGGAAAATGTCAAGAATTCAGCTTCACTGTGAAACCACCCCTTATTGTGAACCTTCTTGAATGAGAAAATGAGTTATGATAATAATGATGAAAGCACAGTGCAGAGCAGCTGGCTAAAAGGGGATATAATTAAATAAAGTGAAGTATTTAATAATTCATTTAGTTAATTTAATAAGTGTCTGACTAAAACTGAAACTAAATCAAAAATCTGTACAAGTTTGAATAAGTCTCTTCCCGCCCCTGAGCATTTTGATTCAGACAAGTTGGTACACTGGCAAAAAGTATGTGTGTGTGTTGGGTGACCCAGGGTGACGAGGATGATTGCCACAGAGTCATTTTTTTATCACCTCATTTTTGTCAATTGCTGAAGATGGTAAAATGATCATTGGTATAGGATACTTAGGTATAATCATGTCATTGCATGGACTGTATGATGGTCAGCCAAAAGTGGGGTAGCGAAATTACTGTGCTCGTCCTAATAATGGGGATGCATTTGTTCCGCCATCCATAAATCCATCATCTATACCTCTTATCCTTTGAAGGTAATGGTGGGGGGGGTACATCCCTAACGTATAGCTGACATATAGAGAAAAACAACCATTCACATTACACACACACACACACACACACACACACACACCAACACACACACACAAACACATTTTCATATTAAGAAATATGGTACCCCTTCAGGCATATTGTATATGCAGGGAGAAGAAAGATGACTTCATAGTGAAATGTGAACGTAATAGCAGCTGTGATGTCTGCTTTAGTGAAATATGATCACAATGTTTCTCTTCCTCAGGTGGTCTTCCGTCTGGCTCACACTGTTCGTTTGAACAGGACACATGTGGTTGGTCTGTGTCCAACCCGCACTCGGCCTGGAGGAGGGTCGCTCAAGATGAGCTGCTGGAGAAAGAAGACATGCAGGGTGTCACTCTGCGGAGTACTCCAGGTTGGCTCTTAGTGTGTTTGTGTATATATGTGAAATGGGTATAGTAATATCTCATTTGCTCATTATATTATTAGTCCTCTTCTCATCTTTTACCATTGCAATGAATTATTGTGTCCGGGAGAGATGAAAGTTAAATACTCATAGTAAATCGCTCAGCCTTTTTCTTTTATTATTATTGCAGACCCGGCCAATGATAGGAATGCCTTGTGAGATTACTACCATATAACGTTACACAACAAAACCTTGAAGAGTTCAACTGGCTTGTTTCAATCCAGCTGCAGAATATATTTGTGCTAACAGACCTTAAACTGTCTCTAGATTTAAGCCAGTGTCACTAACAGCTGCCATTCTTCTGTGTTGATTTATTTCATCTGCTCCATTTTCTCATTCATAGCAATACAACAATTAAGTTGTAGGTTGAACAAAAACTATTCAAACTATTACTGTATATTTATTATTCTGAAGTGCTCTGCTGTGTCACATTTGTTGTGCGCCCCCAGGGTACTTCTTGTTTCTGCAAGTAAGAGAGAGTGATTCTGTTCGAGAGGCATCCATTCAGAGCTCTTCTTTCCCTCCTCCAGTCTCTTCTTCTGCCTGCCAGGTCAGTTATTTAGACTCATACAGTGTTTGATTTATTTAATTTGAGTGTTTTTGTTTTCCTGCCCTTGTCCTGGAGACTGATGCTGAGCTCCAATCATATGAAAAATCCTTTGCTAAATATTTGCTGACCGTTTGTCTTTTCTGTGCAGCTGCGCTTCTCTCTGTATATGCATGGGGACTTCAATGGTTCGTTGTTGGTGGCTATAGAGGAGAACGAGACCACCACTGCGCCACTAGTCTGGGAGAGAAATGGTCAGCGGGCAGACGACTGGGAAGATGTTGCCCTGCAGTTGACTGGCCTCCGTCATGGGTAGGGAGTAGGATAACAAAAAAATCGCAAACTCGATGATTAAGACTGACACTGAAAAACCACAGTCGAAGGAGTGTGTGTATAAAAGTTCCCTCTATTATTCAACTTTGCTTAGATCATTTCAAAGCAGAAGTTCTGTAATGTTATTATAATCAGAAGCATCATAACAATTTTACAATGATGGTGAGGATGTTTAGGATGAGTGCACTCAATACTTAAGATACTTGAGAAAATTGCTGCATCCATCTGAAGAATTTGAATCAACATTTGTTCTTTAGGAGGAGTTGCTTTTGTACACATCGGAAAATGTTGTTGTTCACATAAAGACCATATTGATAATAATTCTCTATAAATACATTAATGGTTTCTGCTTTGCACCAGGTTCCACGTGAAGGTGTCAGCTGTGTGGGGAGAAGGCTCCAATGCTGATGTTGCGCTTGATGAAATTGCATTTGGAGCAACCTGCTTCACTACAGGTGAGCTGTTGCTAACGTTCCGCCAGGAACTGCTACAGACTATAACAGCAATGCCACCATTTGTAATGTAATAAAAATAGTAACTATGAGAAAACTGATTTGAAATTCTTCAAGGTGACATTTCAACTCTGTTTATTTACTATTATTTAGTACTACTACTCTACTATGCCATTCTGAAACCAGTAAAAATTCATTGTTTTATCTCAAGTTAATGTGTTGGTAACACAATGAAGGATTTCATATTTGGATGTTTAATAAATCCACGCAGCTACATTTTTTATACAGTTATCATAAACTTGACCCAACGCTCTCTCGCTGTCAAATTTGTGAAGATGAGTCGAGTCAGTTCACATCAGCCGAAAGAATTCAGAGAAGAAAGAAAAGTTCAGTAACTTGAAAGCAGTTATATCATACGGGTCTCTCTCTTCTCTTTACTTTGAAAATGATTTGTAAGTCAGGTGGAATCCAATTTCTCATTGATGACTGCTGTCATTCTTCAGCCATACAAGCCATGCCCCGTTTCTACAATGAAGAATGAGAGTAAATCTATTTGGCAGCATTCACATGTTGTTGTTGTTGTTTTTGTCATTTTTTACTTTCACAGCCATGTGAAAAGTCTCTTTCTGGCCCAATTATAATGTTCCAGGATGAATTTGACCATTTAGAAGAAATTTGACAAAGGGCAGTGCACTGGACTGCTGGTCTTGTAAAAATGTGAACAGCAATATGCTGAATGTTATCCAGACACTACATTGAGTGAGATCACCAATAAATTAACAAAATCTACTGTTTCTGTAGGCGACATAGTGGAAGAAGAAGTCTAAGAGAAACATATTCATGGGTCCGTCCTGCACACGACTTGGTCTTGTTTTCATCCACCATAGTCTTTCTTTCTTTCTTTCTTTCTTTCATCCTTTCTTGAAATGTTCTCATTTCCTTTGGTTTGTGTCCTTTCTGTATGTTTATCATTTCAAGTAAAAATGTTAATGTGCGACTGTGACTACCTTTTATCTCTTTACTCCCTCTCTACTCAGATATCAACTCTCTGCTGCCCTTGACAGACTTGGAGGATATCTTCAGCCCCCTTCCTGAGCCCTCTGCCTCAGGTAGCGTGCAGCTCTAGTTGAAGCATTCTTTGTCTACCGTGTCATTTTTAATCCACTTTGAACGCAGAATAGGTGGAGAATTGTTGACTGAAGATTTCAGTATGCTTGAAGCTTTATCTACTGTATCTCACAGCTCACTCAACAATCCTACAGTCTCCCACCAGCTCATGTCAGTGTTTTTCTTCTCTTTGTCTCCGTTTTTCTAGAGGTTTCTCTGATGGTGTGGTGGTTCAACTCATGCGGCGCCAGTGGTCCTCAGGGGCCGACCCAGGCCCAGTGTGACAGCACCTACAGGAACAAAAATGTCAATGTTACTGTGGGGAAGGAGAGCCCATTGAAAGGAGTCCAGATGTGGAGAGTACCTGCTACCAACAGATATCAGTAAGTGACAGAGGGCATGGATTTTAGGTTCATCTCTCTGAGCATCAAGGTGAAAGTTTCTCTAATATTTGTCTCATAAGTTAATTATTTATATATATGTACAGTATTTCCTTCACAATCCCATGAAAAGAACCAAACCAACATTTGACTGACCAGTAACTGTCCTGACATAATCTGTGCTATAGATCTTTATTGTTGTCTAAAAATAATACATGAGTGCCTCACAGTGCACTGGGTGATATGGTCCTTTATTACGATGGGCACTGAGCCAGTCTACATGCTCTGTCGTGTTGCCCTTGATATTATATTAATGCATCCAATCTGCAGCTGCATACAGTGCCAGACAAACACTTACTTAGCCTTTTTTTTTTTAAACAAAAGTTTGGATTTGCGAAATGAACATCTCCAATGGGAGATAACGGACTAACATGCTGTTAGTTTTCAATGTTATGTCCTGAAGCCGCCGTGGTTGCCATAGTGCAGGATAAGCCTAAAAGAGTTTCAATGGTGTTTACACTTCTATTCACAGTTCCTTTTCAAGAGCTTAGTCACTGGGGAGAGAAAACATGTGTTAGCATGGTTGCATGACAGAGAGCTGGGCTAAGTGACAATTTAGAGGTGTGACTGAACCAAATTGTTCCGGCCATGCCCAAGATCAAGACCTAAAGCTGTTTGATTGTCTTTGCACAGCGGGTCATGGAACCTCACTACCACACTCACGACATGAAATCAGGCACCATAAAAATAGCAGGGTAATCAGGGGATTTACAGGGTGTTGAATTACTCTGGCCAAATTATACACAGCTGCACTTTCTGCCAAGATCAATAGAGTGTCTTTAGAAGAGGAAATAATTACAGTCATATATAGCAATTTGCTCAAGTGTAGTGCAGTCTATTTATCTAATATAATATGAAGCCTGAGACTGAAAGCAATTTATTTCACAGTAATGCCCTTGTGGTGTAATAATCTCCCCCAGGATCTCTGCCTATGGTGCTGCAGGAGGGAAAGGAGCCAAAAACCACAACAAACGCAACCACGGGGTCTTCATTTCTGCCATATTTCCTCTGGAGAAAGGAGATGTGCTTTACATCTTGGTGGGCCACCAGGGCGAGGACGCGTGTCCAGGGGTGAGTAGGCGAGAGTGAAGTCAGGCTGGTAGGATTAATTGGTGTGTGCAATGTCCCACTGGGCTATATTTGGCCAGAGAGAGAGAGCGTGACCTGAATGAAAAAAATTCTTGCCTGCGGCATCTTTCTCTGAAACTCAAATCTCCTTCTGTCCTGCTTGGTGCAGAGAAATTCTCACACTCAGAAGATCTGCCTGGGAGAGTGGTCAGTGATCGAGGATGACCTCAGGGGAGAGGCTGGTGCTGAGTGGGCTGGAGGGGGAGGTGGAGGAGGTGGCGCAACCTATATCTTTAAGGTGGCAGCACATATACTTTGTGGATTATGTCACTTAACCTCCCATCTGTACTACAATTTCCAGGGTCCTGTTGAAATTGCTCTACTGCTGAGACTGAAGCTTCGTCTCAACGAATAATTTCCCATGTGCAATTGAAAATATTGAAATGCAAATTTATGCATGTGCACCACTCAGCTAGTACGTAGTTGAAGAGTTCTCAAAGCAGTAGCTGTGTGGCTCTCTTGACAGATGGAGAGTGGCGAGATGATTCCCTTGCTGATTGCAGCTGGTGGAGGAGGAAATGCTTACCTGGAGGACCCAGAGTCCAGTTTGGACCAGATACCACTGGAGCAGTACGAAAACAGCACCATACGTCCCAGTAGCAATGGTCAAACTGGTGCTGCAGGTGCGTTATTATATGACTTATCTTACTTCCAATTAGGAGTGTTTGTTTAAAGGGTTGATTCAAACTGTGAAATTTTACTTTTGTCATTTACCTATAGTGGCATGGAGCCATGAAAATAGATTCAGTTTTGTATGCACAGGATAAGATTAAGATTACTCCCGCCACTGTTTTGTCTTTTTCACAACATTGAAAATTTGCATTCAAAAAACCACAACATCTCTTTCTGATTTCATAGAACATGTAGTCAACCACCCTTATAAAGATGGATTTTTTAACCCAAAAGTAATTTCAATTGAAACAGTTTATAGTGAAGTCTGTAAATAATTTTGTTCAGTCAACTTTGTTCAAAAACTTGTTCAGTCAATTGTCAGAAATAAATTTAGAGCATTTTATTGGTAGGGTGGGCTTGAACCAGGGATGTTGCAGTTCATGTTGTGTGCTTTAAACCTCAAGGCCACGAGGTCACCCCAGGTTTTCACTTAAAAAAATATATATATACAATAGTACTTATTATTCATGATGGATCTGAGGAATGGCTGCAGACTCGGGGTCTATACTTTACGATCCCAGTGCTTAAGTGTTCTAGCGAAGAATGTGCTTTCCTGATCAAGCGCTGTAGAGACATAAGCCTCCGATGACAACAGGCTTTTCTCTTTGAAACTGAGTGAACTTGAACTGTTATCTGATTTGAAAGCACATCGGTCATGTTTATAAAAGGCTAGGCTAAAACCTTTTGTTTTGGACGCAATCGAAAACAGCGCACCTTGGACATGCATGTGTGCTGTCACACAGCAGAATGTGCTTGGCCTCTTGATAACGGGATCTATTGGGATTGTATTTTTACTTTCCTGACGGGCCGTTTACCTTTGAAGCAGGACATATTGGGCAGAACAGTCTCTTAGCTCCGGGAAATGCCAGCTGGAACATTCTCAGTAAATCCCCCCTGATCACTGGAGTATCAACACAGCCCATCTACAGTATTAGCTCATCTTATTTAAACTATTGTGGGATTGTCTAGATAAAGATCTGAGTGTCAGAGGAAATGTGTAGCTGTTAGTGGTGTGTACAAGAGTTGTTTGTGTTTGCTGGTGGGTGTTTTTGAACTCTATATACCCAGTTGTCATGGTGTCACATGAGACTTGACCTGCAGTGTGTCATTATTATGGTTAGCAGGATTCATGCTTGAATCTGCTCAGCAGCGTAGATTAGATGCCCCCGATCTTTCGGTGAGTGAACCTGTTGACTCTTAAAATGATTGTTCATTGGCTGTGGCTCAGGAGGTAGAGCTGGACGTCCACCAACCAGAGAGGCGCTGGTTTGATCCCCGGCTCCTCCAGTCTGCATGCTAAAGTGTTCATGGGCAAGACACTCAACCCTAAATTGCCCCTGACTGCTGTGCGTATGAATGTGTGTTAACAGGGGTTACATTCAATCTCAAAACTTTTTGCATTCTTTTGCTACGGTTTCCAGGTTGAACGACACGTAGGCTTGAAACTGCGTGCAACGGGCTTTGATGTACGTTTTCGCTTGTTGGTGTTGCCCAATCAGCAGCAACATATATGTAAGATTTGGAAATTAAAAATTTAAAAAGCAGTGCCCATAATGGATTATACATTTCTCTATAAATACGGAAAGTATTATATAATGAAGTTATTCAATACAATAAGCTAACAGTTATTTAATCTTAACTTATGTTGATCTCCACAAATTTATTTCAAATAATTTCCAAATTTTGATTTAAGCCTAGTTGTTTATAAAACTTGCTTCACGGATAAAATGCATGCTTCCATTTCTGTCAGGGTTAAACACGTATTGAAACCCATATCATCTACCTCAGAAACTTATTCCACAAGAAAGCCAAGATTGTCCTTCTCAGCTGCCATAGTTTCAACCCTTGAGTATCACAACAGGGTGTTCATGTTTATGTTTAAACGCAGTCCAGGTGAATGAGACTTGTAGTGTAAAGAGTTTTGCGTGGTTGTTAAGACTAAAAAAATTGCTATTTAAGTGCAGTCCATTTACCAGTTACCATTGCTGAAGGGTTTCTGTCGTCATCACTGCATTGTGGTCAGGGATAATTACTATACTGTAGCTCCAGCCCTATACTAAATTACTTTTCAAAACAGAGCTTTCACCAAAGGCTGATAAAGTAGGCGACACAATGTAAATTCAGCTTTATATACAGTATAAACATAAATAAAAGCTTCAATGCTTTGAAAATAATGTGTGGCTGACAGCCACTCAAGTATGTACAAGTGGATGGGTGGAAAGTGAGGGGATGTTGTAGGATGTCAAATGAAATGAAAAAAGCAACCTCGCTGTTGAGCCTCTCATGTCTGCCCACCGGTCGCCTATGAACAGCAGCAAAGCTCAAACCCCCACCACTTATTTCTGGGACGTGTGTCTGCTCGCTTCACTCAAATCTCCAGCTGGATGTCTTCCCAACTTTCCATATTCAAGCTCAACAAGACTGAGCTCTTTTCTTGGCAAACCCTTGCTTTCTCCAGAAGTCTCTCTGGACTGCGCTGTCCATTCCATCTACCACTGAAAGCCTTTGCTGCTAATTTATTGTGCGACTCGAGCCAGTGCAGCAGGAAGACGCACGGAAGACAATAGACAGCAATGGTCAGCCACAGATGCTCTAGCATAGCAGGTGACTGTTGACGTGGTGTGGTCCTGTCACGGTGAATGATAACATGAACACGGCTACAGGACTGCCAAAGACTCCTCGGACACTTACACTTAAAAATATTTTCATCATCAGGCATTTTCTGTACTAAACATGTGAAAATAGTTGTATAATGTCTTCGGTGGCTCTTGAAGGAGAGTAATCTGATATTTGGCATCTACAGATTTATGACACAACACCAGTGTTTGAAGAACTGAGCGTTCATTGATTTGAAGCCTTTTTTCGAAAGTTCCTTTCCTGTGAATCCCCACTGACTTTATGAAAGTACAGTGCTTATTAACTGGAATACCCCATTAACATCACCCACTGTCTTAGTCACATCGCAGCTGCAACACAAACCTGCAGCTTAGTTTCAACAGCAACCATTAAATACGTTTCACTGTGGAAACTCAGGTTTGCCTCAGGCAGGCAATCTGCCTATCCTATTGATGTTGGTTTTTTTAAACAAATCCCACATGGTTACCAAAACACTGTGGATGGCCTCAGAGGCTTTAATAGTGTTTCATTTAGAGTTCATGTTTGTTTCCCTGAAGGTGGAGGCGGAGGTTGGAAAGACAATCTGAGTCCTCATATGAGAGCTGGAAAGTCTCTGGTGGAGGGTGCAGAGGGGGGGTCGGCATGTCCTCTGGCCCTGTCCAAGCTCAACTGGTCCACCTTTGGGGGTTTTGGAGGAGGAGGTGGAGCCTGCACAGCCGGAGGTGGTGGAGGAGGGTACCGAGGTATCCACATTTCATTTCCTTTTATTTCCGTTCTGCTCATTTGTCGAGCTCTCTCTTGTCATTTCAACAAAGACAACCCTGTTCACTGGAGGAAGAATCATCTATGTTGTTGTGTGCATGTATGTCTTTTCTATGGTATGTGTTACAGTCAGCTTATTCCTCAGGCTTAAACGATTTCCACTTAAAAACATTTTGCAGTGTGTAAATTGTCACTGTCAAATTCTTGTACAGTTTTATAATTTCACAAGTTACATGAAGGACCTTGCAATTACATTTTGTAGCTTGTTGCTATGCTGATCATACATGGTAATATTTCTATTATTAATATTATAATTACAATAATTTGACATTTTCTTGTAGTTTATTTCTACGGTTTTATCCTTGAGCGACATAACAGCCTGCCAGAACCAGCCAGATGGAACAGGTTCATTGTAAGATCAGTCCAATCTAATCACAATATGGTATCTTTCAATCTTCTGTCACCAAGGTGAAAACAAAGGCTGTAAAGCAACCTGCTGTTTTGTTTTAGGTTTTTTTTGCAAAAGAAAACTGTCGAGAGTGGAGACAAACTGATGAGTATAGAGCAAATGTCTTGACAGTCATTAACTGTCGTAATAGGATCAAAAAGGTGTTCAATTGTTGAACGTGAATTCTGTGACAGGAGGTGATGCGGCGCTGACAGATGAAATCACAGCTGACGGTCAGAACGGAGTCTCATTCATTCATCCAATGGGAGAGATCTTCCTGCAGCCTCTGGCAGGTGAGACTCAGAGTCTGACACAACATGAACATATAATTACAATGAAGGTGATGAAGATTAAGCTATTCCAGGTGAGAGTAATTTAAGGCGGAATATGATATGGACTTCATGCTGTATGTGGTTACAGTAAAAGCCCCAGGAAAGCCAGACAAGAAGACAAGAAAAAAGTAATGACATACACAAAGCAGCTAAGTGGGGAAAAGTAGAAGGAATTGAAATACTGATGCAAGTTTCTTAGCAACAGCTTGAGTCAAAATAAAATAAGCTAAAACACAAACTGAACACCTAGTAAAAAAGGAAATTGATATGATTGGGGTATTGTTTTTATTAACCTTGAAGATCGGTTGAAAAACTACAAGCTCAGTGAACGAACGCCACCTTGCATTTTATTTTTTGGTATTAATATGGAAAGTCTCGGTCATTATTCAAATGATACAACTACAGCCTACATGATATAGGTGCATGATTGCTGTGAATCTCTTTCCATAACAGACAGTGTTGAACGTTGCTGATCCCAAAGCACAGACACTTTGTTGGTGTGAAGATTAAATCCTGAGTTCTGTTTGCTTAGTTCTCCAAGCTATTGATCCAGTCTGTGCATCACTGTGTGTGTGTGTGTGTGTGTGTGTGTGTGTGTGTGTGTGTGTGTGTGTGTGTGTGTGTGTGTGTGTGTGTGTGTGTGTGTGTGTGTGTGTGTGTGTGTGTGTGTGTGTGTGTGTGTGTGTGTGTGTGTGTGTGTGTGTGTGTGTGTGTGAGAGACTATCTGTCTGATCACTCAGGCCTACACATTCACATATACACATATGAAGTGGTGTTTGGGGTTTTTTTCTGGTTAAACTACCAGCCATCTGATTCTCATTATTCAGCGGGAGGAAAAGGAAGGCAGTCGGCTAATTCACAGCCTCATGTAGCCTGTTGCCTTGGGCGCCAGCAGACAGACATCAATTCTCATGTGAAAGACCCTTTTGTTGTTTCTGCGTGTGCTGCCGTGTCACTGCTCCCCAACACAATGACGGCCTCTGGGCCATGAGACACATTCAAAGGCGGAGCTGACAAAAAGAGATGTTATCGTGGTTGAGTTTGAACGACAAATATATTTTTCTGTAATGTAATAAAACATCTTCTCAGCTCTGACTGAGGGATGTGGTTTAATGTAATGGTACATGCCTGCTACGTCACCTCCTATTTCACGCTAACAATGGAGCGCTGTTTCGCCAGAATTTAGAGTATGTGCAAAAGTGTACAGCCTTATGTATAATTTAGACCATAATTTTGAACCAATGATGGTATGGAAGCATCATATAATGCATTATGCACTCGGTTGACCTCATATACCTGAGCACAGAAAGTAAAGTGTTCAGAGACTCAAGTACAAGGCTGGTGATATTCTGTTGTACATCTCACGAAAAAAACAACAGTGAGTAAATCTATCTCTTAATACTCTCCGACTTCTCCAGCCTGTTTTTAACTCTGTCCCATTCACGCCTACTGAAGACATAAATCTCTGAGAAGAGGTCATGAATATACTTTCATTTAAAACAGCTCAGCTCTGTAATGTATAGTGCAGATTACTCTAATAGGAGTGAATAATCCATTTGTGAGGGGCCTATTTTTAGCTATAGGATGATGTGCGTATGTGAAATGGACTCAAAATAAACTTCAGCGTCCATGTTGCGCACAATAAACAAACATTTGTCAGCTACTGTGAATGTGTGGCTCGTGGATTTGTTGTTAATAGGTTTTGGACTACAAGTGAATCTCCTTAGCTCAGAGGAATACGTAATTTCAGACATTCTGGCAGGCCAGACAACACTTATTAGTCAGATCCATTTATTGTTGGTTTTGGCCTCTTCGTGAGGTTTGCTGAGAAGAGCGAAACGTAATATCACCAAACCCTGTTGGAGCATCCTGCGAACGTAATGATCCCTCTCTCAAACAAATAGTTTGTGTTTCATTGCAAGCATGTGTTTATGTGTGCATTTATAACTGATCCCTGTAGCGATGGAGAGTCATGGGGAGTGTGAGATCAAGGTGCAGCTGAACTGCAGCCACTGTCAGATGCAGAGCTGCAAACGTGAAGAGGATACTCACCTAATCCTCTGCCTTTGCGACGAAGACGAAGTCCTGGCCAGTGACAATGTGACATGTATTGGTACTGTAGGTAGGTAATCACCCTCCAGACGAACAGTACTGTGTCTATTGGATAATAGCCATAATGTTTTAGCAACTTGTTTTAATCTCAAACAATAGATGCGGCAGATGAAGCATCTGAAGTCTTCATCTCTCTCTCTCCCAGCAGCTCCTCAGGGCCCAGCTCCACAGGGCCAGATGTCGACACTGCTGATCCTGGCAGTCGTGGTCTCCACCATCGCAAGTGGCTTCACGCTGATCTGCGCCAGCGTCCTCCTCAGTAAGAGACTCCTCCAGTTCTGTGTGCAGTCTGTGCCCTCCACTTTCCACCGGCTGTGAGCTCAGCTCGACATGCCGATGCTTCCAGATGTTACTGACCGCAGGAACAGGAACGCCTCTGATAAGTGTTGGTGATGTGTCCTCCACTGCGGAAAAGATATGTGTCTAAATTTTCGGATGCTGACACGATATAAATTGACCACATATGAACACCGGTTATTGGTAGAACTTGTTTCAGGTGATGGTCCTCTGTCTCTGGCTGTATGTAACATGCAGTAGAAATAAGCCCAAAGAGTGTGAAGCCAGGTTGTACTTCAGATGAGAAGTTAGATGGAGGAGAAGATTGCAGTTAAAATAACAAGTTGTCTATATTTTGTATTCTGTCCCTACCGGAGGACGACTGCTCTCATGGAAGCATGAAACACTAGAGATGTACTCTAAACTCATCTGAACATATGACTTTAATATGAAAATATATGATTCACTATTACAAAGGAGGAAGCTTTGGCATTTAATTTGGAAGTTTCTCTCAGTTGTAGTGGTTAACTGTGAGATTAGAGCAGTACATGTTGAGCGTTATGAAAAAAAAAAGAAATCCCGATCATATAAACACGAAGAGAACTGTGATAAATGATTATCCGTTCAGACATATTGAGAAGCATTTATTTGGACCCATGGGCATGATCTCTATGATAAGAGTCTTATATCAGCTGTGATACAGCTAAATGCTTTTTACACAAAGCACTGTGATACACAGAACTGAGCAGAGGTGGAGCAACGAGCCTCTGTTTCGGAACAATGAACTGAATAGATTTGCTCTGTTGGTCGCAGGTTCTGGTTCATCTGAGACAAGACGGTCAGACATGATGTAAAATGCTCTGCTGATGGTTATTGCACATGCAAACTGCTAAATATTTGAATAATTAGGGAATAGACAAATCACCAGTTTGTGCTGGTAATAACACTCTAGGAAAGAAACAGAAAGACAAGTGAGGGACAAAGCGAAAACCCAAATTATACTGTTTGAAATCTAACACTAATTTTGTATAGTATCTCATGTTGCATTAGTATTTATCTTAGTCTAAAAAGCTGCTAGGCAAAAATATACTGTTAAATGTTGACTTATATACTAAACCTTGTTTTGTGAACCACAGACACTTTATATAAATACAGTTTTTTTTTCTACAGTATTAACACATATGAAGTCATTGTGCAGTAATATAGGACAGTGAGGGATTATACAGCTAATTCTTGTCTTTTTGCACCTTTGTCACCTTTTTGCATCTGCTGCAGATTATCTGGAAGGGAATCCTCACATATTAGGGTCATTGAGGACGTTTGAAAAATAGCAGCTTCTCTCTCCGTTGCCCTCTCCTTCAACTCTCTGGAAGGGCCTGAATATTAAGTGGAGTTCAACTGCGGAAGATTTTTTCTGATTTATTTTGCTCTTTCTTTTCCCGCAGTCAGTTTTTGGTGAATCTAAACGTAGGGCCTCTGGAGGAGAATCTGCACAACGCGGACTTCCTGTGAAATATCAGTTACATTTCAAGCTCTCTGGGCTCGAACACAGACTGACAAGATAATCAGGCATGACATAAGCGTTTAGACAAAATTGACAGAATATTAGGAAAGGCTCATAGATAAAAGGAAGATTGAGTTGTTTTTCATATTGGCAGTAAGAAGTGAGCAGCTGATCATAAAGCAAAATATCTTAACAAGCTTGGGGGGAAATGAAAATACATCTATCAACTTGAATGGCACTGAGTAGAATGCAGTCCTCCGCCAAGGCACATAAGTCCCCTTATGAAACCACATTTAATTCTGTTAGATCTGGATTTTTATTTGGATTTGCACTTAATTGAACACGCTCATAGATATCAGACTCCTTTTTTTATCAAGATCCATTTTTCCTAAAAAAATACATCTCCCAGTTTTAAAGTGAGCAAATATTCCTAGATCCCTTGTTCCATCCTCCCTCCAAGTTTCATGAAAATCCGTTGAGTCGTTTTTGCGTCGTTTGACAAACAAACCAACAAATACACAGGTGAAAACATACTGAACCCTCCTCGGTGGAGGTAAAAAGACAGGATATTTGTTTTAATCGTGATGGCTAATGCATTTATGAAATGCACATTCAGAAAAGACACTTGGTTTATTTTCATCAGTACAAGTAGCAGAATATAGTGATGAAATGTAACATGTTTCTTCTCGTCCTTTTGCAGACAATCAAACCTGAACTATAATGGGGCACTGTCCTTTCAGGAAGATGGTCAGAGTTTAGAAAAATAGAAAATGCATTTAAGTGAAAAAGGACAGGTTGGCAAATGTCAAGGTCAGTCAGACCGGCAACTGTTAGTGATCAGATAAATGGTCTTTTCTGAACAAAGAATAAACAGAAAACAAAAGAAGATATCAGTGTGTGGAACAACATCGTTTGAGGTGATACTAAACATATTCATACTCTGCGTGATTAGAGGGTAATCAGACAGCAGCGGTGTGTAACTGCGGGACATTGTGATCCTATAATTACCAGACAAAGTGCAGAAAGTATGACTTCTAACTAACTGCATTGTGTATAATTCTTTGAATTTGCAAGTGAATAAATTGAGTACTAAAACAAAGACTGATGACGTGTGTAATACCTTATAATGCAAAAGGAAGATAAACAACCTCCTGATATATATATATATATATATATATATATATATATATATATATATATATATATATATATATATATATATATATATATATATATATATATATATATATATATATATATCAGGAGGTTGTTTATCAAAAAAAAAAGGCAGCAAAACACACACATACTCACACACGCACGCACGCACACACACACATGCACACACACACACACACACACACAAACCCACCCTTCAGCTTAATGGTGTCTCTTCACCTGAGCTCTCCCCCATGCAGGGAGGTAGTCTGTTCCCTGGGCGCCCCATCTCCTCCATCCCCTCCTCCTTCCACCTCCTCCTCCCCCCTCCCCCTCCCCCCTCCCCTCATCTCAACCAACCCCCCACCACCTCATCCCAACCCCCTGGTCCTTAGCGTCTGCACTGGGCGATGGCTCGACGGCACCTCTTACCTGCACGCAACACCCCCTCCCTGGCAGACTACCAACCTGTATCGGGGACGTGGGCTGCCTCCGCGGCGGGTGAGTCCAAACTCACTGGCACAGACAGTCTAGGAGCAGTAAAGAAGGAGAGGACATCCCACATGCATCCCACAAAATGTCTTCTTAAAAGGGAACTCCACCAATTTTACACTGAACAGTTTGCGCACAGGTCTTGGGGAGTTGTAGAAAGCACCTTGTGGATTCAGAGGGAGCCGTGTGAAATCTCCTATGTTGCCTCAAGTGATGTCACTTGAGTCAATATTGGTTGGGGCTGAAGTGAAAATGAAAGAGAAATCTGGACAGGAGGGGGTTCTAAGACAAAAGTGATGTTATAAGACTGTGCTTGAGGCTAGCATCTCTAAGCTACATTAGTTACAAGTGGCATTAACACACTTCAATATACAAAATTTTTGCATTGTGGCTGATGAAGGCCGCAGCAATTTAAAGTCGGTGGAGTACTTTTTTTAAGTGCAAAATTTAAGCCTGTGATTCACTTTTTACAGCAGTTTTTCCACTGACCACAGAACAGCATGAACCACTGAGATGCTGCTTGACCCCTCCTTGTGTTACCGCTCCTATCTTTAGCAGATAGACACGAAGTTGCTTCTACACCTTACATGCAAGTGTGCTATCCTGGTCAGGGTTCTGATTTTTTTTTTTAAGTTTCCTTAGACTGTTTGTAATAATTGGCTTGTTTGTCCCTGTGTCTTGTCTTTGTCTCCAGTGTGGTACCGCAGGAAGAACCACCTGCATGCAGTGAGAGGACGTCTGCAGAGTCCAGAGTACAAGCTGAGCAAGATCCGCTCCTCCACCATCATGACGGACTACAACCCCAACTACTGCTTTGCGGGGAAGGCTGCCTCACTCAGTGAACTGAAGGAAGTGCCGCGCAAGAACATCACACTTTTCAGGTACTGGGGTCAAATGGTCAGTTTGAGGTTCTGCGGACTGCTTGTGCTGATGTCCATATTTTCTGTAAGTAGTAGACCTTTGTACTAATATTTAGCCTTCAGTTGTAATTTTCACTGTTCTGTTTTTTCAGAGCTCTTGGTCATGGCGCATTTGGTGAAGTCTATGAAGGGCAAGTGTTGGGGATAAATGATGATAACAATCCCATGCAGGTGGCCATAAAGGTAAGATCACACACTGTGAGGCACATGAGGACCAGATACACTTGAATGCTGGATGATAACATCTCACCGTTTTTTATGTTCATTATATATATTCCACTCAACACTCCTGCTTGCCAGAACGAAAAGTTCACATGTGAATGTAAAATTGAAAAGACAGGTTTTTTGATACATTTATTTGAAGAAAGGTATACTTTTCTTATTAAATAATATGTAAATGTAAAGATGTGGGGGGTTTGTGTAAAGAATCATTGTCATGTAAAGATAAAATCCCATGCTCCAAAATCACGACCGCACAAAATGACTCTCTCACGTTCTCCTCCACAGACTCTTCCAGAAATCTGCTCTGAACAAGATGAAATGGATTTCCTCATGGAGGCACTGATTATGAGGTATACCTTACTACTCACATTGTGAACCAGTGCAGGTTCACAATATGAGTCAGGCACTCAGAAATCAAACCACCACTATAGTGTAGCTCACGTATTGGCCTCAGAAAACAACTAACTGGTTGTTTCAGCTGATAATAAAAGGGACCCGCAATGATTTCTGCAGGGAGATAATCCCAAAAAAATAACCATAATACAGTTTGTTTAATTCTAGTTTATGACCTGGGTGATGTTAATTGTTAAATGGTGTCACTCATCTGTTAGAAATTTTGTGTCATAAGAGAATGTTTTGAGGCAGAGGGGGGAAAAAAATGAAAGATCAGGGAAGCTTTACGAATTTAGATGAGATCACAGGTCACACATTTAACATTCGTATCATCTCTTCCTGTGCTGAAATTCTGGAAAGTCAACTTTGCTTTTTGCGTACTGCAGGACAAAACTGTTGAAAGTGTTTACTTAACATCAGAACTACTTTTTTCTCTGTCTCACATGTAGCCAGTATATAAATTCAGCCACTATCCACAATTAGACACAGAATGGTAGTCATGCTAACCCAAGTGTTGTTCACGGTTTGTCTACGCAGTAAGTTCAGCCATGAGAACATTGTGCGCTGCATCGGCGTCAGTCTCAACATCTTGCCACGTTTCATCCTGCTGGAGCTTATGACCGGAGGAGACATGAAGAGCTTCCTGAGACAGAACAGGCCACGAGCTGTACGTCTCTACTACACTTTTCTATGCAGATGCGTGCGCGCGTGCCTGGGCACGCTGGTTTGGTACATTAAATTGAACTGTGCTCTGTCCAGGGTCAGACCTCATCTCTCACCATGCGGGAGCTGCTGCGGATGGCCAGAGACATCGCCTGTGGTTGTCGCTACCTGGAGGAGAACCACTTCATACACAGGTCAGGATTATTACTCAAATTAAAACGTTCATTGAATATGAGGATCAGCAACACAAAAATAAAATGTATCAGGGTTGCAGAGAGGGTCGGAGAGAGTAATTATGATATCATTAGGACATGCTGGTTTGGTTTAGTCCAAGAATTTATGGCTTGTTGGGTTTTTTCCATTTTAAATAATATCAAATATGATAAAACCTGAACCAAAAATAGTGATTGTTGAGAAATGTCACAACACTTCCAGAATTTCACTATATACATATATTTTTATTTGGTCCGACTGAGCTGGTCTCATTGCATGTGTCCTTAAATCAATCTCTTTTTGAATAAATCCGTCATTACTGAGCAAAATTCATGAGAAAACAAAAAATGAATTTAACTGAAGTGCTTAAATACTAATTGAGTGTTAGAGTTTAGTGCCATTGTGAGGTTTTTGTAACAGCGACTGGGTTTTTTCAGAGACATTGCTGCCAGGAATTGCCTGCTTACGTGCTCTGGACCGGACCGAGTGGCTAAAATTGGAGACTTTGGCATGGCACGAGACATCTACAGGTCTGTATACTGAATGTGCACCTTTTGAAGTCCTCACACAGGATGATTTACGCTGATGTGCCTCATGAGTCTAGGCAGTCCTTTACTGTGGTAAATGTGGGTCCAGTTAAAAGGCGATCTAATTTCCCCCATGGGAACAGTCTCTAATATGTGCTTACAGTATAGAGTTTGTGTCCATGTGGTGTTTACCTTCTCTTGTAATCTGATGACAAATGGACATTTCTAAACCTGGCAGCGCTGCTTTTCTTTCCCCAGAGCCAGCTATTACAGGAAAGGTGGTCGTGCCATGCTGCCAGTTAAATGGATGCCACCGGAGGCCTTCATGGAGGGAATCTTCACCTGCAAGACTGATACATGGTACAAAAACAGAACACATACTGTATACAGGAAGGCTCCAAATTAAATACACAGAATAAGAAGAGCTGTTCTCAATTCAAACATTATTTCATGTTTAAACAATGTCAAAGAGCCAAGCTCTCCTCTCGTGTGTCATATAAAGTACCCCTCCTCCTAATTGCGGCTAATTTAAAGGCCTTTTTGTGGTCTTGCTGAAGTGATTTTCGCAAATCAAGTAATTTAACTTTTGAACAAGACCAGAAAGACCTACAGAAAGTTCAATGTCTAAGGAGCAGTTTATCAAGTGAACCTCTTAACAAGACAGAACAGTATCAGTATACAAGAGCCAGCTGAGCGGTGTCCAAACCACTTCTCCAATGACAAAAGATGTCAGATATTTAGCAAACAACCAAAATTCCACTTAAGAAGACTTGAAGAAAGGTTTGTTTACGTTTAAACTCTGCAAACGATCTGGAATCCAAATTATTATGTGGGCATGGTGGGCAGCACAGTCAAGCTCGATGGTGGGAATATGTGGAGGATCAGCTACACTTGAACCACAAAGAAGTATCGCTGAACTCTGCAGAGGGACACTGTCGCTTAAAGCAGTTTGGAAGAGGGATTGTTTTCCATCTGGATTGTCATCTGCAACAAATGAAAATAAACAAGTGCCCGCTTGTGTGGCTTTCCATCCACTGACCAGATCTTAACCCTTAGGGAACAACTCTGAGAGATTCATCACATCACACTACTTTGTCTGTGAAGTTCAAATCTAGTGCTTGAATTATATAAGACTTTTGAACTGAACTGATAAATATATAAATGTCCACAATGGATTCTCTTTAGATTACATTTAGACATTTAAATATAACTGCAATTTTTATTTAGATTAGTGGAAAAATATGTATGATTTAGTTCAGGCAATATAAGTAGACTATTTGTTTCTGAATTACCAAAGTAGAAACCACTAATGGAAATAGTGGTTTCTGCTTTGGTAATTCAGAAACTTCCTGGAAGTGCACTCTTGGAACCCACCGTGCATGATTGACTGTAATTGCTGGTCAGTTAGAAGTGGGACTCTTGCTTCTTACTGTAACTATACTGCAGGCAACAAACATTAATTGTGTTAGGAGGAAGACCACAATAAAGACTACTAGGGTTTTTTTGTAGTTGGATGCAAATTTTGATTTTTCTTTTTATTCAACATTTGGTTCATGCCAGGACAAGATGACATCTTCCCTTGTTTATGGTATTTGTTTGTATACTTCTTCTGGTATTGCCAGTCTGAGGCCCATGAGGGCAGGAGAGGTTTGGGTGCCACCCTTCCTCAAGTGAGCCGCACTTGTCAGTTGTTGATCTGTGTCTCCCCCTGCAGGTCATTTGGAGTGCTGCTGTGGGAGATCCTTTCCCTGGGCTACATGCCCTATCCTTGTAAAACCAACCAGGAGGTGCTGGAGTTTGTCACCAGCGGAGGCCGAATGGATCCTCCAAAAGGCTGCCCAGGGCCTGTGTGAGTATTGACAGGAAATGCATCAAACTGCACCAGCCTGGATTTAAATTCCAAAAGAGGCAGAGAACTGAAATAATTTTAGCTCTTCAGCTGCCTGGATTTGCAATTCTTCACAGTGCCTGGCAGGGTTTTCTCAGTCTAAATATTTCATTCATTCCCTGCAAAGTCAGACTGCTGGGATAATACAAAACTTTGTGGAGTCAAACCTTGAGTGGACTTGCTCTGTTTATTAAAGATTATTCGTCCAACACTGTTGGTAAGTTGGAATCACAACTTCACTGAATACAAACACTTTTACAATTTATGATTTTAGAAACCAAAAATTCTTGGTTGAACTTTCTGAAAGTTTCCTCTGCTTCTTTTTTTCTCCTCAAAGTCATGAATAAATGGGGACAAGTACATTTATTATCATATCACCATTTGTCCAATTGCATTACATTTACAATGCAGTCTGTGTTTTGTAAATCTTAACTATATATATGTTCATATATATAATTTGTGTGGTACTTTGTAGCTATCGGATCATGACCCAGTGTTGGCAGCACTGTCCCGAGCACCGGCCCAACTTCTCAACTATCCTGGAGAGAATTAACTACTGCACTCAGGTATCCTGTACTTCCCTTATTATTTCCTCCTTATTTTCTTGCCTCGTACGCAAAATATCGATTTTTAAATATCTGCCCATCTGAATGCTCTTTATCAGGACCCAGATGTGATCAATACACCCCTACCAGTAGAATATGGGCCCAATACAGAGGATGACGGCAGGACAGCAATCCGCCCCTCTGACCACACCTCCACCAGCCTCTCGCCATTCCTGGTGTCCCACTCCGTTTCCCAGGATTGCTCCAACCAGCTGGGGCTCTCCTCTCTGGGCCTAGGTCCATCTCCTCTTCCGCCACAGCCCACCAAACCTCGTCTGCTCCTCCAGAGAATCCAACCTGTCCACCATGAAGTGACATCATGCCACGAGGCGCTGCAGCCGTCCTGGGCTGAGCCTGTCCCTGCCCCTGGTTTGTCAGCAGCAGCAGGAGGGCACTGGCTCCATCCTGAGCCTCCACCCCACAGACCTTGCTCCAGAAACAACTCCTCGTCTGGGAGCCAGAGGCTGAAGAACAAGACTAAGAACCTGTGGAACCCCACATACGGCTCCTGGGTTTTGGAAAACTTCAGAGGGAAGAAAACGCTGGCTCACACTCAGTCCATGCCACTCTCAAGCTCCACATCTTCCACCACCAACACTTCCTGCAACCCAGCTATAGAGAGCAACGAGGCTGGGTGTGACAGCGCCAGCAGCACTCACCTCAACCCTTCAAGCCCTTGCTCTTCCTCCATTCCATCCCCTTCTTGCCAGCCCCAAGCTGCCCAGAGTATATCCTCGCATAAGACCTCAGCAGGTGGAACCACAAAAGCTGGCATCGACCTGGTTAAGCTCCAGAGTTTCCCCTGTGGCAACGTCAACTATGCCTATGACGAGCAAAGCTACGAGGCAGAGAGCCTGCCCCTGGTTATGCCCAAAGCCTCAGAAGCCATCACAAACACCAGCTCTGCCCCGAGTGTCTCTTCAGGGACTGGCTTGGGATTGGCATTAGGCCTCCACACCCCCTCATCTTGTATGCCCAAACTGCTGCTGAAGCGTCACGCAAGCTACGGCCACGAAGACGTGAGGAGACACACCAAAGCTGCGAAACCCACACGTGACCGAGACTCAGGCTTTTCTCTGTCTGAAGACCTCAGCGTTACCCCAATCTGAGAAACGGTTCACTGTAACAGGGATTTGGATTTGGATTAAACTAAAATGTCGCCAGGAGCCCATTTTCTCACACGCTAATATTCACGCTCTGGATTTCTAGAACAAAAAGCATGACCACAGGGTTCTCCGCCACAGTCTGAGAGACACCACAACGAATCATTAGAGCTCCTGGAATGCTGGAAAAACACACATACTCTCCACTGCACTGTGATAGAGCGAGCCAGTGCTTGATTATTTTCCTAGCATCTGATCTGACTGGTAGCTGAACACTGAAGCTCAAGCACTGGACGACACGCAGCCCTGCACTTCCTCAATGTCTACGCTGTAGGTGCAGCCTGTCATAAATAACTGCTGTAGTTGTACTCATTTTTTTACCCACATAGTGTTTTTTCTTGTTGTGTCTTTTTTCACAACAGCTTTGGCAGTAGTGTATGTGAAATCATTGTAAACAATTGTTTGGAATTATTTTGTATTCAGTGAAGACCAGCAAAAACAAGACTAAAAAAATATTAAGCCATTGGGAAGAGAATCTCAAAGAATGTGCTTTATTAGAAGTTTTCATTTCAGCAGAGTTTGTAGAAATAGTCAAATATAAACTTGTAGTACTAGTTACCTGATTTGCTTTCATCCCAAATAATGTGAAAACACATCCTCCCAAACTACTGCAATAACCTAGATAATGTCATAGAGGAAGATCTTTTGCCCGGAGTTTTGATTCTTGACCTTGGAAAACAAAAACTGTCACCATGGTGTTCACTTACGTGGTGTTTTTTAAGCCTTCAGCCCCATCTCCTGGACTTCCTTTTAAGATGAGGTTGCTCAGTTGTCATGGAGATGGTTCGGTTTGTTATCATCACATGGCCTAAGAATGGAATTTAAGTAATGCGATCACAGAAGGAGATTGTAAGCCTTGTTTGTTGACACAAATAGCCTCATTTATCCCCCTCTGACTGATGGTTGAATGTTTTTTACTCTCTCCCCGTCGACGCTGTGAGCGACCTCAGCTTTTGTGCTCACAGCGTGCTGATATTGTCTCATGGGTTGTGTTTGTGAGAAGACGTGTCTCACTTGTGTCGGTACTGAAGATATTAAGCTACAACCAGCAGCTGCTTTGCTTAGCATATTACGACTGGGAACCAGTTACACAATACCTACCAGCACATTTAAGGCACACTAACTCTTAACACCATTTGTTGTTGTCTGTCTTTTACATTGGTCCCCCCCCCCTCCTTCCAGTCTTTGTGCTAAGCTAACTGAATGTTGGCTGTAGCTCACACTGTGTACATCAATCAATCTTCTCATTTTACTCCCAGCAGAAGACAGCAAATTGTTATATTTTCCAAAATGTGGAAGAATTCCTTTAAGGCAGTGAATGGTTTGTGCTTAGCACCGACTCTTTGTGGCTTAAAATGTCTGGGTGGATGTTCTGTGAGTCACTTCTTTTTCCCCACCAAACCGCAGAAATCTCGATTTGACTTTGATTTTGTCCCCGTATCTACTTGGACCGCAGGGGGCTTCGTGAATGTCCAAACATTTAGAATTTGACGACCTGACCTGTGAACATATTGCTATTGCTATTTTTGTACTCACTTCCTTACACTGGACTAACCAATTACATTTGTAGCCATTTTGTCATTTATTTGACATTTTCTGTATCCATTTATTGTTTGTGATGAATATGTACTTCTAGTTAATCACTGCCATTCGACACACGACTCTGCAGCTGCTGGGGTAGTTGTTTACTCAGCAAGGGGAGGTATTCAGCTTTGAAATGCCAAACATGCTGCTGCAGGTATCTCAGTCTTCTATGATTAATCAAAGATTCAATTGTGAAAATCTCTGTTTGACGATTTTATATTTTCAGGTTATTCTTGTTTAATCCATTTAATAGTTGTACTCCGATATTTGTCTGTGTTTTGAGCTTAAACGTTTTGATAATTTATTTTTCAATATGTTGAACGAATAGTTAAATTTACAGTATATAAGGGTTTTATTAGCTTTCTGTATGTTTTTATGTTGAGGCCTGCTGATATTAGTCAGGGTTTAGCTTATATTCTCCACAGTCCACTTGAAAATAACATCTTCAGAAAAGGTAAATTACTAAAAGGAATAGTTTTCTGTCTTTGAGCCACACAAATGTTGATTACAGTGGAATATATTTTACAGAGAAAAAAAACATGTTTTGCTCAGTGTATATTTTTTAAGGCCTGGTAGATTGACAGTCAAAGTTTTTTTCCCCTGTATTCTTTAAGTAGCTGAGGGTGTTATGCCTCAAACAATAGTGCAAAGACATTCTATGCAATATGGTCTTTCACACTTTAATCATACCTAACTGTGCCCCAAATAAATCAGCATATATTTATCTCATTTGTGTAAGTTTGATCATTTACACACAGTTTACTACCAATAAGAAGAAAGGTACAGGCGTCAGTCCTGACAAATATATGAAATACCCATAAATAGTGTTTTGCTATGGAAAACTACAAAGAAAACTGCACTGTCCCCTTTAATTCCATGTATATTTTTCATCAATTTCATACGTTCCCAGACAAATAAATTGTGCTGCATCTGTATCTGCAAACACACAAGAAATGAAAAATATTTACAGGTTTGATTACACAAATAAAATCAATAAAAGAAATATAAATTGATAAACAATACAATACAAAATAATAAAGTCTTATCATTATGAAGTACCATACTGAGAATGTGTTATAGTCGTAGTCCTATAACTTTGAGGACTATGCCCAAGGTTCATAATGAAAATAAATTGTGCTTTAATAGTACACTCAGGTTTGTAACATGAAGGGTAATGGAATGACGACTTGACTCTCCTTGATTTAATTTTGATTGTTTTTCCCCTGAGCATTACCTTCACATGTTACATCACACCCCTTAACTGAAAGGCTACACTTTCACTTTTGTCCAAGGAAGTTGAATTAGTGTCAGTTCATCTGCTCAAACTAGTGAAAGACTCTGTTCTCCTCTCTGTTCTGTTTCTATGCTGTCTTTAATTTGAATTTCAGCACCAAACCTTTCTTTGCCAAATATGGTCTCTTGCTGAAATTGTAAAAGCCAGACCTGGGAATTACTGTGGGGGTTGATTGTATCTGCCCACTGCCCCACTGTCTTCTAATATTTCAATAAGCTTTTATCATTGCTCATAGAGCTCTTGAAGCAAATCAGCATACTTCCCTCAGTGTCTCTATTCGGTGTCCATTAAAATAGTTTGAGTTCATTGCAAACATTTATAAGTCAAATGTCACTGGCCATCTGTTTCTACAGTCTGGCTTTTTTCTTTGGTAATTGAGCAAAAGGTTTGTTCACTGGTCCCTTTGTTGCTTACAGACTCCAATGTTTGGATGAGGTTTTCCAGCCCCCACAGGTAACCGTCCTCCCGGTTGCCTTCCTGCCAGGGAATGTCATGGTTCAACATCTGGCCCACTGGTAACGCTGTGGTTTTGCCAAAGTCAATAATCCAGACCTGTGCATTGCCCGTGTGGTCATGGATAAAGAGGAGAGAGCTGCCAATGACCTAAGAATAAGAAAGGTGGGTTTAACATTAGCCTTTACATTTATTTCTTCTGCACCTTATTATCTATTAATCCACAAATAAAAGGAAAAAACTTGAATAATGAGTAAGGAATGCTGATGGTTCTATACAGCAGTAAATCCAACAAGATTAACTGATTTAAAAAAACAAAAAACAGTGTTCAATCCCTCAACCAGAATTTCAGACGACTTTCCTGGTGCAACACTTTACTTTGGCACTGCCTGTTTGTTTTGCGTTAATTTGTCATTCATCCGTAGATGGGTCATCACCTCGTGTCGCTTGAAGAACTCTGATGTCTTTAGCGCCTGCCGGATCTCCGTCAGTCTGCTCAGGTAAGACTTCTGTGTTGCAAGAAAACAAGTCACAGGCTTGTCATGAAATATTAACATGGGTGTAGACACAATTTATATTTGGGAAACCCCATTACATCAGAAAACTCAAACAGCACCACAGTGTGAATATTTGCTTTGTGCCGTGTGGATGGAATTACTCGGTGGTTTGCTCTTGCAGTTCAAACACTTGAGGGTTGCTTTCATTTATCATTAAATGAGCCTCAACCATTTTCAAAGGTGAGGGCTGGGTGTACAAAATTGTTAGTGCATGTCCAAGCAATGAAAACGTACTCAACTGGTGTGTTTGTAGTTGGTGAAGTCTTCAATGCCTAATGCAAGATTGCTTTGTTTACTGTATATGCAAAGTAAAGCATACCCTGTGTGTTTCCTTACATGCGTGAATATATTGTATATGTGTGCGCAGGAACTAACTGCTACGTGCCATGATGTTAACGTCCCCTCCAACAAAGTCCTTGAACACCTGGATGACATCCTGCTTCCATCTGGTTTTCTTGAAGTCAGTTCGACATGTACCGTCACATTTCTAGAGACAGAAAAAAAAGTCTGAATAATAACTATTACATAATTTTAACTGTTATTGAAAACTACTTCAGGGCGTCAGGGCTCAGATTTATGGGGACTCGACACGTCACTGGTAAAAGTTCAAAACATTGCACCTATATTAAAAGCTTGACAGACAGAAGAAGGGAAGGGCAAAGGTCGTGGTCATGTCTTTAGCAGGTAAAAGGCTCAGTAGGTGAGCGGGTAACGTGGCTTATCACTCCCTTTACCTTGATCCCTTCTATCCTGAAGCCCAGGGTGTTGGTGGAGCTCATGGTCTCCCTCCACTGCATGTAGCGTGGCTTGGTGACGCCTTGTTGGGAATGCTCCTGGGGAGTCGGCCCTTCGCTGTCCACCTCCACCATTTTCTTGTACAGGTCCTCCCTCGGCTTGGGCCGTTCTCGTGCTCGAACAAGCTCCTCCTCCAAGTATGTCCTGAAAAAGCAGGGGAAAAAAATACTTGAGCAGGAGCTGTGTTCTGTATCTTTTTTTCCCCCCAGCGTTCTCTGCGTGTAAATACATGGTAATGGCTATTTACTTTCAGGGTTTGTATTGGATTCACACTGTTAACAGCCACATACTTATGAAGCAATAATAACCAATACATATTTTATTGGATAAAATCTCAGTGATATAAAGACAAAAGACTCACGTCCTTAATCTCACTCAATAAATGTCCTTTTTGCTGCACTAAAAGTCGTAGAGATCAGCACATTATAATGGTTTTCTCTCATGCAGAAGTGATGACCAGTGCAAAAAACAAGGGCTTCTGGTAAAGAGCAGCACATTTACACTTGTTGTATTCATACCAGGCAAGAATGTGCAAACAGATGTGGTTTTCAGTTTCAGTTTGTGTGCTACACTTCCTCTGAAGCTGAGAGGAGACTCCGGCGTGCAGTGCTCAACTGTGTGAACACTGTCAGAGTGTGTCTTTGTGCAAGTGAGCAACTTTGTGGTTGAGTGTTTTTGACATAGGGGAGTCTCCAGGGACACCCTGAGTGTGTAAATGTGTGTGTGTATGTGGAGCCTCAGTAAAAAACACACACGCATACAATAAAATATTCGGTTCGATCGGTTGGAGGATAAAATAATGCTTTTCTGTATTATTTCACAGAATAAACAATGCGGTCTGACTTTATTTATATGCTGTATGCCAATATCCATATCTGCCGATATATCAGTATCAGAATCCATATTGGTCAGGCTCTAATTTGTTAATGTGTGCATGTCATCATGTGTCTATGAGTTCAGTACATATCTGCGTGTTTGTTTGTGCTTGATTCAGCGAGTGAGTACACATTTGCTTGTTTGAATTGGGAAAAGAAAGCTCACGGGGGTGGGTGTCCATACCTGCATGTCTGTGCATGCATGATCGTGTGCATGTATTGGATACATTCATTACATGCATGCTTTTGTGTGTGTGTGTGTGTGTGTGTGTGTGTGTGTGTGTGTGTGTGTGTGTGTGTGTGTGTGTGTGTGTGTGTGCGTGCGTGCGTGCGTGCGTGCGTGTGCTATATAGTGAAGCACCCCGCCCGTTGTGGCAGGAAGCCAAGCATATAGCCCGCAGTTAAAACAGGTGTTCCCTTGTAGAGCAAAAAAACGCTTCAGGCAGCAAGAACTGTCGCTAGTCTGCACTAATCTCATTAATCTATTTCAACAGAACACGATTATTAAACATAACCATGAAACCAAAAACACATAAAACATAATTAGACATTATCTTAAGTGACACTTAAGGCACTTAAGCAAAGCATAAATTAATAAATATGAAAAAAGAATAAAATAAATGAAAAATATACATTACAGGTAAATGAATTAATATCTTACTTTCTTACCTCACTCCCATCTTACAGTCCATGACATTGGGAAGGTCAAAGTTTTCCAGCAGGTCAGTCATATGGAGAAAAGACTCTCCGTCTTTTTCCACAACACCATGGTAACCAGGAACAAATGGGAGCAGCGCGTCATCCCTCAGCTTCTCGAAACACTGCATCTCGTTTTCTGAGAATTTCTTCAGGATGGTGCCCTCACCTGCCGCTTTGAAGTTACCTGAGGTCAGATAAAGACCAATAAGCTGGATTCCAGGTTTCCCCAAACATGAGGGATGAGCTGGAGTCTACACATTAACAAATACAGGCTCTGAATTTGACCCTCCCATGTTTTGTTGTTCCATAAAGCACCAAGAAACACAACAAAAAAAATGACACAACAATGCCAAAGAGATACACGTCGTAGGCTGCAAACCAAATACAGGCAGTGGGGGCAGAAAGCCAAACGACTGATTTTACCGTCAAGGATCTACAGTGTCACAAACAGTATCTGATGCTCTGAGCAGCATGTGATATGATCTGAACAGCTCATACCTTTATGCCCAGCGAGCTGAACCCAGTTTAGTTTTCTCCTCTGTGTAGCGCTGAATGGCCATTGAACAATCGTCTTTAACTTCCACCACGGCTTACTCTGGAGAAGACATGCAGAATATAAAAGACCAGAACAGCGTTGTGAAGAATTGAGTCATATTTTGTGTGTCCTTGTTCAGTCTCTCAATCTGATAACAGGAAGAAGTGCTGTGAAGTTGCTGACTTTGGTCCACAATGTAGTGTCTGAATAGAAAAGAGATCACATCAGCAGTTCTACCCAGTAAATATGATGCCACGCTTTTGGTGTGACGCCTCCATTCTAGGTCACTTAAATGCCATTTCGCTGGAAACTCATATCTGCGTTCTACATCACTATTCAGCATCTCCAGCTTGTTGTGGCGATGGGCTCACAACTTTGATTCACAAAGTAAGTCCAACAAAAAACTGTTCCTAATTTATATTTCAGTAAAGTTTCTCACTAAACCGAACATGCATAGTTTGTCTCACTGTAACACCCTCTCACTGGTTTGTCACCCAGTAATCAGTGGTGACTATCTGTCACAGTGATTACTTGGGCATTGTTAATTGACAGTGGATTACTCTCTGCCAGGTGGTTGGGGGTCGAGTCAGGACCTGCGCTGTTTTTTTTTTTGATCCATCAAAGGTCAAGATTACAGCATGGGATGAATAGATATTCTGGTTTTTGACAAAACTTGGTATGCAGCCTGAGATACACATTTCAATCATGAATGAGCAAGATCAATGGGAAAAAAACAAAAGAATCTTGAGGTGGGGCTCAGCAAAACTTGGCTATAACTCTTTGCTTGTGGCGTGGCCTATCACATCGCTGCTCATAACTCAAGATGCCCCTGAGCATCACTGATCCAACTCACTGGTGTTATCTTGTGCTCTCTCCTGAACATACATACCGAGGTTCCTTCACATCTGGTGAAGGGGAGACAAAAGGTGGAGCATTAAAGTAAATGCTACACACATTATATATATGACATAAATGTGTGATTAATCTCAAGGCATCTTTAAACAGAATTCGCCTATCTGAAGTGACTTTGTTCAGCTTTCACAAGCCTTCTCATCGAGTCCTGCAATATCATTTTACTACTATTATTCTTGCTGGCCTGTATCCCTCTTATATACTGTATGTGAAGTTGTATTCATTTCATTATTTTGCCAGACAATTACACTTGTGCTTAATACATTTTAACAATGTTGCTCATATTGTATATTAACTGAGGGGAGGATCAGTCACACACACACACACACACACACACACACACACACACACACACACACACACACACACACACACACACACACACACACACACACACACACACACACACACACACACACACACACACACACACACACACAGTAACAGCTTGCAGATTTCACAGACACAGTAGTGCGTCACACTTACTTTATGGACGACTTTCTGATTTATTCCCTCTACGAAAACTAACCAAATCTCAACACACACAATACAGTATAATTACAAGGGGGACAAATAAACCAAGTAAACTAATTCCTGAGCACTGGAAAGCAAAGGTTAGAACAACATATTCTGAGATCACATCTTCAGGCCTTGTAGAGGTCATTTATTGTGTGCACTGATTGAAACGGGAAATGAAACAGCGACTCTCGTGTTTGTGAAACACTCAGCTCATCCTCGAGTGTCTCACAGTTCACAATCCCCACCAACAGCAGAACTCTGCAGTGTTCAGCCAGGCCTCTCTTAAATGTCAAGTGATACGCTTTACTTAGTGCCGATGTTTACTGATGATATCACATTATTAAGGTCTTGGAAACACCTCCCAAACAAATATTTGCTTTATCGCTGCAGCTCTTGGCTTGACTGGCTTGTCAATTACTGGAGGCAGATACTGTGGTAATTTAAATTACATGTCACTTATTGCATTTTCACAGATATAAAGCGGAGTCTCACATCATGTTGTGTAACGTCTTATCCACAGACAGAGAGGGAATGGAAACTTCTGATCTGAACCCTGAGTTTTGATGTAAACACCAGGGCCCTGCAGCTCCCTGGACAATATTTATGTTTTAAACAAAGTCTGACATGGAAACTTCATGCTATTCAAACTACACGCTCCCGGGTCAGCCTTGATGAGTTTGTACTGATAACGCATGGAATAATACTGGTTTCACAGTCAATTAGAACATGTCATAGCAAGTTTGTTTACAGTTATGTAACATAGGGCATCAAAAGCTGAAGCTGTGGAAGTGGTTTTCAGAGGAGCGCCA